>NC_057717.1:44815132-44821988 GCF_004010195.1 Chiloscyllium plagiosum | reverse complement strand
AAACAAGCCAATTCTGTCCAACTATTGCCACAGCAAAAGTCGCTCATTCAAACTATTCCTTGATAATTGCCTCATCTGAACAGCCTCGAATACATTTTCATCCCCCTGTTAAATTAAAAGCGATTGGGATAAAATAGTCTATATGATTTAAATATATATTATTATAGTAAATGTAAAGAGTAGGCTTCCATTTATGCATTTTGTACAAAATGAATCTTATGCATCTCGGGGTTACAGTCAGCAGGAGTCTATAATCAACAGTTCGTGCCAACAAATCATTTCAGAGAGGCCTTGGGGTCAGACGATGTTTAGAGACAAGGAGGTGATGGATACTGACAAGGGATGGGCAAAGCAATTACCGACTAAATGATCCTAGATTGAGTGAAGTCTGATGAAACCTATCCTGAAACTTTGCACTTCGTAGAATTCACTCTAATGCATCTACTACCGAATTAGCGACCACTTCTTAGTATCAGGAATATAGAGTGAAGATTGTGAGATCTGCCATGCTACTTCTGCCTCTGTTTAATGAGTAAAGCATCATTTGTAACGGCAATATTATTGTGTTTCTTCTACTTCCTGACTTGCAATTGTGTTGACACTGAGGAGCATATTTAGCAATTTGTTGAAGTGTTTCAATCATGCACCTTCATTGCATGCATACTCAGTTTCACTAGATATCAAGATCTGGTAGAGGAAGGCCGGGAATTGGATAAAGACTGGGGCAGAGAATAAAATAGTGAAAAAGAGTGATTGGGACTTGGAGAGGAGAGAGAGTTTGATATATGGTTCAGGATACGCGGTGATGTTGAATCCTAGAAACGAATATCGTTGACGGGAGAGATTGCTGATGTCGCAAGTCTTGACCTGTGCATATACAAGTTTGTCAGCGAGCACGCAAGCACAGTTTCCCTACAGTTTCACCTTCAGCAAACAATGTCTTACCACTGTAATCTAAATGCTTTTGTTTCCTCTCTCCCAAAGCCAGAAGTAAAACATTTATTCATTTCCTTGACCCTTTCCTTATCACCTGCGAATAATTTCACATTCTTCCTCTCTGGAGAGGTGACACACACGTTACGTGCATGTGTTTTTTTTTGAATACTGTGATGATGCTGCTCGTTTATCAAAATTATATTGTCCTTGGTTTTTGTCAGAGAGAATGCGAAAGTCACAGACTCAGAAAATTGTAAGCTGAAGGTTTCTACGGCCAATTTGTCTGTGGCTAACAGATACTACTTCAGCCAAAAAGCTTTCAAGTTTTTGAAAAAAGAAATACATTGATAGAATGGAGGGGGAGTGGCCATTTCTGCCAGCTCAGCCTTACTCTGGTTGATTTGGTTTTCAGCAGTAGTGTTGTAAAAAGCAGCTGGATCCCAAAGAAGCAGGCTTATTCTTCTCTCTCTTTCTCTCTCTCTCTCTGACTAATTTCCTGTAAGACTCTAAGTCTGAGTTTGCCTTTTGTGCCAAGGGGTCTTTACGGGGATTGTTACATATATTCGGAACCGCACCATTAAGTTGGAGTAGTCTGCTGGATTTTAGGCAAGGTTCGGTTTTTCTGTACTCTGTTCTCTTCAATTTGTGCTTCATTCTGTAATCTTCGAAATAAATTCTGTTTTGTTTTTAAGCTTGCTCACTCAGCTGGAAGGTTGGCTTTCACAAGTTTCATGAATATATCAGAACATATCATCAGCGAAACTCCAGTGAAGCACTGGTGTCACTGACCTTCTTGATGGTTCATAAAGTTCCGTTCTGGTTTGTGGCTGTCCACTACCTAGAGTTCGTTGCCGTGTGTCTGCGCATTCAAGGTCTGTTGCGTGAGTTTCTTTGGTGCGAAGTTTTCCGATTGTATCTGGAATTCATTCAACAAACATATTGACTTGGTTCATGTTCACCACTTACAAAAAAATTACAGCAAATAACACCACCATAGGAAATGACATCACCACACGAAATGATGTCACCAACATTTTGTTTAAAACTCAGTGGTTTGGCCAGAGGCATCTCTTCTGGAATGTTCACTGTACACCTGCTTAAATCAACAAGCAAAATTAGGGCCTGGGCAAAATTCTTCAATAATTCTGAAATGTTGGCATGGTCTATAACATATTGGGACCTTTTTGTAGGATTTGTGTTGTAGTTCCAAATTGGGCTTAGGGTTGTTGAATTCGAAGGCACTGATTGGTAGGAGTCACTGCCTTTTTCTCTGGTAGGGGAAAGTGAGGACTGCAGATGCTGGAGATAAGTGTCGAAGAATGTGGTGCTGGAAAAGCACAGCCGGTCAGGCTGCATCCGAGGAGCAGAAAAGTCTATGTGAGAGCCGTAAGCCCATCATCTGAAATTCTCGTTTTGGACCTATGCTTGAAACAAGAATTATCCTGCTCCTCGAAAGTCGCCTGACTGGCTGTGCTTTTCCAGCACAACACTCTTCGACTCTTTCGTTCCATGTGTTGAATACTGTTGATTTATATAATGATTGGAAAGCAATGGCACTTTCAGTTACCGAGATAGTACTGGGGGTGGAAGAAAGGAGAGATAATTACAGCAATACGTCACGATTTAAAATTGCTGGAAACATCATGCAAATCTTTGGATATGGCTAAAAATAAAATGAATATTAATTAGCTTTGGGTTCGAGGAAAAATGAAAGGAATTAGAGTTAAAACAGAGGGAAGAAAGAGAGAGAATAGAAGAACGGGACACAATAAGAGAGAGAAGAGAGAGAGAGGGAGAAGAAGAATAAGATGGAGTTTAAACATCAGACATTGACACTGAGAAGGATTTCAAAATTTCACTTTCGGAAGCAGTGAGAACTCAACTCAGGTGGAAGAGCAGAGACTAAAAACGGCAGGTGTCGCAAGTGAAATGGCTGATAATCATGATTTGGTCCAGAGATTAAAGTTTGGTTTTCAATGTCAGTTTCAATCAACGAGGAATAGAAATTGGGGAAAAGAGAAATCCTCATGTGGAAATGGAAAGGATCTCGGAGAATATCAAAAGGACAACTTAGCACAGGGTAAGAACGAAACACTTGAAGGGGAAAGAGAACTTAAAAATGCTCCGGTGTTTACACTAAAATAAAGAGGTCCCATGAAATATCCGTTTTCTGATTAGGAGAAGCACTGGGGAGCCAGATATCGGAAAACAGGAGAAACCAGTGGATATTGTTGGAGTGGTAATAGAATGCACAGTGAAAGGTAGAAAGCTGTACCAGAAGTTCAAGGTGGTCTGAGGATGGTTGAGGTGGAAATGATAGATCTGCTTAACCCATATACCTGTGATTGTATATTTACTTGCAAACGGCAAGAGCACCTGGTAAAGAAGTTACAAAATGAAATGACTCAGGAGCTCTCAATCTGCAATGTGGAAAGATGAGGTAATGTGTATCTCCGAAGAACAATCGCCAGAATAGATATTAGTAGCCGGAATTCACCGTGAGACAACAAACGACAATTATGTAAAGTGAGGTTAGAGTGTCCAGTAGAGAGTGGAGAAGTCCTGGAAGAGGTATTGGACCAACACATTCCTCCAGGAATCCTTTCTAAGGATAAAACTGATTCACCAGAGAACTACCTGCAGTGGTTAAATGAAAACTCTACTATTACAGGACACAAATCTTGGCATTTTTCCTGACTCTGTGATAACGAGGTCACAAATTCGTGGGCGGCACGGTGGCACAGTGGTTAGCACTGCTGCCTCACAGCGCCAGAGACCCGGGTTCAATTCCCGACTAACTGTGTGGAGTTTGCACGTTCTCCCCGTGTTTGCGTGGGTATCCTCCAGGTGCTCCGGTTTCCTACCACAGTCCAAAGATGTGCAGGTTAGGTGAATTGGCCATGCTAAATTGCCCGTAGTGTTAGGGAAGGGGTAAACGTCGGGGTATAGGTAGGGTTGCGCTTCGGCGGGGCGGTGTGGACTTGTTGGGCCGAGGGCCTGTTTCCACACTGTAAGTAATCTCATCTAAAAAATCACCAATTAAAACGGAGCGATCAAAGTGTACAGATAAGAAAGTTGACATGGAATTAGCAGAAAAAGAATCAGAATGCAGACGTGAATGATATTATAAACACACAATTAGTAATTATTCTTGCATTTGAGGAACCTCTTACAGGGTTGCTTATGTAGGCCCCTACCTGAAACAATATTTGGAAATCATGCTTAGATAACAATAATGGTTTTGTCGACTAGATTTGCAGAGGCCGTTAAATTAGGAAATATCACAGCTAATAGGATTTCAAAGGAATTACATTTTTTTTTCACTAGACACGGACTACCGATATAGATACAGTCCGATCAAGGGTCATAAATTCAATTCCAAATTATTCAAGGAAATTATGGACAGCGTAGGAATAAAACAATTCGAATCTACTGTGTACTGTCCAGAGTCACACCGAGTGTTAGAAAGGTGGCATCAAACAATCAAAAACATGTTGAAGGCTTCTCGTCAAGCCCATCCAGCTGATTGAGATTAGGGAAATCGGTTTGGTTATTTTTGGACCAGAGATGCACGAAATGCATCGACCAAGTTTAGTCTATTTGAAGTACGTTTTTGAGCATGAAGTGAATGAATAACTGAACTTGATTCAAGGCAAATTGATAAGTCAGAATTCAGGGACTACATATTGGACTATGTGCCAATCTTTTCGCAAAAATTAAGTAGAGTGGGGGAGTTGTCTCGTCAGCATTCACAACTATCACATAATGCAATAACATAGTAGGTAGACAAGAAGTCAAAAACTCCTCCAATTTTTGTATTGGGGCAAAGTGTTAGCGAAACTTACAGTGATAGGGTAACATTAAAAAGTAAGGTTTATTGTACCTTATCAAGTTGAAAGGAAATTGATTGAGGTGATGTATTTGGTAAGGACGCTAGGCAGAACAAAAATCTCACAGAGTGTGTCATGTGAATAAATTCAAAATGTATTTTGACAGAGAAAAGCAAGAGAAGAATGTGTGACTGGTTACAGCACAGATGGAGGAGCCAAATTCAAATGATTTTGAAGTGGACATTCGTAAAATTAAATTGGACAATGAGGAAAGTTGACAGGACGATATAACGTGATTGCCAAGCCATCCTCAAGACTTGAATGTGAAACGTAGGAGTAAAACAGACTAAAACGCACACAGCGGTGCATGTTTGCACCACAACCCCAGGAACTCGATCCAGGAGAAAGCTATAAATAGAGAGCAGGAGACAACAGCTTCGCTTCACTTGGATAAAAGAAAGGCTGTTGTACCTCAAATAAGTAAGGTGGTACTCCTCTTACTGACTTCTCTCCTTTAAGACCCTAGGTTTGATGTTACCTTCTGTGCCAAGAGGGTGATTATGAAGATTGTTGCAATATTCAGAACAACATCATTAATTTGGTATAGTCTGTCGGTTTTTTTTAATAGGTTCAGTTATTGAGTATTCTGTTCTCTTTTGTATGTTCATTCAATAATTTTAGGAATAAATTATGTTTTGTTTAAAGCTAAGCCAATGGCCAGTTGTATCATTCCTGGAATATTCTCGCTATACCTGCGTAAAGCAACAATGAAAGTTAAAGTCTGAGCTAATGTTGTCAATGCTTAGAGGGGTCTCGCCTGGTCCATAAGAATACAACGGAAAACCTTCCTTTTTAAAAAGATTTAAAGTTAAGTTCTGTTATTCCAATTCACTACTCATCACTAACGTTTTAATCTTTACAGTTAGTGACACATAGAGTCTGACAACACAGCGACAGACCCTTTCGACCAAAATGGTCCATGCTGAACGAAGTGTCCGTCCAAGTGAACCACATTTCCCTGCACTTAACACATATCCTTCTGAACCTTTACTATCCATTTGTTTGTCAAAATGACTTTTGCATGTTTTGAATGTACCTTCCTCAAGCACTTCCACTGGCAACTCATTCCATACCGCCCTTTGGGCAAACAACGTTGACCCTCAGGTTCCCTTTTATTCTTTCCCTTCCAGCTGATGCTGTCTATTCTCTGATTCGACAACCTTTGGAAAAAGACTGAGTGCTTTCACAATGACCATCTCTCTCATGATGGTATCAACCACGAAAAGATCTCCCCACCTCAGTCTCTTCCGCTCGAAAGAAAATGTTCTAGCTTGCCCAACCTCTCTCTATAACTAATATCGTTAAGTCCTGGCAACATCCTTGTAAGTTTTCTTGAAATGCTTTCTAGTTACATGTCGTCCTTCCTATAGTAAGATAACGAACATTGAACACATCCCTCCAATTACGGCTTCGCCAATCTCTTGTACACCGCAAAATCACTTTCCGACTTCTATATGCAGTGCCCTGACTGATGAAGGGCAGAGTGCAAAAATCCTTCTTCACTGCCCGAACTGTGATTCCACTTTCAGAGAACCGTGCACGTGTACTCCAATGACACTTTGTTCCATTACACTACTTAAGGCTCTCCCATTACTCTTGAAACCATTATCGTGACTTGTCTTTCCAAAATAGAAGACCGCACACTTATCCAAATTGAACTCCAATTCCCATTTCTCGATCACTTCCCCATGTCATCAAGGTCCTGCTGTAATTTTTGATAAACGCCCCCATTATCCACGAACTCGCCTGTTTTAGCTTCATCTGCAAACTTACTGAACATGCCGAATACATTGTCATTCATATCATGGATATAGATAACAAACAGCAATGGGCCCAGCCATGAGGCGCACTATTCATAACCGGCCTTCGATCCCTCAAATATCTTTCGGTTATTACCCTCTGCTTCCTACCGCCCATCAAGCCAATTCTTTATGCAAATTACCAACTCACATGGATTCTATACGATCTAAACTTCTGGATCAGCCGTTCAAGCGGAACCTGATCAAAAGCTTCACTGAAATCCATATAGT
>NC_057717.1:44813185-44814589 GCF_004010195.1 Chiloscyllium plagiosum | reverse complement strand
CATTTAATACATCTAACATCTCCACTGTTTGAATGTGGAATGTCGCCAAATTCTGAAGTCTTCATGTATTTCTCCACAGTACAGGCAGATGAGAAATATTATTTGAACATCCAGGCCAAATACTGTGGTTCTACACATGCATGCCCAATTTGGCCCTTGTGGGGTACCTTTCCTCTCTCCAGGTATTATTTACCTTTAATATACTTGAATAATCTGCTTGAAATTGCCCTCATCTTCTCATCCAAGACTATCTCGTAACCCAATTTTCTTCCCATTCTTTCCTTCTTCAGTAAACTCTTGTATCACCCATAGCTCCATGGATTCTCTTGATTCCAGCTGCCTCCCCGTGAGCCGTAGCTCCTTCATTTTTTTCTTTTCAAAGCCTCAATATCTCTTGTCGTCCAGTGTTCCCGATTACTGCCAACCTTGACTATCACATTTTCAGGAACATATGGAACTTGAACTCTAGATATCTCATTTTTAAACGCCTCCCCCTTGACGGAGGTCCCTTTGCCTGCAAACAAATGATTCATATCAACCCCTGAAAACTCCTGCTTAATACTATCAAAATTCCCCTTGCACCAAATTAGAACTTGAAGGTGTCAACCAGTTTTATCCCTCTCAATAGCTACTTTACAATTGATAGAACTATGATCACTGCTCCCAAAGTGCTCCCCCTGTGTCACATGCATTATTTGTCCTACCCTATCTACCAAGAGTAGATCGATATTTTCCACTTCCCAATTAGAACCGTCTGTAAACTGCTTAAGGACACTTTCCAGAATGCACGTCACAAATTCGCCCCAACTAACCCTTTATGCTCTGGCAGTCCCAGTCTATGTGCATAAAATTAATATCGCCAACCATAATAACCCTATTGCGCCTGCAAATCTACCTAATCGATAGTATATTTGTTCCTATAATTATTGTTGACCATTCTGGGGCCTGTAGTACAACCCACTAACGTTGCTGTTCTCTTCCTATTCCTTAGCTCCACCCACAAAGCCTCACTGGACGATTTTTCAGTTGTTTCATGTCTGACTACTGCTGTGATAACAAACTCCCCCTCCTAAATTCCTTCACCAATCTCGTCTAAACCAACCTGGTACATTAACATGCCAGTCCTGTTCCTCCATGAGCCACATTGCTGAAAAAGCACTAATATCCCAGGCACACGTAGCTATTCATGCCCTGAGTTCATCGGCCATCAGTGTCAGCTCTCTTGCATTTAAACAAAGGGAATGTGATATAACACACATTCCTCTCATGTTGCAAGCTTATCTGTCTCATCACTTTAATATTTCGGATTACTGTATCTCCTATTCTCCGAGCTGGACGTTTTTGTTGCAAACGTTTTGTCCCCTGTCTTGGTGACATCCTCAGTGCTTGGGAGCCTCCTGTGAA
>NC_057717.1:44802199-44812974 GCF_004010195.1 Chiloscyllium plagiosum | reverse complement strand
GTATAGGTGTTCCTCTTCCTCTTTTTGCAGTTCTGGTGTGCTGCAGTGTGTTGTGGCCCTTTTGAATAGTGTCTTGATGCAACTTCGTTTGTGTGTATTGGGGTTTGCTTTCATAGTTCAGGACTTGGTCTGTGTATCTTAGTGGTGAATTCTCCGTTTGGTGTTCTCTGTACCCTCAAGTCTGGGAATGGGAGTTGGTTGTCCTTTACTTCCTCTCTCGCGGATCGGATTACTGTGAGTGTGGAGTTGATGATCCGGTGTGTATTCTCTATTTCCGTGTTTTTAATGATCACAAAGGTGTCATCCACGCATCTGACCCAGAGTTTGAGTTGAATTTGTGGAAAGACGGTTTGTACTAACCTTTGCATTACTGCTTCTGGTATGAGTCCCGAGATGGGTCAGCCCATGGGTATTCCGTTGATTTGTTCGTATATCTGGTTGTTGAATGTGAAGTGTGTTGTGAGGCACAAGTCCAGTAGTTTAAGTATGCCGTCTTTGTTGATGGGTGCAACGTCCTGTTGTCTGTTATGTCTGTTCAGCAGGTTGGCTATTGTTTCTCTGGCTAGGGCTTTGTCAATAGACGTGAAAATTGCCGTTACGTCCTTTGAGACCATGGTTTCCTCCTTGTCTATGTGTATATTTCTGATGATGTCCAAGAATTCCTGTGTTGATTGTATAGAGTGTCTCCTCTGATCAAGTGTTTCGGTTTCTGCTGTAGTTCTTTCGCCTGTTTGTGTGATGGTGTCCCTGGTAGTGATACTATGGGTCTGAGTGGGATGTCTGGTTTGTGCACTTTAGGTTGTCCATAGAATCTGGGGGTGTTGCTGCTTTCAGGTTTCATTATTTGTAGATCAGACCTGGTTATCTGTCCGTTTTTTTGTCGGTTCCTCAGTGTGTTGTTTATCCTATTGGTGAGCTGTGGGGTGGGGTCAAACTCCGTCTTTTGGTAGGTGTTGGTGTCTGCAAGTAGTTGTTGTGCTTTTTGGATGTACTCTGCTTTGTCCAGGATGATCATTCTGCCTTTGTCTGCTGGTAGTATGGTTATGTTCTTATCGTTTCTTAGTGATTTTAGTGCTTCCCTCTCCTTGATGTTGAGGTTATGTGTTTGTCTTTTCCTTGTTATCAGGGGTACAGAAATATACACATAGACAAGGAAGAAACCATGTTCGCATTCGACATAACGGCACTTTTCACGTCTATTGACAAAGCCCTAGCCAGCGAAACAATATCCAACCTGCTGAACAGACATAACAGACAACAGGACGTTGAACCCATCAACAAAGACGGCATACTTAAACTACTGGACTTGTGCCTCACAACACACTTCACATTCAACAACCAGATATACGAACAAATCAATGGAACTCCCATGGGCTCACCGATCTCGGGACTCATAGCAGAAGCAGTAATGCAAAGGTTAGAGCAAACAAAGTCTTACCACAAATTCAACCCAAACTCTGGGTCAGATACGTGGATGACACCTTTGTAATCATTAAAAACACGGAAATAGAGAATACACACCGGATCATCAACTCCACACTCACAGGAATCCGATCCGCGAGAGAGGTAGAAAAGGACAACCAACTCCCATTCCTAGACGTGAGGGTACAGAAAACACCAAACGGAGAATTCACCACTAAGATACACAGGATAGCCACACACACAGACCAAGTCCTGAACTATGAAAGCAACCACCCCAATACACACAAACGAAGTTGCATCAAGACACTATGCAAAAGGGCCACAACACACTGCAGCACACCAGAACTGCAAAAAGATGAAGAGGAACACCTATACAAGGTGTTCGCAAAAAACGGATATCCGCGCAATTTCATCCACAGATGTCTAAGGGAAAGACAACAGAACGAGGACATGCCGCAATCCAAAGGTCTATCCACACTACCATACATCAAGAACATCTCTGAAATGACAGCCAGACTACTGCGAGCAACAAAAACTTCCAGCTCGGCGAACAGAACCACAGCAACGAGCACCCGAGCTACAAATCTTCTCACAAACTTTGAGTACTGTATCTCCTTCCTGCCTCACCTTTTCTTCCCTGCTGTTGAGGATGCCAACCCCTCAAAAGTAGTTTAAACCTGTCCCTTGCAGCAAACCTGGCCGCCAAGATATTGGTTTCTCTCTGGTTCAGATGTAAACTGTCCCTCGAGAATAGGACACCTCTGCCCCTGGAAAATCCCAATGATTTCAAAATCGGAATCCCTGCCCCAGCTCCAGTTCTTTGGCCATACATTCATCTCCCATGTCCTCCTAATCTAACCCTCACTATCAATTTGCTTTGCATGGGGAAGCAGTTCAGTCTATTAATCGGTAGCTACTTCAACTTCCCATTGAGCAAATGCACGAACCCATTTCGATCAAAAGCAAACTGGATAGTCTCACAATTGTTCAGAGTGTATTCAAGTTAATGCACTTGAGGTCCCCCACTTCATCTGTCTGCATTACTCTATTCAAGAATCTAAATAGAGACAAATTAACTTTACAATAAATGAGAAACAACTACATTTAAACCATTACGTTGAATCAATGTTCGAATCTAAATTGGACAGGAAAATAGTCATTGAATTGTTTCTTATTCAGATACGTCCGAATTATCATCGTGGACCTGGGTCAAATCCTATCATGCCAGACCTTCAATTTAATAAGTATATGGAATTATCCCTCGAACGATGACCAGGAAACCATTGCCAATTCTGCGAAAAATCCTTCTGGTTCACTAATGCTCAGTATGGGAAGAAACCTTCTTTCCTTTCTTGGGCTGGGGCACACTTGACTTCAGACCCACACAAATTAGTGTGGTTGTTGTAAACCGACCATCGAGGCTCCATGACTGCAGGCGTTCCTCAAGATTGTATCCAAGGCTGAACAATCTTTAGTGACTGTTTAACTGCTACTCTCAATCAAATTATCATCTGTCAGAATTAGTTAACGCAGTTGGCTGGTGTGAGATGTAAAGATTCCTGATGACCCTTAGGTTAAATTCACAACTTGCTGACTCGCGCTCTCCCTATGAGTGAAATCGTCTGGAGAGAGAGCAATTCCTTCGGTATACCCTTGACACAATCCTCCAAATGTTGACCAGAGTATATGTCAACTGTGATTTGCTAATGAATAAAATTCTCGAACAATACAAGCTATGAAGAAAAGAACAACAGCACAGGAAATGGTTCAAATCGTTACAAGTGCAAAACCTAGATGGGAAAAAGTATCTGATCTGAATGGGGACGGAAAAACAGTCCTTCCGATGCTTCTGGAGATGTAGTTTCTGATGTTATGTAACACATGTTTAGCATGTTCCTTTTAGACTTTCTCTCTGTTTAGAAGTCTTTGCTATTCCATGACTAATTTGGCTGAGTGATGCGATATATTACACGACAATGTCGAATTCAGTGGCATTGGCATCACAGCATCGATCTTGTGAAAATAACAGACTGAAGTCTGTTCCTAGCGGATGACACTCACTGACAACAGATTGTATTCATAACATAAGTGGACTTGTGAAATTAATCCACAGAGATCTGTATCCCATCACTAAGTTACCCTTTAATTAGGTGGATGAAGTCGTTGACACTGCTTCAATTCCTTCAGAGCCAGCTCTCAGAGTGTCAAGACATCTAACCCACTTCTTTATGATTTTCTTTCTTTTTTACTAAATTACGAGCAGACTATCGCCTAACTGCGGTATTGCATATTTTACCCCAAGCACCCATGTCGTGCATGTAAGAGACACAGTGGAAAACACAAGGCTTTCGAATTTTTATTCAGTTTTCACCACTTGGAAGAAAAGAACCGCCAAAGTGACCAGTGACATGCAGTGTCCTTCTCATCAAAGTAAAATGCTCTGTGATAAAACAGTGAAAAGGAGGGAAGGGATTAAATCAAAATACACTTGGAGGGGGAAATAATGCACTCCACTCCCTGCGGCGCCCACCTCTCCCTGAACAGCTCAAGGGTGTTGGTGGACAAACAGTGTTCCTTCTCCAGAGACACCCGGGCTCTAACAACCACGGAAGAGGGGCAGGCAATTGGCCCGAATAACACCCTCTACGGCCCGCTGCCTGGAACTATTTGGTGAAAAGACGAGGTCCCCTATAGTGTGGTAAAAGGCCCTTCAGCCCAAGCAGTCCACATCGACTCTCCGAAGAGTAAACAACCAAGACCCATTTCCCTCTGACTGTTGCATCTAACACGACGGGCAATTTATCATGGCCAATTCACCTGACTGTGGAAGGAAACCGGAGCACCCGGACGAAACCCACGCAAACACGGGGAGAATGTGCAATCTCCACAGAAACAGTTGCCTGAGGCAGGAATTGAACCGGGTCTCTGCCGCTGTGAGGCAGCAGCGTTAACCACCGAGCCTCCATGCGTGTTTATGGTTAGTTGGGCCGTATTCAAGAGCAGACCCACGAGTAGGTCGTCAAACCTGCCCTCCCGCCTCCGTACCTGGTGCCCAAAGATCAGGAGCGTGGGACTGAAGTGTAACGAAAAACAGAGAAGAAGGCTTAACAGAAAATCAAAAATGGAGTGCAAACGCCCATACCAAATACATAAGTGGTCTCTGGACTTCCACAGCACCACAGAACAAGTTGGTCTGAGTGCCCTTGAATCACCACAATCTCCAGTTGGAGGGGAATGCCGCGTGCAGCATTCTCCACCTCAGAATCCCGAGAGAAAGGGGATGACTCTCGCATAGAGTGCCCTCCACTGTGGATACCCACCACCATGTGGTAAATGGGCATGGCAAGGCGTACTTTGAGGGAGTAAAGTTGGAGGGGGTGCAGCAGCAGTCTATACAGGGCCCGCAGTTTCATGTCCTTAAAAGGGACAAAACTAAAATTTCGGGGGCGGCCCAATATGTGGGGTATACGTTTCCAGGGAAGGTATGGGGCTTTGGAAACAATGTGAAATTGCGTCCGGGCAAGGGTGAGCGCGGATGGGATTCACCCACGTGCCTGGGCATCCTCCAACTGGTGCACTTCGTCGAGTACGAGTACCGCCGTTTTCAAGCCTCAAATAGCTATGTCCACGAACTGGGGGTCCACCACCGCCGTGCTCCCTTTATACTATGGCATTGGGCATCCTCCAACTGGTGCACTTCGTCGAGTACGAGTACCGCCGTTTTCAAGCCTCAAATAGCTATGTCCACAAACTGGGGGTCTACCACTGCCGTGCTCCCTTTATACTACGGCAGCGTCCAGCCCAGACTCTGCCACTCAACACGTCCCTAACTGTGGTCACCCCCGCCACCATCGCCCTCCCATCTGACAGCCACTCAAACCCGCGAGTACTGATGTGCGGATTCTTGAGCAATGGCTCCCTGACGACAGCCGCTACTGCTGCTGGAGAGCAGGCGCTACACAATTCGAACATGTTCCAGACATTGATCATGTCCTGATAGAAGACAGGCAGCGTCCTGAGGGCGACCTCCAAACTGTCACGGTCGATGAACAGGAGCTGTGTGTCACAGTTGAGGTTGTGCCTCTAGCAGAAATAATATGGTGTCAGGGCGCACAACCTCGGAGGAGGCTCAATGTGAAGGTATCGCTGCAAGGTCTGAAGGTGGAACGTCACAACCTGCGTGCGAATGCACACCAACGATTGACTGCCCTCCTCAATAGGGACACTCAGAAGTTGCACAGTGACAGTACATCTTTTTGTCTCAGAAACGTTCGACCAACGTTGTCTGGATGTCAGTGACAAAACCAGGAGGAGGGACGAATTGTACCAACCGTTACCACAGCATGGCGGCTGCCAGTTGGTTTACGACCAGCACTCGACTCCTGTAAAATAGCACTCGGAGTAGTCCTGTCCAGATGCTGAGGCGAGCCGAGATTTTGGCATCCAGCTCCTGCCAGTTCACGGGCCAGGATTCCTCAGCCGTTCTGAGGTAGAACACCAGGTAGAGGAGGTGGGTGGTGTGCCAGCTGAAACCCCGTTACTCCTCCGGCAGAGATTCCACCGCCATGGACCAACCAGTAGTCCAGAGCATTTGGCCCAGTTGATCCTGGCAGAAGACGCAACTGAGTACACCAAATAGCACACACACATACTACCCGGTACAGCTGGGTAGGTGAAAGTTACGGCCGAGAGGACGACAACCGTGCCTGCGCCGTGCAGAAACAGCCCCGACAACCTCCTTCGCAAGAAGCATTGGAAAGGCTCCTCGCACAGGGAATACAGTTAGCTGTAGAGGGGACAGTCTTGACGTACTCCTCTCCCAAAGCGAAAGGGCGCCGTCAGGGAACCGTTAACTTTAACTAGACACTCTGCTGCAGCACTCAAAATAGGGATCCGGGTGACGAACTCCATCACGAGCCCGAATGCCCGCAGAGCCCCAAGCATATACACGTGATCGGCCCCGTCCAATGCCATCTCCTGGTCGGGACACAGGAAGGTGCTTGGCAGAACATCCTGTCCACAGATATGGATCAGGTCATGGACCAGCTGGACGTTGTCAGCTATCCTCCTGCACAGGACCGTGGAGCACTTCTCCGGGTGAATCATGTCGGCCACCATGGAAGCGAGGCATGAAGGAAACACCGTGGTGAAGAGTATGTAATCCGTGCTGAGGAGGGAAACCGGATGCCAGTTGTTCAAAGAACGAACATCCCCCTTCATTGGCAGCAAAACGATGACCTCCCTGCGCCAAGAAAGGGGCAGCTCTCTGGCATATAGGCATTTCTCCAGGACCTGTGCGTAGTCGCTTCCCATGACTTCCCAGAACGCCCTGAAGAACTCCACAGTCAGCCCGTCCAGCCCCGGTGACGTGGCCTTTGATAACCGGTAGAGCGCACCAGTCAGCTCCTCTGAGACGACAGGAGTGTCGAGACTTCCGGCGTTCTCCGGGCTGAGCTGTGGTAGGTCCTCCCACAGAACTCTGCAAGGATTCTCGATGAACGGATCCGGACAGAACAGAGACCAGGTGCCTGGAGACCTGCGTGGACTGACCACGACACTCGTTCAAAGGAGGTCGAGTGCCTGTTGGGCTCTATCCAGGCGACTCCGAGTTTACTCAACAAATTCCTGGAGTTCATTGAGGGGGCAGAGGGAGAGCTCGGTGGCGGCACCTGGGTCTCAAAATTTCGCTGGAGACAGACTCCGCGTCATCCCCAGTGCCCACTGAACCTGAACCATCCTCCACAAAGTCACCCTCAGTTAGTGGCCCCTCCCTCACCATGAGATTCGGGACTTGTCCGTCACCACCAACTGGCCTCAACCCCCCCCCCCCCGAGAACCCACCCCTAGGATCACCAGTAGTAACGTCGACGGTGCACCCCTTCCTGGAAAGATCCGAGGTCGTATCGTTGGACAGCAGAGGCTTGGGCTCCGCCCCTCTCCCTAAACCAGTACACCCGGCTCCCCAGGGCCAAGGCCCCCGCAGGAACAGTCGGGGAGGGAGGAATGAGGATAATACCTTCCTCCCCTCCTCCGCTCTTGGACCCAGATCTGTTAGTTTTATCAATCCTGTGGCCCACACTGTGGCCTACGTGCTGTTCAGGCTCGACCCTGGGGACTGGTGATGTGGTGGCACCATGAGACTCTGCTGTGCCCCCCGGGTCTCCAGCTGTTTCAGGCCATGATGTGGGAAAGGCGGGAGATGCGACGGGCGCACACACTTGTGAGGAGTAGCGCCGCCGTTGTGCTGCGGAGAAGTCCTCCCGTCTCCTTGGGGAACGTTTTTACCCTCCCTGACGGCCTGATGGTCATGGGGCCTAAGGGTCCTCCCGCAGCTTTTCACAGAAAATGATAGGCTGGGTGAAGCCAGGAGGCGTGCCCAAAGTTGGGAGAGCCAGCGGTGTCACGTCCTGCCTCACCCCTCGTTTATCAGGTGATGGTGGGCAGTGCAGCGGCCCAGAATCCTGCCCAGGGCCCAGAGAACAAAGATGCTGCTCGAAAGAGCTCAGCGTTTGGTTCCCCAAGCTCGGTGCTGTGGTCTTTCTGAGTGGGGCATGGCCTGGGCTCAGGGACCTACGGGCCGGGATGTGGCAGCCATGCCACAGGGCTTCCTCTAACCGGGCTGGGAATGGACCTGTGATCAGGAGTCATGGCCTGGCAGGGACCAGAAACGGATTCCTGGTGTTTGGGGTCGGGGTTCCAGCACGGGGGCGAAGCAGGCACAGCCGCTGGAGCATTGTTGTGCCCGGGTAGGTCAAGTAGAGTGTGTTTTGGGGCAAGGTGACGGCATAATCTCGGCGGGGGCGGGCTTTGCGCATTGGGTCCTCTTTTCAACCTTCTGTGTGTCCGGACACTCACACAAATTCCTGACAGAGGCCGAGACATTGCAGGCCTTTGGCTTAGCACCCGCTGCCGGGGATTGTGGTGTTCATCTTTGGGGCGGGGGAGTGGGTGCGGGGGCGCCACCCTCAACCGTTGGTGTCCGCTGAGTAGCCTTCTGGGTGGGGCAGTTCTTCCTCATGTGCTCCACCTCACAGTATAAGTGGCACTGCACGCTGTCAGCCGTCTGGAAGACACGGTAGGCCGCGCCCTCATAGAGGAGCGTGAACGACCCCTTGGTGACATTCTCCCGAGCCAAGTAAACACCTGGCGTATGAAGGAATACATTTGATGGAGGACAGGGTCTTTCAGACCAAGCAGGCGTAGTTCGATGTCTCATCGGATTTCCATCAGAGGTTGAAGATGGGGGAGAAGGAGCTTACAAGCAATGAAGGGCTGGACATGACAGATCACAACCCTCTGGGCCGTGACATACAAAGGATCGACAGGTAGATGTGTCCCGCACAGAGTGAGCCCCCTCTCCACGGCCATGTGGACCGTCTGCTTTGTCTTTCAGAAAAATACGTCCTTGCCGCATATTCTGGCCTCAGTAACTAAGGCCAGTGGGCCGACAAAACTAGCCATGGCCTTACTTCAGGCCTCGCTGGTCATGTTCGGGTGGGGGTCGGCCTTGAACCCCACGCGTTTAGTCAGGTGCTTGAAAAGGATCGGGGTTGCAGCCGGGGCTAAAACAGCCGACCCTTGGGCAACAGCTACCCCAGCATAGGTGCGGCTGGCGACTTTGAACTTGGGGCTCGCCATGCTGTGCTGCTGTATGTTGGTGGAGGTTGGCCCCAGGAAACAGCTGTAGTCTACGTCCAGGTGGTGACCCAGGCATTCGCAGCAGCAGCCGTGGAGGCAGGCCTCATTCAGCAGCAGTGGAGGTATTGGGAAGGGCCGAAAGCAAGTCCCAGGCAGCAGTAGTGGAGACATGTCCCGAGCAGCAATAGCAGAGGCAGGTTCATGTGGGTACCCAAGGGCCAGCAGGGGGAGTGGGCCCCAGGCAGCAGCAACACTCCCTCGGTTTGAGTGAGGCCACAGCAGACACAGTGGAGGCAGGTCCCAGGCAGCAGCAGCAGTTGAGACAGCTGTAGGCAAGTCCCAGGCTGCAGCACTAGAAGCAGGCCCAGGACTCAGAGCTCACTCCTACTCCTACTTCCTTCCTTATTCTTCCTTCTTTCTTCTTCTCAGAGCGCACTGGATGTGGGACAGTTAGTTCAGAGTCAGTCCACTCCTCTGACACAAAAAACGAGAGTCCTTCACACACTAGTCCAGCTCCCTCTGCGCCACCGACAGAGTGTTAGAATGTCTAGCACTCCTGTTCTTTTTTAAATTATTCCTTCTTTTGTACCTTTTTTCAATTTTTTTATTGTGTGCAGGTGTAAGACACAAGGTGTACGAATCTTTATTCAATTTCCAGCACCAGGAAGAAAAGAAAACACCCAAGTGACCAGTGTCCTTCTTAACAAAGGGCAAAGCTGTGTCCCTCTTCTTTTTTTATTTTTTTGAGAGTGAACGGGATGTCAGACACTCCTGCTCTTCGGTTTTCTGACACTCCTGCTCTCTTTTCCTTTTACACCCACACTATTGCCTAACTGTGGTTGCGCTTATTTATCCCCCCTACCCATGGTGGGTGTGTGCAGGTGTGTGACACAGTGAAAGACATAATGTGTACAAATCTGTATTAACTTTCCACCACCAGGAAGACAAATAAAACACCCAAGTGACCAGTGAAAAACAGTGCCCTTCTAATCAAAGGGTAATGCTCTGTCACTCTTCTTATTTTCATTTTATTAAACAATTCACAGTTTACAAAACAGTTAATATTAACAGCTGTATGCAGAGAAAGAACAATATTACAAGGTCGAGGAGAAGCAAAGCCAGGACCCAAATCCTCGTGTTCAAACAGTTTTCGGGGAAATGAGGAACCTCAAATCACAGTTTCAATCATTACAAAACTGTAACAATGACATTTGTACGTATAAGACAGTACAATTACATAAGAAACAGTCCATACAATATAGACCCCTGAAAACCAGAAAGACCCCGTCCCTCCCACCTGTCGGCCACTCTAAGGCAGCCAGCCCATGAGCACCTTCCAGCTCTCGTCCACCCCATGAGCCTTCCAGTTCTCGGTTCGCCCTGACACATTTTTCACACATCTCTAGGACAGCACGCCCTGGTACTCGACCATGGTAACATCGCTGAGGACGTCATATCCGCCTTCGGGCTCTCGGTTTGCCACTACATACCATTGGGCTCTCACCCACCCCGATGCACCATCTGGCCCATGGACCACACTGACTCATCGACCAGCCCACCTCTAGGACAGCCCGTCCCCTTCCCCTGGGACGACAGAGTGCAGGAAAGCCCACAAGCTTTTCGGAACTCGGCCCGCCGCTTCGCACCATCTGGCTCACGGCTGTTCTGACACACATTACGACCACCTCTCCAACAGCCCGACCCGATTACCCTTT
>NC_057717.1:44794831-44801699 GCF_004010195.1 Chiloscyllium plagiosum | reverse complement strand
TGTCACCAAGGGCTCGTTCACTCTCCTCTATGAAGGCGCGGCCTACCGCGTCTTCCAGACGGCTGACAGCGTGCAGTGCCACTTATATTGTGAGGTGGAGCACATGAGGAAGAACTGCCCCACCCAGAAGGCTACTCAGCCGACACCAACGGTTGAGGGTGGCGCCCCCGCACCCACTCCCCCGCCCCAAAGATGAACACCACAAGCCCCGGCAGCGGGTGCTAAGCCAAAGGCCTGCAATGCCTCGGCCTCTGTCAGGAATTTGTGTGAGTGTCCTGCCAGACAGAAGTTTGAAAAGAGGACCCAATGCGCAAAGCCCGCCCCCGCCGAGACTATGCCGTCACCTTGCCCCAAAACGCACACTCTACTTGACCCACCCGGGCACAACAATGCTCCAGCGGCTGTGCATGCGTCGCCCCCGTGCTGGAACCCCGACACCAAACAACAGGAATCCGTTTCTGGTCCCTGCCAGGCCATGACTCCTGATCACAGGTCCAATCCCCGCCCGGTTAGAGGAAGCCCTGTGGCATGGCTGCCTCATCCCGGCCCGTAGGTCCATGAGCCCATGCCATGCCCCACTCAGAAAGACCACAGCACCGAGCTTGGGGAACCAAACGCTGAGCTCTTTCGAGCAGCATCTTTGTTCTCTTGGCCCTGGGCAGGATTCTGGGTCGCTGCACTGCCCACCATCACCTGATAAACGAGGGGTGGGGCAGGAAGTGACACAGCTGGCTCTCCTAACTCTGGGCACGCCTTCTGGCTTCACCCAGCCTATCGTTTTCTGTGAAAAGCTGGGGGAGGACACTCAGGCCCAATGACCATCAGGCCGTCATGGAGGGTAAAAGCCTTCCCGAAGGAGATGGGAGGACTTCCTCGCAGCACGACGACAGCGCTACTCCTCACAAGGGTGAGGGCCCATCGCATCTCCCGCCTTTCCCACATCATGGCCTGAAACAGTTGGAAACCCGGCGGCACAGCAGAGTCCCCTGGTGCCACGATATCACCAATCCCCAGGATCGAGTCTGAACAGCACGTAGACCACAGTGTGGGCCACAGGATTGATAAAACTAGCAGATCTGGGTCGTAGAGCGGAGGAGGGGAGGAAGGTATTATCCTCATTCCTGTTTTTCGTTGCTCTTCAGTCCCACGCTCCTGATCTTTGGGCACCAGGTACGGAGGCGGGAGGACAGGTCTGACGACCTACTCGTGGGTCTACTCTTGAATATGGCCAAACAAGCCAAAAACATGCACGGAAGCTCAGTGGTTAGCGCTGCTGCCTCACAGCGCCAGAGACCCGGTTCAATTCCTGCCTCAAGCAACTGTTTGTGTGGAGATTGCACATTCTCCACGTGTTTGAGTGGGTTTCGCCCGGGTGCTCCGGTTTCCTCCCACAGTCCAAAGATGTGCAGGTCAGGTTAATTGGCCATGATAAATTGCCCGTAGTGTTAGATGCATCAGTCAGAGGGAAATGGGTCTTGGTAGTTTACTCTTCGGAGAGTCGATGTGGACTCGTTGGGCCGAAGGGTTTTTTAACACACTGTGCTGTTCAGGGAGAGGTGGGCGCCGCAGGGAGTGGAGTGCATTATTTCCCCCTCCAAGTGTATTTTGATTTAATCCCTTCCCTCCTTTTCACTGTTTGATCACAGAGCATTTTACTTTGATGTGAAGGACACTGCATGTCACTGGTCACTTTGGCGTTTCTTTTCTTCCAAGTGGTGAAAACTGAATAAAAATTCGAAAGCCTTGTGTTTTCCACTGTGTCTCTTACATGCACGACATGGGTGCTGGGGTAAAATATGCAATACCGCAGTTAGGCGATAGTCTGCTCGTAATTTAGTAAAAAAGAAAGAAAATCATAAAGAAGTGGGTTAGATGTCTTGACACTCTGAGAGCTGGCTCTGAGGGAATTGAAGCAGTGTCAACGACTTCATCCACGTAATTAAAGGGTAACTTGATGATGGGATACAGATCTCTGTGGATTTGTTTCACAAGTCCACTTATGTTCTGAATACGAGCTGTTGTCAGTGATTGTCATCCGCTAGGAACAGACTTCAGTCTGTTATTTTCAGAAGATCGATGCTGTGATGCCAATGCCACTGAATTCGACATTGTCGTGTAATATATCGCATCACTCAGCCAAATTAGTCATGGAATAGCAAAGACTTCTAAACATAGAGAATGTCTAAAAGGAACATGCTCAACCTGTGTTATACAACATCAGAAACTACATCTCCAGAAGCATCGGAAGGACTGTTTTTCCGTTCCCATTCAGATCAGACACTTTCTCCCATCTAGGTTTTGCACTTATAACGATTTGAACCATTTCCTGTGCTGTTGTTCTTTTCTTCATAGCTTGTATTGTTCGGGAATCTTATTTATTAGCAAATCGCAGTTGACATATACTCTGGTCAACATTTGAAGAATTGTGTCAAGGGTATACCGAAGGAATTGCTCTCTCTCCAGACGATTTCACTCATAGGGAGAGCGCGAGTCAGCAAGTTGTGAATTTAACCTAAGGATCATCACGAATCTTTACATCTCACACCAGCCAACTGCGTTAACTAATTCTGACAGATGATAATTTGACTGAGAGTGGCAGTTAAACTGTCACTAAAGATTGTTCAGCCTTGGATACAATTTGGAGGAACGCCTGCAGTCATGGAACCTCGATGGTCGGTATCCAACAACCACACTAATTTGTGTGGGTCTGAAGTCAAGTGTGCCCCAGCCCAAGAAAAGAAAGGAGGTTTCTTCCCATACCGAGCATTAATGAACCAGAAGGACTTTTCGCAGAATTAGCAAGGGTTTCCTGGTCATCGTTCGAGGGACAATTCCATATACTTATTAAATTGAAGGTCTGGCATGATAGGATTTGACCCAGGTCCGCGATGATAATTCGGACGTATCTGAATATGAAACAATTCAATGACTGTTTTCCTATCCAATTTAGATTCGAAAATTGATTCAACGTAATGGTTTAAATTTAGTTGTTTCTCATTTATTGTAATGTTAATTTGTCTCTATTTAGATTCTAGAAAAGAGGAATGCAGACAGATGAAGTGGGGGCCGTCAACTGCATTAACTTGAATACACTCTGAACAATTGTGAGACTATCCAGTTTGCTTTTGATCGAAATGGGTTCGTGCATTTCCTCAGTGGGAAGTATGAAGTAACCATGGATGAATAGACTGAACTGCTTCCCCATGCAAAGCAAAGTGCTAGTGAGGGTTAGAATAGGAAGACATGGGAGATGAATGTACAGCCAAAGAATTGGTGCAGGGGCAGGGATTCCGATTTTGAAATCATTGGGATTTTCCTGGGAAGAGGTGTCCTATTCAAGAGGGACAGTTTACATCTGAACCAGAGAGAAACCAATAGCTTGCCGGCCAGGTATGCTGCAAGGGACAGGTTTAAACTACTTTGGAGTGATTGGCATCCTCAATAGCAGGGAAGAAAAGGTGAGGTAGGAAGGAGATACAGTAATCCGAAATATTAAAGTGATGAGACAGGTAAGTCTGCAACATGAGAGGAATGTGTGTTATATCGCATTCCCTTTGTTTAAATGCAAGAGAGCTGACACTGATGGCCGATGAACTCAGGGCATGAATAGCGACGTGTGCCTGGGATATTCGTGCTTTTTCAGTAACGTGGCTAATGGAGGAACAGGACTGGCATGTTAATGTACCATGATGCAGGTGGTTTAGACGAGATAGGTGGAAGAATTTAGGAGGGGGAGTTGGTTATCACAGCAGTAGTCAGACATGAAACAACTGAAAAATCGTCCAGTGAGGCTTTGTGGGTGGAGCTAAGGAATAAGAAGAGAACAGCAATATTAGTGGGTTGTACTATCGGCCCCAGAATAGTCAACAATAATTATAGGAACAAATATACTGTCGATTAGGTAGAAGGTCGGAAATCCGTCAATTTCGACTATTCTGAGTCTTTGTTTCATACGATCTCTCTGAAAGAAGAAACAACATATCCTTGGTAAAGGAGCAGCTTCGTCACATCTACCCCCTTAAAAATGAATCATCAACATCTAAATATGGCTTCTTTTTTAGACATCTCAACTTTATTATGTTAGTATTAGGGTGTAGTTTTGCTCGCTGAGCTGTAGGTTTGATATTCAGACGTTTCGTTAACCTGGCTAGGTAACATCATCAGTGGCGCCCTCCAAAAGAAGCGAAGCTGTTGTCTCCTGCTTTCTATTTATAGCTTTCTCCTGGATAGGGTTCCTGGAGTTATGGTGCAAACATGCACCGCTGTGTGCGTTTTAGTCTGCTTTACTCCTGTCACCGAGCGCCTCAGTTTCACATTCAAGTCTTGAGGATGGTTTGGCAATCACATTATATCTTCCTGTCAACTTTCCTCATCGTCCAATTTAATTTTTCAAATGTCCACTTCAAAATCATCCGAATTTGGCTCCTCCATCTGTGCTGTAATCAGTCACACATTCTTCTCTTGCTTTCCTTCTCTGTCAAAATACATTTTGAATTTATTCACATGACACACTCTGTGAGTTTTTTTTTCCGCCTAGAGTCCTTGCCAAATACATCACCTCAATCAATTTCCTTTCAACTTGATAAGGTCCAATAAACCTTACTTTTAAATGTTACCCTATCACTGTAAGTTTCGCTAACACTTTGCCCCGATACCAAATTTGGAGGAGTTTTTGACTTCTTGTCTTCCTACGATGTTATTGCATTCTGTGATAGTTGTGAATGCTGACGAGACAACTCCCCCACTCCACTTAATTTTTGCGAAAAGATTGGCACATAGTCCAATATGTGGTCCCTGAATTCTGACTTATCAATTCGCCTTGAATCAAGTTCAGTTGTTCATTCACTTCATGCTCAAAAACGTACTTCAAATAGACTAAACTTGGTCGATGCATTTCGTGCATCTCTGGTCCAAAAATAACCAAACCGAATACCCTAATCTCAATCAGCTGGATAGGCTTGACTAGAAGCCTTCAACATGTTTTTGATTGTTTTTGTCACCTTTCTAACACTCGGTGTGACTCTGGACAGTACACAGTAGATTCGAATTGTTTTATTCCTACGCTGTCCATAATTTCCTTGAATAATTTGGAATTTAATTTATGACCCTTGATCTGACTGTATCTATGTCGGTAGTCCGTGTCCAGTGAAAAAAAATGTAATTCCTTTGCAATCCTATTAGCTGTGATATTTCCTAATTTAACGGCCTCTGCAAATCTAGTCGACAAAACCATTATTGTTATCAAAGCATGTTTTCCAAATATTGTTTCAGGTAGGGGCCTATGTAAGCAATGGAGACTCCTGTAAGAGGTTACTAATTGTGTGTTTATTATGTCATTTACGTATGCATTCTGATTCTATTTCTGCTAATTCCATGTCAACTTTCTTATCTGGACACTTTGATCGCTCCGTTTTAATTGGTGATTTTTTTATTAGATTACTTACAGTGTGGAAACAGGCCCTCGGCCCAACAAGTCCACACCGCCCCACCGAAACGCAACCCTAACCATACCCCGACGTTTATACATTACCTAACACTACGGGCAATTTAGCATGGCCAATTCACCTGACCTGCACATCTTTGGACTGTGGGAGGAAACCGGAGCACCCGGAGGAAACCCACGCAGACACGGGGAGAACGTGCAAACTCCACACAGTTAGTCGCCCTTAGGCGGGAATTGAACCCGGGTCTCTGGCGCTGTGAGGCAGCAGTGCTCACCACCGTGCCGCCCATGATTTTGTGACCGCGTTATCACAGAGTCAGGAAAAATGCCAAGATTTGTGTCCTGTCATAGTACAGTTTTCATTTAACCACTGCAGGTAGTTCTCTGATTGGTGAATCAATTTTATCCTTAGAAATGACGAATTGTATTCCTGGAGCAATGTGTTGGTACAGTACCTCTTCCAGGACTTCTCCACTATCTACTGGACACTCTAACCTCACTTTACATATTTGCCGTTTGTTGTCTCACGGTGAATTCCAGTTACTCATATCTATTCTGGCAATTGTTCTTCGGAGATACACATTACCTCATCTTTCCACATTGCAGAATGAGAGCTCCTGAGTCTTTTCATTTTGTAACTTCTTTACCGGGTGCTCTTGCCGTTTGCAAGTAAATATACAATCACAGGTACATGGGTATAGCAGATCTATCATTTCCACCTCAACCATCCTCTGACCACCTTGAACTTCTGGTACAGCTTTCTACCTTTCATGTGCATTCTATTACCACTCCAACAATATCCACTGGTTTCTCCTGTTTTCCTATATCTGGCTCCCCAGTGCTTCTCCTAACCAAACATTGATATTTCATGGGGCCTCTTTATTGTAGTGTAAACACTGGAGTATTTTTAAGTTCTCTTTCCCTTTCAAGGGTTTCGTTCTTACCCTGTGCTGTTGTCCTTTTGATATTCTCCGAGATCCTTTCCATTTCCACATGAGGATTTCTCTTTTCCCCAATTTCTATTCTTCGTTGATTGAAACTGACAGTGAAAGCCAAACTTTAATCTCTGGACCAAATCATGATTGTCAGCCATTTCACTTGCTACACCTGCCGTTTTTAGTCTCTGCTCTTCTACCTGAGTTGAGTTCTCACTGCTTCCAAAAGTGAAATTTTGAACTCCTGTCTCAGTGTCAATGTCTGATGTTTAAACTCCATTTTATTCTTCTTCTCCAGCTCTCTCTCTTCTCTCTCTTATTGTGTCCCTTTCTTCTATTCTCTCTCTTTCTTCCCTCTGTCCCTTTCTTCTATTCTCTCTCTTTCTTCCCTCTGTTTTAACTCTAATTCATTTTCTTTTTCCTCAAACTCAAAGCTAATTAATATTCATTTTATTTTTAGCCATATCCAAAGATTTGCATGATGTTTCCA
>NC_057717.1:44791311-44794763 GCF_004010195.1 Chiloscyllium plagiosum | reverse complement strand
CTCTAACATAGACTCTTCTGCTCCTTGGATGCAGCCTGACCGGCTGTGCTTTCCCAGCACCACATTCTTCGACACCCATCTCCAGCATCTGCCGTCCTCACTTTCCCCTACCAGAGAAAAAGGCACTGACTCCTACCAATCAGTGCCTTCAAATTCAACAACCCTAAGCCCAGATTGGAACTACATCACAAATCCTTCAAAAAGGTCAAAATATGTTATAGACTATGCCAAAACTTCAGAATTATTGAAGAATTTTGCCCAGGCACTAATTTTGTTTTGTTGATTTAAGTAGGTGTACAGTGAACATTCCAGAAGAGAGGCCTCTGGCCAAACCACTGAGTTTTAAACAAAATGTTGGTGACATCATTTCGTGTGATGATGCCATTTCCTATGGTGATGTTATTTGCTGTAATTTTTTTGTAAGAAGTGGTAAACATGGACCAAGTCAATATGTTTGTTGAATGAGTTCCGGATACAATCGGAAAACTTCGCTCCAAAGAAACTCACTTACGCAACAGACCTTGAATGGACAGACACACGGCAACGACCTCTAGGTAGTGAACAGCCACAAACCAGAACGGAACTTTATGAACCATCAAGAAGGTCACTGACACCAGTGCTTCACTGGAGTTTCGCTGATGATATGTTCTGATATATTGATGAAACTTCTGAAAGCCAAACTTCCAGCTGAGTGACCAAACTTAAATACAAAACAGAATTTATTTCGAAGATTACAGAATGAAGCACAAATTGAAGAGAACAGAGTACACGAAAAACTAACCTTGCCTAAAATCCAGCAGACTACTCCAACTTCATGGTGCGGTTCCGAATATATGTAACAATCCCCGTAAAGACCCATTGGCACAAAAGGTAAAATCAGACTTAGAGTCTTACAGGAAATTAGTCACAGAGAGAGAGAGAGAGAAGAATCAGCCTGCTTCTTTTGAATCCAGCCGCTTTTTACAACACTGCTGCTGAAAACCAAATCAATCAGAGTAAGGCTGAGCTGACAAAAATGACCTCTCCCCCTCCATTCTATCAATGTATTTCTTTTTTCAAACACTTGAAAGCCTTTTGCCAGAAGTAGTATCTGTTAGCCATAGACAAATTGGCCGTAGAAAACTTCAGCTTACAATTTTCTGAGTCTGTGTCTTTAGCATCCTCTCTGACAAAAACCAAGGACAATATAATTTTGATAAACGAGCAGCAGCATCACAGTACAAAAAAACACATGCATGTAACGTGTGTGTCACTTCTTCAGAGAGGAAGAATGTGCATTTATTCGCAGGTGATAAGGAAACGGTCAAGGAAATGAATAAATGTTTTACTTCTGGCTTTGGGAGAGAGGACAAAAGCATTTCGATTACAGTGGTAAGACATTGTTTGCTGAAGGTGAAACTATAGGGTAACTGTGCTTGCGTGCTCACTGACAAACTTATATATGCACAGGTCGAGACTTGCGACATCAGCAATCTCTCTCGTCAATGACCTTCGTTTCTAGGACTCAACATCACCGCGTATCCTGAACCATATCTCAAACTCTCTCTCCTCTCCAAGTCCCAATCACTCTCTTTCACTATTTGATTCTCTGCCCCAGTCTTTATCAAATTCCCGGCCTACCTCTACCAGATCTTGAAATCTAGTGAAACTGAGTACGCATGCAATGAAGGTGCATGATTGAAACACTTCAACAAATCGCTCTCAATACTGCATGAACAATCATCTCCCGAGAGAATATTAAATATGCTCCTCAGTGTCAACACAATTGCAAGTCAGGAAGTAGAAGAGACACAATAAGATTGCCGTTACAAATGATGCTTTACTCATTAAACAGAGGCAGAAGTAGCATGGCAGATCTCACCATCTTCACTCTATATTCCTGATCCTAAGAAGTGGTCTCTAATTCGGTAGTAGATGCATTAGTGTGAATTCTACGAAGTGCAAAGTTTCAGGATAGGTTTCATCAGACTTCACTCAATCTAGGGTAATTTAGTCGGTAATTGCTTTGCCCATCCCTTGTCAGTATCCATCACCTCCTTGTCTCTAAACATCGTCGGAGCCCAAGGCCTCTCTGAAATGATTTGTTGGCACTGACTGTTGATTATAGACTCCTGCTGACTGTAACCCCGAGATGCATAAGACTCATTTTGTACAAAATGCATAAATGGAAGCCTACTCTTTACATTTACTATAATAATATATATTTAAATCATATAGACTATTTTATTCCAATCGCTTTTAATTTAACAGGGGGATGAAAATGTATTCGAGGCTGTTCAGAGGAGGCAATTATCAAGGAATAATTTGAATGAGCGACTTTTGCTGTGGCAATAGTTGGACAGAATTGGCTTGTTTCCATTAGAATTTAGGCAAGTTATAGGTGTACTGATCGAAATGTTTCAGATCTCAAATGATCATGTTGAATGTGGAATGGATGTTTCTTCTTGTGGCTGAGTTCAGAACTAGGAGGCATGGGAGTAAAATTTGTGAGGGATTCCTCTATTTGGACAGTGATGAGGAGAATTTCATTTTCATGTTGTGCTACATTGAAACAGTCTGTTCCAAAAACTTATAAAGGTGTAGACAAATGAATATTTTGAAATCAAGGCAGATTTGTTCCCTTGTATATCAAGAATCTAAGGATCCTGTGGTAGATGGGCATGCAAAAATCAAAACATGTACTCACCGGCTATAATTTTATGAAATGATGCAGTCCGTCAGAGCGAGCAGGTGACGAACTGCAGCTCCAGTTTCATGAGTTTCTGTGCAATAACCGAATATCCACGTCTTTATTATTATTGTTAATTGTCTCAAAGCTGAAGCCTGTCGTTTTTCTCAATTTCTATCTCTTTGATCCCCAATCTCAATAATATCATGCTCACAAGTTCTTATGCGGATAATCTCAGCTCCATTCTAAGTGCAAACTGTTAATTGAATGTTGTGAACCTGAATGATAATAAATTGGGAGAACAAAGAGTGAAACTATTGTCAGTGGCTTAAAGGAATCTGAATCTCAAATTGCAGTCAGTGCCAAACTGTGTGAATTTGTGAGTTTGTGTTTCCAATTAAAGCAGAAAAAGAAAAACAAATGCGTCGTTAAAAGGAAAATTAAGTAATTAATGACCAGGAGTGGGGCTTGAATCTGATTAAAATTATTTCTTTCTCTCGTGTCAAAACCCCAATGAAATTGATGACAACATCATCTGATCGGTGCTCTTAAAAGGAAAATTAAGTAATTAATGACCAGGAGTGGGGCTTGAATCTGATTAATATTATTTCTTTCTCTCGTGTCAAAACCCCAATGAAATTGATGACAACATCATCTGATCGGTGCTCTGCTCCGGTTTCATGAAAAAACAAAATTTAACTGACCTGAACCTGACTGATAAGAATTTGGGAGGTTCCGGTGTCCAACTATTGTGTGCAGTTCTGGCGAATTCGGACTATAAAAT
>NC_057717.1:44784805-44789113 GCF_004010195.1 Chiloscyllium plagiosum | reverse complement strand
TTTTGATTGATGACCAAATGATGTTCATTGGGGTGTGTCTTTGCTGAAGGTAATGAACTCCAGTGCTGGGAAAGGGATTACCGTTCCACATGAGAGTCAAATAAATCCACCTTGTGTTAAATGCATTGTATCAAGCCTATTAAAGCCTGTCATCTCTAAGATATGGAAATCTATAGAATTCCCCGTCCAGTAAAGTAATTGACACTACTTTAGTAAGTGTTTGTAAGACTAAGATAGGTATAAATTTGAACAATAAAATAATTAAGTGTTACGGTGAGAGGTCGGGGAAGTGGAGCTGAAGCAACTACAAGATCAGCCATGATCTTAATGAATGGGGAGCCAGTCTCAAACGGCCAGATAGTCTACTTCTGCTCCTAGTTCTTTTGTTTTAAGTGCTCTTTGAATGGTCTCCCTCTGACAGAGAGAGTTCGAATTTGCTGTTAATCACATCCAGTACACAGTGTGATTAAATGTGACCTTTTTCATATAATCGTAGATTCATAACAATGTGAAAATAGGCCATTAGGCACAACAAGTGCATAATAACCTTCCATTCTGTATCACACATTGCATTACGGTAGCTCTGCAGTTAGCACGGCTGCGTCACAACTTCAAGGACCGAGTTTCAATTCCAGCCTTGGGCACCTGCCTGTGTGGAGTTTGCATATTCGCCCCGTTTCAGCGTGGGTTTCCTCCCACAAGATGAAGATGAGCAAGTCGGATGATTCTTCCATGTCAAATTGCCCATAGTTTTCAAGGATATGCAGGTTGCGTGCATTAGTCAGGAGTAAATATATGGCAGAAAAATGGGTCTCAGTGAGTTCTTGGTGGGAGGATCAGTGTGTGCTTGTTGGGCCAAGGGGGCTATTTCCGCACTGTAGAGAGTATAATTCTACTCACACCCATTCCTCTCTCATTTTTCTCGACATTTCACCGAACTGATGCATCTAATTTTCTCATCCTTGAAAACTATGGGCAAGTTAGCATGACCAATTCACCTAAGCTGCCATCTTTGATTGTGAAAGGAAACCGAAACACTCAGAAGAAATCCACACTGGTACGAACATATATCCAACGTTCCATTAAATCCATGACTCTGCCTGTCCTCTGGTTCTATCTCCTGCCACCTCAGATGTGAACACTCCTGTACCATATATGCGAGGCAAAGCAGACGCAGCAGGACTCTGAGCTGCGTTCGTTCAGAAGAGTCCAAGGCTTTGGACAAAGCAGCCACAGCTGCTCTCTGTTCATTCAGGAGTTGTACCTCACACACCCTCTTAGTTTATCTAAAATCAGAATGGGCCGTTTCATTTTTTCAATTATTTTGCTGATATTTTGTCGCAGTTAATTCCCACTTCAAATCATCAGTTGCATGACAGGGTTCGTTATCTTGTATAAAACAATCTACCTCACCGTACAACAACACTTTCTTCCCGATCATTACTTTTTTTTACAATTGACTTACAACCTGTCATAACTTCCATTTTTCAGCTGTTGAGCACACGAATGTGAACAAGAAGACCAAAGTATTCTCGAGTGTTCCAACTTCAAGTGGCCCTTTCTGAACACCTTCAGGACTCTAAATCTCTTTTTTTACTCTTCCGCCAGTTTCAGTACATTTCACTCCTAATGCTCCATCAAACTCTGTGGAGGTTCCATTCTAACACAACCCAAAGTATAACCACCAGATTCATTTCACAGAATAATAGTAATATCAGCACAGAAAGAGACCATTTGGACCATCACGCCTGTACCAACCCAAAACGCTGTTGCCATTCTGTTGCCTTTACCACATTTCTCTAAACATCATTTCTGTGCAAATAATCATCAAATGTCCCCAACAACGCAGCACTCCTGCTGAGGTCGAACAGGTGTCATGTACAATTTCAACATTGCCTCCATGTTCTTGTGGATTCATTCATTTAATCTCATCTCAGTCATTTCTGTGCAGGTGTTAATCAGGTTACTGTCCTGAATTGTCAATATCCGCTGATGATTGCACAAAAGTCGTTATTTGTCCAGGGCTGGACAAGTTTTACTACGTGTTAAGAAGTGAATGGCACAGGTCTGACGAAAACACAAAAGTAAATTGAGTTGAATTAATTTTATGATTTCTGGAGATAAACTGGCAAATCTTAACACTACATTAACGTTACATTAACGTCCTTCAGGGAAGGAAATATATCAGCTGTTCTGGATCGACCGCAGATCTGTGCCTGGATTAGTGGAGAGAGAGTTAATGGGGTTGCCGTGGTTCAACAAGAGGTATTTTTGAAACAAGATTCTGAAGCAACTATTACTGTCTTAGCAGCAAGCGCATGTTAATAACTGCAACACCAAATTCTCATTCAAGTTACAGACTGTGCTGAACTGTTTGACATTCAGTTCTGAATGAACAGAAAGTTCCTTCATTTTACTACATAATATCGAGAAGCCTGAAATCATTGTCTTTTGTGTCAGCTACAAACGGCACTCTGAACCTGCTTATTTAACCTGAGACGGAACTACGCAGTGCACAATCGTACAAAATGTGAGAGTTGTGCACACTTTTGATAATTTGGACAAGACTAATCAGGAACGTTCTTCACATTAGCTGATTAGATAACAAATACGGGACAAAATTTACATTCAGGAACAAGCTTTTCTCGGATAATCATCATTGTCAATGAAGGATTTACACCATTCTCTCCTCCAGTGATGTATGTCACGGAGGCCACGCCAATTAGCCGGTTGAACATTTCCTCTCTTTCCCATTGCTTGACCCGGTATTTGAAGATGGCGTTTACTCAATTCCCTTAGTTTCTGCTGAGGGCTTTCATGTGACCAAACAGAACCACAGGTCTTTGGACAAATGTGGCGAGACAGTGCAGGGATTTCGAGTTCAGGACATGAAGTAGGGTCACCAGAGTCGAAATGTAAAACTCTGTTTTTCTCCATAGATGATTGCAAAACTACAGAGATCCTTCAACAAGTTTTGTTTTTGTTGCACAATGTTTTGCCTATTCCTTCCTTCTTTGTCACAGCTTTGCCCGATCAGCTGGATTGACAAGTTATGATTCTCCACCTATGAAAATGGTAGCTGCCTGTTGCCCTATTAAGGAATGACGTCTTTTACCCCTGGGGCACCCCGCTGGCAGACGAGGCCACGCTGTCTTTTCGCTGCTTCGTCAGACTGCCCGAGGATTCGCTGATTAATCTCAACTACCAGCACTATACACTTACTGTTTCTGGATCCGAGGAGCGATCATGCCAACATCACTATAACTCTGTGCATTGCTTTCCAGTTTTGTAGATAGGAAACATCACCACCGTTGTCACCGTTATGTAACTCATCGTCACTAAAAGGTCGAATTGGCTTGTATTAATTCATTTTAATGTAACCACAACCTGGCAGTAATAACATCTAATTAGAAAATAACAAGTGAACAGTTAGCTGTTGCGTCTGTTCACTTGTTACCCATTAATGTGAAATGACAGATCATCTGTGTCAGCACCATTTGTGTCATCTTCTACCTTCGGACCCCCCAGGCACACGAAATCAATGTGTTTTTCACCACTTTCCCCATTTTGCCTCCCCCCAACTTGTCCCAGTCCCAAATATCCAATTTGGCACTGCTCTCTTGAACGAAGCAAACTGTCCATCTTTCTTCCCATCTAACTGCTACACTCTCCTCTCAGACCTGTCACTTTCACCCTCAGCTTTCTGCATCTATCGCACTCATAACTGCCTTCCGACAGCCCACCCCCCTCCTATGAATCTCACAGCCTTTTTGACCCACAAGCCTAATTCCTTGTGAGGAGCTTATGTCGAAACGTCGAATCTACTGCTCCTCAGATGTTGCGTGATCAACTGTGCTTTTCCACCACCATATTCTTAAACCGATAAACTGTGTCTTGACAGATTGCTGGATGTACAACAGAAAAGAGTCATGTTTTATGGACGTCGGTGCTGGACTGGTGTGTAAAAAGTTCAAAGTCACACACCAGCAGTTTAAAGAACAACAAGTTTATTTGGAAACACTAGATTTGGGAGGGCTGCTCCTTCATCAAGTGATTGTGGATAAGAAGATTATAAGACACATAATTTATTACAGACGTTTACGGTGCGATGCAGCTAAAATTATATATCGAAAAAGACCCAGATTATTTCATTAATATGCAAATCACAAAACTACATTCGCAAATGTTGCGATAAATTCTCTGTCTTACAATCCTTTTCTCCACAGTCACCTGATGAAGGAAGAGCGCTCCGAAAGCTGGCACTTCCAAATAAACCTGTTGTTCTATAACCTGGTGTTTTGTGATTTT
>NC_057717.1:44783229-44784305 GCF_004010195.1 Chiloscyllium plagiosum | reverse complement strand
AAATGTCCACTTCAAAATCATCTGAATTTGGCTCCTCCATCTGTGCTGTAATCAGTCACACATTCTTCTCTTGCTTTCCTTCCCTGTCAAAATACATTTTGAATTTATTCACATGACACACTCTGTGAGTTTTTTTTTCCGCCTAGAGTCCTTGCCAAATACATCACCTCAATCAATTTCCTTTCAACTTGATAAGGTCCAATAAACCTTACTTTTAAATGTTACCCTATCACTGTAAGTTTCGCTAACACTTTGCCCCGATACCAAATTTGGAGGAGTTTTTGACTTCTTGTCTTCCTACGATGTTATTGCATTCTGTGATAGTTGTGAATGCTGACGAGACAACTCCCCCACTCCACTTAATTTTTGCGAAAAGATTGGCACATAGTCCAATATGTGGTCCCTGAATGCTGACTTATCAATTTGCCTTGAATCAAGTTCAGTTGTTCATTAACTTCATGCTCAAAAACGTTCTTCAAATAGACTGAACGTGGTCGATGCATTTCGTGCATCTCTGGTCCAAAAATAACCAAACCGAATACCCTAATCTCAATCAGCTGGGTAGACTTGACTAGAAGCCTTCAACATGTTTTTGATTGTTTGATGCCACCTTTCTAACACTCGGTGTGACTCTGGACAGTACACAGTAGATTCGAATAGTTGTATTCCTACGCTGTCCATAATTTCCTTGAATAATTTGGAATTGAATTTATGACCCTTGATCTGACTGTATCTATATCGGTAGTCCGTGTCCAGTGAAAAAAAAAGTAATTCCTTTGCAATCCTATTAGGTGTGATATTTGTTTCAGGTAGGGGCCTACGTAAGCAATAGAGACTCCTGTAAGAGGTTCCTCAAATGCAGGAATAATTACTAATTGTGTGTTTATAATGTCATTCACGTATGCATTCTGATTCTTTTTCTGCTAACATGTCAACTTTCTTATCTGTACACTTTGATCGCTCCGTTTTAATTGGTGATTTTTTTGTTAGATGACTTACAGTGTGGAAACAGGCCCTCGGCCCAACAAGTCCACACCGCCCCACCGAAGCGCAACCCTACCCATACCCCGACGTTT
>NC_057717.1:44779709-44782381 GCF_004010195.1 Chiloscyllium plagiosum | reverse complement strand
CCTTTTGATATTCTCCGAGATCCTTTCCATTTCCACATGAGGATTTCTCTTTTCCCCAATTTCTATTCTTCGTTGATTGAAACTGACATTGAAAGCCAAACTTTAATCTCTGGACCAAATCATGATTATCAGCCATTTCACTTGCTACACCTGCCGTTTTTAGTCTCTGCTCTTCGACCTGAGTTGAGTTCTCACTGCTTCCGAAAGTGAAATTTTGAACTCCTGTCTCAGTGTCAATGTCTGATGTTTAAACTCCATCTTATTCTTCTTCTCCATCTCTCTCTCTTCTCTCTCTTATTGTGTCCCTTTCTTCTATTCTCTCTCTTTCTTCCCTCTGTTTTAACTCTAATTCATTTTCTTTTTCCTCGAACTCAAAGCTAATTAATATTCATTTTATTTTTAGCCATATCCAAAGATTTGCATGATGTTTCAAGCAATTTTAAATCGTGACGTATTGCTGTAATTATCTCTCCTTTTTCCACCCCCAGTACTATCTCGGTAACTGAAAGCGCCATTGCTTTCCAAGCATTAGATAAATCAACAGTATTCAACACATGGAACGAAAGAGTCGAAGAGTGCTGTGCTGGAAAAGCACAGCCAGTCAGGAGACTTTCGAGGAGCAGGATAATTCTTGTTTCAAGCATAGGCCCAAACCGAGAATTTCAGATGATGGGCTTACGCCTCTAACATAGACTCTTCTGCTCCTTAGATGCAGCCTGACCGGCTGTGCTTTTCCAGCACCACATTCTTCGACACCTATCTCCAGCATCTGCCGTCCTCACTTTCCCCTACCAGAGAAAAAGGCACTGCCTCCTACCAATCAGTGCCTTCAAATTCAACAACCCTAAGCACAGATTGGAACTACAACACAAATCCTACAAAAAGGTCCCAATATGTTATAGACCATGCCAACACTTCAGAATTATTGAAGAATTTTGCCCAAGCACTAATTTTGTTTTGTTGATTTAAGTAGGTGTACAGTGAACATTCCAGAAGAGATGCCTCTGGCCAAATCACTGAGTTTTAAACAAAATGTTGGTGACATCATTTCGTGTGATGATGTCATTTCCTATGGTGGTGTTATTTGCTGTAATTTTTTTGTAAGAAGTGGTAAACATGGACCAAGCCAATATGTTTGTTGAATGAGTTCCGGATACAATCGGAAAACTTCGCTCCAAAGAAACTCACTTACGCAACAGACCTTGAATGGGCAGACACACGGCAACGACCTCTAGGTAGTGGACAGCCACAAACCAGAACGGAACTTTATGAATCATCAAGAAGGTCACTGACATCAGTGCTTCACTGGAGTTTCGCTGATGATATGTTCTGATGTATTGATGAAACTTCTGAAAGCCAACCTTCCAGCTGAGTGAGCAAACTTAAATACAAAACAGAATTTATTTCGAAGATTACAGAATGAAGCACGAATTGAAGAGAACAGAGTACACAAAAAATTATCCTTGCCTAAAATCCAGCAGACTATTCCAACTTAATGGTGCAGTTCCGAATATAAGTAACAATCCCCGTAAAGACCCCTTGGCACAAAAGGTAAAATCAGACTTAGAGTCTTACAGGAAATTAGTCACAGAGAGAGAGAGAGAAGAATCAGCCTGCTTCTTTGGGATCCAGCCGCTTTTTACAACACTACTGCTGAAAACCAAATCAATCAGAGTAAGGCTGAGCTGGCAAAAATGGCATCTCCCCCTCCATTCTATCAATGTATTTCTTTTTTCAAAAACTTGAAAGCCTTTTGCCAGAAGTAGTATCTTTTAGCCATAGACAAATTGACCTAGAAACATTCAGCTTACAATTTTCTGAGTCTGTGTCTTTCGCATCCTCTGTGACAAAAACCAAGGACAATATAATTTTAATAAACGAGCAGCAGCATCACAGTACAAAAAAAACACATGCACGTAACGTGTGTGTCACTTCTTCAGAGAGGAAGAATGTGCAATTATTCGCAGGTGATGAGGAAAAGGTCAAGGAAATGAATAAATGTTTTACTTCTGGCTTTGGGAGAGAGGAAACAAAAGCATTTCGATTACAGTGGTAAGACATTGTTTGCTGAAGGTGAAACTGTAGGGTAACTGTGCTTGCGTGCTCACTGACAAACTTGTATATGCACAGATCGAGACTTGCGACATCAGCAATCTCTCTCGTCAGCAACTTTCGTTTCTAGGACTCAACATCACCGCGTATCCTGAACCATATATCAAACTCTCTCTCCTCTCCAAGTCCCAATCACTCTCTTTCACTATTTTATTCTCTGCCCCAGTCTTTATCCAATTCCCGGCCTACCTCTACCAGATCTTGAAATCTAGTGAAACTGAGTATGCATGCAATGAAGGTGCATGATTGAAACACTTCAACAAATCGCTAAATATGCTCCTCAGTGTCAACACAATTGCAAGTCAGGAAGTAGAAGAAACACAATAAGATTGCCGTTACAAATGATGCTTTACTCATTAAACAGAGGCAGAAGTAGCATGGCAGATCGCACCATCTTCACTCGATATTCCTGATACTAAGAAGTGGTCTCTAATTCGGTAGTAGATGCATTAGTGTGAATTCTACGAAGTGCAAAGTTTCAGGATAGGTTTCATCAGACTTCACTCAATCTAGGATCATTTAGTCGGTAATTGCTTTGCCCATCCCTTGTCAGTATCCAT
>NC_057717.1:44772527-44778773 GCF_004010195.1 Chiloscyllium plagiosum | reverse complement strand
AACTGTTGATTATAGACTCCTGCTGACTGTAACCCCGAGATGCATAAGATTCATTTTGTACAAAATGCATAAATGGAAGCCTACTCTTTACATTTACTATAATAATATATATTTAAATCATATAGACTATTTTATTCCAATCGCTTTTAATTTAACAGGGGGATGAAAATGTATTCGAGGTTGTTCAGAGGAGGCAATTATCAAGGGATAGTTTGAATGAGCGACTTTTGCTGTGGCAATAGTTGGACAGAATTGGCTTGTTTCAATTAGAATTTAGTCAAGTTATGGGTGTACTGATCGAAGTGTTTCAGATCTCAAATGATCTTGTTGAATGTGGAATGGATGTTTCTTCTTGTGGCTGAGTTCAGAACTAGGAGGTATGGGTGTAAAATTAGTGAAAGATTCCTCTATTTGGACAGTGATGAGGAGAATTTCATTTTCATGCTGTGCTACATTGAAACAGTCTGTTCCAAAAACTTATAAAGGTGTAGACAAATGAATATTTTGAAATCAAGGGCAGATTTGTTCCCTTGTATATCAAGAATCTGAGGAACCTGTGGTAGATGGGCATGCAAAGATCAAAACATAAACTCACCCGCTATAATTTTATAAAATGATGCAGTCCGTCAGAGCGAGCAAGTGACGAACTGCAGCTCCAGTTTCATGAGTTTCTATGTAATAACCGAATATCCACGTCTTTATTATTATTGTTAATTGTCTCAAAGCTGAAGCCTGTCGTTTTTCTCAATTTCTATCTCTTTGATCCCCAATCTCAATAATATCATGCTCACAAGTTCTTGTGCGGATAATCTCAGCTCCATTCTAAGTGCACACTGTTAATTGACTGTTGTGAACCTGAATGATAATAAATTGGGAGAACAAAGAGTGAAACTATTGTCAGTGGCTTTAAGGAATCTGAATCTCAAATTGCAGTCAGTGCCAAACTGTGTGAATTTGTGAGTTTGTGTTTCCAATTAAAGCATAAAAAGAAAAAAAATGCGTCGTTAAAAGGGAAATTAAGTAATTAATGACCAGGAGTGGGGTTTGAATCTGATTAATATTATTTCTTTCTCTCGTGTCAAAACCCCAATGAAATTGGTGACAACATCATCTGATCGGTGCTCTGCTCCGGTTTCATTAAAAAACAAAATTTAACTGACCTGAACCTGACCGATAAGAATTTGGGAGGTTCCGGTGTCCAAGTATTGTGTGCAGTTCTGGCGAATTCGGACTATAAAATACAGCAACTGCAGTAAGTACCGAATTGTGTTAGATTGTGTTCATACTAATCGATATCTGAGACGGTGCATGAATTTTGCTATCAGAAATTGTAGTTAGTAGAGTCTTTACAATATCAGATTTTAAATTACAAATAGACACTGCGTACTATTATTATTCTCAGTGCTAATAAACGCTGGAGGTGTAATTTGGTTCCAGTCGTTTCTCTTTCTATTTTCTCCATGATGGAGAATATCGGTCTCAAAAATTCTTGTGCAAAGTATATCTCTACTGCTGTCAGTACAAACCAGTCACTGGAAATTGTCAATTTGTGATCAAATTCCTTCACACTCAAATTTGTCCGCACTGTCTCCCCCCTCATGCAGATCTGCAGACGATTGGAGCAGGTTGGATGATTGCTTGTCTTTATGCTAACATAAGACACAATGTTATCCAAAAAACCTTTATGTATAACAGTTCAATAATTTTTGAAATACGAACTTAATCTGATTTATAGTTGAGTTCAATCTAGTTAGTTCCTCCCTCCTCCTCAATCAGTTTCAGGCTGTTGGCAAAAACATTCAGTTAAAATAGAAAGAGACAACTGGAGTCAGCATTAGATTAGGAGCGGCTTAATAGCAAGATTCAGAATAACTGATTCAACTTGTTTGAGAGTCGATGACAAACGGACATAATCTCAGAGTAAGGAATCACAAATTTATGACTGATGTGGAAAAAATTCCTTCTCGTGCACTGAAGTGAACAGAATCCTTGGATTTTCTTTTTACTGAAGAGCACTGTCAAGATTGGCTGTTCAGTGTATCCAAGGCTAATATAAAGAGATTTTAATCAATAAGGGAATCAGGAGGCAGGGGGTAAGACAAGAAAGTGAATCTGAGGAATACCTCATCAGCCCCGATATCATTCAATGTTGAGAGCAGGCGCGATAACTTGTATTGCCGCCGTCTGCGTCTTCATTTTATCGTCTTTGTCTTTTTTTGGGGGGTTTCGCTTTTATTTTTCTTTCAACTAATTTCACAGGACATCAGAAGCGGAATGTTTGCAGTGCTGAGACTTGAAACCAACCATTACGCCAGGATCTGACAGAGTCACTCAGTTGATTAGTGTCTGAATATCATTGGATTTTGAAAATGGAAGGAAAAAAGCACCATTCGCAATGGGGAGAAACATTACACGCGTTGAATGTGCGGACAATGCTTCAACAGATCATCTGCCCTGTCAGAACATAAATGCAAGGACACTGGGGAGAGGACATTCATCTGTTCTGAGTGTGGGAAATGATTTTATTCGTCCACCACACTGCATAATTACAAGAAAGTTCTCACAGATGGCAGAGCTTTAAAATAAGCAGAATGGAGGATGTGCTTATCTGAGGCACTGATACTGCATCAGCATCTTCACAGTGAGGAGATATCCTTCAGTCGCTCTCATGGGAGGGTTGGGTTCAGAAAATCATGTGACCTTCGCAATCACCAGCGGACTCACACGGGGGAGAAACCATTCACCTGCTCCGTGTGTGGGAAGGGATTATTTTTGGAAATCGATCCTGCTCAAACACCAGAAAATTCATGCAGTGGACCGACATTTTAAACCATGTACTATAAACCTTCTTAGACCCTGACATCACATCAGCGTATTGTCATTCATGAGAGACTGTTCAGTTTCTCTCAGCTTGGGAGTGGGCTCGTTTGTGGTCATCCTAAATCACTAAACATCAGCTCTCACACTGGGGACAGAGCGTAGGCTTGCACTAAGTGTGGGAAGCCATTCACTCAGAAATCCAACCTGCTGAAACAGCAACAGGTTAACACAGAGGAGAGAAGTTTTCAATGTCCAGAATATGGGAAGTGCCATAAAATCTGTGTGAATATGGTGATGCATGAATGTTTTCACACTGATGTGAGATCGTAGGGACGCTCTCACTGTGGGGCTGTTTTAAGTGGAAAACCCAACTCTCTGTACACCAGCGATCTCACACTGGGGAGAGACGACACTCCTGCACTGTGTGCCAATGAATTTACTGTGAAATTCCGCCTCCTGAAACGCCAGCAGGATCATGGCAGATATTGGTTTTTTAGTGATGGCAGATATTGGTTTTTAATCTGAACATCTCTCTGCTTCATGTTACCCTAACTCTCCGCCAGAAGGTCTGGTTTTAAGTCCCATCTGCTGTGCAGCTGTGTCAAAAAGGTGCATTGTTTTGATTGATGACCAAATGATGTTCATTGGGGTGTGTTTTTGCTGAAGGTAATGAACTCCAGTGCTGGGAAAGGGATTACCGCTCCACATGAGAGTCAAATAAATCCACTTTGTATTAAATGCATTGTATCAAGCCTATTTAAGCCTGTCATCTCTAAAGTATGGAAATCTATAGAATTCCCCGTCCAGTAAAGTAATTGACACTACTTTAGTAAGTGTTTGTAAGACTAAGATAGGTATAAATTTGAACAATAAAATAATTAAGTGTTACGGTGAGAGGTCGGGTAAGTGGAGCTGAAGCAACTACAAGATCAGCCATGAGCTTATTGAATGGGGAGCCAGGCTCGAGCGGCCAGATAGTCTACTTCTGCTCCTAGTTCTTTTGTTTTAACTGCTCTTTGAATGGTCTCCCTCTGACAGAGGGAGTTCGAATTTGCTGTTAATCACATCCAATACACGGTGTGATTATATGCGACCTTTTTCATATAATCGTAGAATCATAACAATGTGAAAATAGGCCATTAGGCACAACAAGTTCACACTAACCTTCCATTCTGTATCGCACATTGCATTACGGTAGCTCAGCAGTTCGCACGGCTGCGTCACAACTTCAAGGACCTAGTTTCAATTCCAGCTTGGGCACCGTTTCAGCGTGGGTTTCCTCCCACAAGATGAAGTTGAGCAAGTAAGATGATTTTTACATGCTAAATTGCCCATAGTTTTCAAGGATATGCAGGTCGCGTGCATTAGTCAGGAGTAAATATATGGCAGAAAAATGGGTCTCAGTGAGTTCTTGGTGGGAGGGTCAGTGTGGGCTTGTTGGGCCAAGGGGGCTATTTCCGCACTGTCGGGAGTATATTTCTACTCAGACCCATTCCTCTCTCATTTTTCTCGACATTTCACCGAACTAATGCATCTAACTTTCTCATCCTTGAAAACTATGAGCAAGTTAGCATGACCAATTCACCTAAGCTGCCATCTTTGATTGTGAAAGGAAACCGAAGCACTCAGAAGAAACCCACACAGGTACGAACATATATTCAGCGTTCCATTAAATCCATGACTCTGCCTGTCCTCTGGTTCTATCTCCTGCCACCTCAGACGTGAACACTCCTTTACCATACATGCGAGGCAAAGCAGAGGCAGCAGGACTCTGAGCTATGTTCGTTCAGAAGAGTCCAAGGCTTTGGACACAGCAGCCACAGCTGCTCTCTGCTCATTCAGGAGTTGTGTCTCACACATCCTCTTAGTTTATCTAAAATCAGAATGGGCCGTTTCACTTTTTCAATTATTTTGCTGTTATTTTGTCGCAGTTAATTCCCACTTCAAATCATCAGTTGCATGACAGGGTTCGTTATCTTGTATAAAACAATCTACCTCACCGTACAACAACACTTGCTTCCCGATCATAAACATTTTTTACAATTGACATACTACCTGTCATAACTTCCATTTTTCAACTGTTGAGCACACGAATGTGAACAGGATGACCAAAGTATTCTCGAGTGTTCCAACTTCAAGTGGCCCTTTCTGAACATCTTCAGGACTCTAAATCTCTTTTTTACTCTTCTGTCAGTTTCAGTACATTTCAGTCCTGATGCTCCATCAAATCTGTGGAGGTTCCATTCTAACACAACCCAAAGTATAACCACCAGATTCATTTCACAGAATAAAATAATATCCGCACAGAAAGAGACCATTTGGACCATCAAGCCTGTACCAACTCAAAACTCTGTTGCCATTCTGTTGCCTTTACCACATATCTCTAAACATCATTTCTGTGCAAATAATCATCAAATGTCCCCAACAACGCAACACTCCTGCTGAGGTCGAACAGGTGTCATGTACAATTTCAACATTGCCTCCATGTTCTTGTGGATATATCTATATATATCCACACGTTTCTGCTCTTGCACCATCTTTAAAATTGTACTCCCGTTTATTGCGTCTTCTGGTATTGTTGTGACGAAATTGCGTTTCCACACACTTCTCTGCATCAACCCTAATCTGCCTACTCCTCCAACTCAGGAATGAGTTTTACTACGTTTTAAGAAGTGAATGGCACAGGTCTGACGAAAACACAAAAGTATATTGAGTTGAACGAATTTTATGATTTCTGGAGATAAACTGGCAAACCTTAACACTACATTAACGTTACATTAACGTCCTTCAGGGAAGGAAATATATCAGCTGCTCTGGATCGACCACAGACCTGTGCCTGGATTAGTGGAGAGAGAGTTAATGGGGTTGCCGTGGTTCAACAAGAGGTATTTTTGAACAAGATTCTGAAGCAACTATTACTGTCTTAGCAGCAAGCGCAATTTAATAACTGCAACACCACATTCTCATTCAAGTGTCAGACTGTGCTGAACTGTTTGACATTCAGGTCTGAATGAACAGAAATTTCCTTCATTTTACTACAAAATATCGAGAAGCCTGAAATCATTGTCTTTTGTGTCAGCTACAAACGGCATTCTGAACCTGCTTATTTAACCTGAGACGGAACTACGCAGTGCACAATCGTACAAAATTTGAGAGTTGTGCACGCTTTTGATAATTTGGACAAGACTAATCAGAAACGTTCTTCACATTAGCTGATTAGATAATAAATACGGGACAAAATTTACATTCAGGAACAAGCTTTTCTCGGATAATCATCATTGTCAATGAAGGATTTACACCATTGTCTCCTCCTGTGATGTAGTTCACGGAGGCCACACCAATTAGCCTGTTGAACATTCCCTCTCTTTCCCATTGCTTGACCCTGTATTTGAAGATGGCGTTTACTCAATTCCCTTAGTTTCTGCT
>NC_057717.1:44769170-44772022 GCF_004010195.1 Chiloscyllium plagiosum | reverse complement strand
TTGTTACCCATTAATGTGAAATGACAGATCATCTGTGTCAGCACCATTTGTGTCATGTTCTGCCTTCGGACCCCCCAAGCACCCAAAGTCAATGTCGTTTTCACCAGTTTCCCCATTTCGCCTCCCCCAACTTGTCCCAGTCCCAAATTTCCAACTTTGCACTGCTCTCTTGAACGATCCAACCTGTCAATCTTCCTTCCCATCTATCTGCTACAGTCTCCCCTCAGACCTGTCACTTTCACCCTCAGCTTTATCGATCTATCGCACTCACAACTGCCTTCCCACAGCCCCACACCCCTCCGATATATCTCACAGCCTCTTTAACCCATTAGCCTAATTCCTCGTGAGGAGCTTATGTCCGAAACGTCGAATCTACTGCTCCTTAGATGTTACGTGACCAACTGTGCTTTTCCAGTACCATATTCTTAGATCCATCAATTGTGTCTTGACAGATAACTGGATGTACAACAGAAAAGAGTCATGTTTTGGGGAAATCGGTGTTGGACTGGTGTGTACAATGTTAAAAGTCACACACCACCAGTTTATAGAACAATAAGTTTTCAAAACGTATGTCCCCACTTAATAAAACTAGATTTTGCAATACATACATGGAACAGAATCCCTGATTATCATTGATTTATTTACAGAACTCAATGAATTGGCTATACATCTGTTTCTGCATTTTTTAAAAACTGCTTGTCAGTAATATATCTCCAGCACTGTGTACATCGGCTTCTTCTTCCGAAGCTCTAGGCACAAACACTCTTTGAAGATCCCTCTTCCATTTAGTTTATCCTTACGGTTGTAACTGATACCTTCAGCAATAATGCAGAAGATCCTGTTCTTTTAAACCCTGTCCTGTCGCGATTCGGGTTCCCATATCCCAGAATATTGAGTTGCTGTTCCTGACCACCCTCTACCAAGTCACTGCAATGGTAATAAAATCTCTACATTCCACATGCCAATCCAATCTCATACCTAAACTATGTGACGTTTAATATTCCCAGCATTAACAAAGAATATAACACGCAGAACACCCTGTACCTCGCAGTTCTGCAGTCATTCGCCGGTTGTCATCAGGCTGCCTGAATTTACCGAAAATACAACTCCGGAGCTGAAAAAGGTGATATTGGTTTAATCGTCATTTTGTTTGTTGCGACTTCCCAATTCCGAGCAATCACCGTCACACAGTACGAGTTTCTGGTGATTAACTCCCCCTCAGTGTGATGAGGGGACAGCCCTCACTAATGGGGTGCATTGTTTGTGTTGCTCCACAAGTCCGGATCTGAAAGTTGAATGGCTAAGTTGGAGAATGATTAATTTTCATTGAATTAGGTAAGAACATTCAAAAGTTGATTGATTCGTATTTTCGCCGGTAAAGTAAGAACTGGAAAATAGGAAGCCTTCAAAAACGAGAGAACGAGAGGCCAGAGACCGTGTATTCTTGTCAGGTTGAAAAGAAACGATTGTAGGTGTCGTCAGTGCTGGATGACGAGAGGAATTGAAGTTTTAACTTCGAAAAGGAAGGAAGCATATGTCAGGCATAGACTGGAGAGAACGATTGAGTTCTTAGAAGAGTACAAAGGCAGTAGGAATTTATTTAAGAGGGAAATCACGAGGGCAAAAAGGTGATATGAGATAGCTTTGTCAAACACGATAATGGAGAATGCAAATCGTTTTCATAAATATATTAAAGATAAAAGGGTGTCTGGGGAGAAAATCGTGTCCCTCAAACTTCAGCAAGGCAACCTGTGTATGGAATCCCAGGAGGCAGGAGAAATACTAAAGGAATATTTTGCATCAATGTTTCCTGTGGAGAAAGACACGGAATATATCGAATGTGGGCAAATAGATGGTGGCAGCTTTGGAAATGTTCATATTATAGAGGAGATGCTGGATGCCTTGAAACACATAAAAGTAGATAAATCCCCTGGGAACTGATCAGGTGCACCCTTGAACTCTGAGGAACGCTAGGGAAGTGATTGCTGGGCCCCTAGCTGAGATATTTGTATAATCCATAGCCTCAGGCGAGGTGCTGGAAGACGAGAGCTTGGCTAAACTTTTGTCACTGATTAATAAACGTATTAAAATAAAACCCCGGAGCTATACTCCGCTGAGCCTGACATCGTGGTGGGCAAGTTGTTGAAGGATGTACTGAGGGATAGGATTTACATGTATTTTGAAAGAAAAGGACATATTAGGTATAGTCAGCATGGTTTTGTGCGTGGGAGATCATGTTTCACGTACTTGATTGAGTTTTGTTTTGAAGTGGTTACAAAGAGGATTGATGAGGGAAGAGTGGTGGATGTGATTTATGTGGATGACAGTGAGGCGTCAGTGAGGTTCCTCAGGAGAGATAGGTTTGCAAGGTTAGATTTCGTGGAATACAGAATAAGTACCCATTTGGAGACAGGACTGACTCAACGGTAAAAGATAAATGATGGTGGACGGTTGCTTTTCAGTTAGGAGTACCGTGGGGTGCGCCAAGGGTCGATGATGGGTCCACTAGTTTTTATCATTTATTTCAACGATTTTGATGTGAACACAGGAGGTATATATAGGAAGTTTACAGATGACAGCAAAATTAGAGGTGCAGTGGCAGCGAAGATGGTTTTCTAAGATTGCAACAGTATCTCAATGAGATAGGTCAATGGGCTAAGGAATGGGAGATGGAGATTAATTTACATAAATGTGAGGTGCTACATTTTGGAAAAACTATCAGACAGGACTTATATGCTTAATGGTAAAATCTTAGGAAGTGTTGTTGAACGGGAAGACCATGGACTGCTGGTTCCAAGCTGCTTGAAATTAGAATTACCGGTAGATAAGATAGTGAAGAAGTCGTTTGCTAT
>NC_057717.1:44756581-44768670 GCF_004010195.1 Chiloscyllium plagiosum | reverse complement strand
GTGGCTTCATTTTGAACACCGTAATGGATACCATTTGGAAATCCAAAAGTACTTTATCTATTGGTTTCCACGTTATCTACTTTGCTTGTTAGTCCTGAAAATATTTGAATAATTTGGCTCAGTGCTCAATACTACTGTATTGTATCTTGAGCGACTCGAGTTCAATTTTTGCCTGGTGTGAATGTCTGTGTTGAGTTTGTGCATTCTACCTGTGTCGGTGGTGATTTTCTCTTCGTGCTCTGGTTTCCTCCCACAATCCAAAAGATGTTCAGGTAAGTTGGATTTGTCATTCTGAATTGCCTGCAGTGCCAAGTGCGTTCGTCAATGGTAATTAGATGGTAGTTGAATGGATCTGGGTGGTTTACTCTTCGGAGGGTCAGTGTTGACTTGTGGGGCCGAATGGCCTGTTTCCATACTGTAGCGAATTTAGTCAAAAAAATGTCAGCCACGCTGACTCTTCTTGATTCTGTAATGCGTTTCAAAATGCTCTGCCATTCTAACTTGAATAACAGGCTCCAACATTTTCCAGATGACAGAGTTGTTTTTAAAATTGAGCAGAATTTGTGCGGCTGAGCACTCACAAACGTTGACCATGAAAGCTATCGATTATCATAAAAAACACGAATGGTTCACAAATATCTTTCAGAGAGAGAACATGCCACCCGTCTGGTCAGAGTGACTCTGGTCTCCATGGGATGGTGGAGGTAGGTGGGGGTGTCAGAGAGAAAAAAAGAGTTGAAGAAGGCAGAGGTGGTGAATGAAAGGGGTAATATCAACAAACAACTAAACAACTACTTCATGAAAAACCCCCAAGATCAGACCCTTCCACCATCATGAACGATCTGAGAAGCGGGCGGGCGTGACCATCAATAACTTGCAACTTCTTCTCAGTCACAATGTCCCAACATCCAAAGGTCCATGAATAGATACTACCAACAATTTAATCTGGAACGTTAGAGCACATTCTGTGCAGGAGAAGTATTTGAAAAGAGTTGTAAAGGTTTGGACCTCTTTTCCAAAAATGGAAGATGATGCTTAATCACTGGTTGTTTGTTTTAAATCTGAGATCGATAAATGTTTGTGAAGCAAAGATATTCAGGGCAATGGGACAAAGGTACATTTATAGAGGCAAGCCTTTGGAACCTCCAGACTGAAAGACCTTTGCGCACTCCTGATCCAAATCCCATGTTCAAACTCGCTGTAATCATCAGCACATCCAACACTCCACTGCCCGTATGCTCACTCTCATGGAGAGTTCTTCGCCTCACCCTGAGCTCACTGAACTGATGAGCTTGCCCGTTGAAAAAAATAAAATTTTAAAATAACTTCTGTGCTTGTTTCAAATCTTTGTATGTTAGAAATTATTCTCATTAATGTAAACTCTTCCTCAAATTCTTTCAGTGGTCAGGGACAGAAGAGTGAAACTTTGAGTGAGGCAAGTGTAGCAAACCAGAGGTTAGTGCTGAAGATGCCTTCGCCCTTCAGCTTGTTGAACAGTACTGGTTCCCTGTGTGAAATGATTGGCGCTGTCGGGTGGATGAGCAAAGTGACCACTGACCTTCGGGAGAAGCGGTCATTCAAGTTGGTGGTGAAAAGAGAAACGTATGTATAATCAGGGGTAGTGTAGCCAGAGAAGTAGAGACGTTTCCCTGTTGCCAGAATCCAGAGTCCCCATGAGTGTGATGCCTGCCTCGTGCCTCGCTCCAGGATATTCCCCTGAGCTGCAGAGGAACTTGGAGTGAGAGGGGATCGGTCCAGTTGTTGATAAGGGCGGAAAGTGGAAAACGAGAGTGCAAAAGGATAATAAGCATCTCGGAGCTAAATTACAAAACAGAACCAAAAGGTAATAACTGCTGACTGATCCAGAACCAAACTGGCACAGGTTCAATAATTGGCTGCAAGGTTGATGTCTCAGGCAAACCTTTCGGGCATAAGCCCTTTCCTGAAGAAGGGCTTATGCCCGAAGCGTCGATTCTCCGGTTCCCTGGATGCTGCCTGACCTGCTGCGCTTTTCCAGCAATACATTTTCAGCTCTGATCTCCAGCATCGGCAGACCTCACTTTCTCCTGCAAGGTTGATGTGGGAGGAGTGGGTTGCATTTCATAGGATATTGGCGTCAATATTGGGGAAGGACGGAGCTATTCCGATGGGATGGGTTTCACGTGAATGATGCTAGGACAGAGTCCTGAAGAAGGGCAAAATTAGGGTCTGTGAACAGGGCTTTAAACTAAATCGTGGACGTTGGTGTCAGGTGCACGGAAAATTCTGGGAAGTTTTCACGTGGGGGGAGAGCTCAGCACAGGCTAATATTTCCACAAGCAATAGGACAGAAAATATGAAAAGAATCAGGTATCTAATTCTGGGGTCAGCGGATAAAGGCACAATTATGAGAAGAGGGGCAGTCATCGCAGGAATGAGGGTGTTGTACCTAAATACACGCTGTAGACGAAACAAGGAAAATGAGCTTCTGACACAGATTGAAATTGGCGTGTAGAATGTTGGAGGTATCACAGAGACGTGGTTGCAAGGGGATCAAAGCTGGGATTTAAATATCCAAGAGCACATATTTTATGAAAAGACAGATAGGCAGAGGGGGCGGCACTGCCTTGTTAGTAAGAAATAAAATTAATTTGACAGTAATAAGGGAAATAGAGTCACAAAGTGTAGAATCAGCGTGTGTAGAGTTAAAGAAACAGGAGGGAAAAAGGACCCTGTTGGAAATTGTTTACGAACTTCTTAGAAGTCGTCAGAGAAGAAAATACATCTGGAGATAAAAAAAATCATGTAAGAAAGACAGTACTGAAATAAGGATTCAAGGTGAAATTCAAGGTGAAAATGGACTGGAAAAATCAGTTTGAAATGTGTACGAGAATGTTTTTGGAGCAGATTGTGCTACAGCTGACGAAGGAACAGTCAATTCTGTAATAAAAAATGTATAATGAAGCAGACGTCATCTGGGATGCCTTGAGAAAGCAACCCCGAGAAGGAAGTGTCCATAAACATAATAAAGATCATCCTACTTTTTGACGTGGAGAGCATTGAATCAGATTTAACGGTACACACACTGTGGAAAGGTAACTACACAGATATGTGGATGTAGTTGGCCAAAGATGATTGTGAGGGCGAGCCTGACAGCGAAGACAGTCGATCATGCATCCCTCCAGTGCATATAGAGGTCATTTTTCACTAATACGTCCATTACGACCCACCAAAGAGTAACCAAACCAGATACATTTCCAGACACTATTACTCGACATATCCCTTGACTAATGCATCTGACCTTCACATCGCTGAACAGTATGGACAATTTGACATGGCTAATTCACTGAAAATCACATCTATAGATTATGGGGGGAAACCAGAACACCCAGACAAGGGGAGAATGTGCAATCTCGACCGAGACTCGACCCCGACGCTGGAATTGATCCCGGGTCCCGGATGCTGTGACGCAGCAGAGTACACCACTCAGTCTTCCTATCGCAACACTGGAGCAGCAATGGCAGGAGTTTCTGGGATGATTTAGGAGTTACTGCACAAATTCATCGGAAGGAAAATGAAACTCATTAACGGGAGAAAGAGCCAACCATGGCTGACAGTAGAATTCAGGGAGAGAAGGAAAGCAAAAGTAAAAGCATGCAATGTTGTGAACATTCGTGGAAGCCAGAGCACTGGGAAGCGTTCAACAATAGCAGAGTGTAAACTGCAAAAAACTGAGGGGAACAGATGAAATATGATTAAGCTCGTAACTAATGTAAACGAAGACTGCGAGTGATTTTCTTGGATATCTCAAACGTTACAAGTAGGCAAGAGTGGACATCAGGCAGCTGTAAACTGAGGCTGTAAAAGACATAATGGGGAAAAACGAATGGCAGAGTATTTGGCGAAGTATCTCACATCGGTTTTCACAGTGGAAGGCACAAGTTACAAATCTGAAATTCAAGACAGACATGGAGCAGAAGTAACTGCGCTGGCCTTCAGTACGTTGAAGGTGCTGGAAAACTGAAGGAGAATAAATAACCATGGCCAGATGGAACACACGCAAGTTGAATGTAGGAAGTAGGCAAGGCGATTGGAGAGGCATCGGTGGTGATTATTGGAAATCAGTGGAATCAGGGATGGTCCCAGATTGCAGGATAATGGCTCATTCAACACTCATTCAGAAAGTAGGGAGGCACAGGCAGAAAACTGTAGGCTGGGCGGCCGGATCTCAGTTGTTGGTAATATTTCCGTGTCCCTTATTCAGAAAGATACTGCAGAGTCATGCATAGGATAATCAGGCAGAATCGGCACGGTTTTTCATTTGTGGGAAATAATGCCTGACAAATGTGTTGGATTTCTTCGAGGTGGTAACATACAGGTGAGACAAAGGAGAGCTAGTTGACGTGAGCTATTTAGATTTCCAGAAAGCCTTTGATAAGATACCACACATCAGGCTGTAAAATAAGATAAAAGCATCGGGTTAATGGCAAAGCAGAGGATTGGCTGCCTGGCAGGGGGCGAAGGTAAGGATAACGGGTTATTTTACAGGGTGGCTGCTGATGATTGCCACAAGGGCCAGTGTGGGGACTATAGCTGTTCACGTTATGCATTCGTGATCCAGACAATGGAACTAAGAGCATTGTTGTCACGTTTACAGACGAAAAATAGGTAAGTTGAGGAAGTGGGGCGAGTGCAGACGAATATGGACAGGCTGGCAGTATTGACAAAGTGGGAGATGAAATACAATGTTGGAAAGTGTGGTTCATGCAGTTTGGTGGAAACAATAAAGTGGGGATAATTTTCTGAACGGGAAAGGTGTCAGAAATCTGAAAGACAAATGTGTTTGGAATCACAGTTCTTGAATTTTGTTCAAGTTTTCATACAGACTCAGTTATCAATTCTCACCACAGATGGCATTTTATCATCTATTTCATGGGAGCTATAATGTACGAGCAAAGATGGACACCAGAGCGGTACCAGTTCTTGTCACAGTGCATTTAGAAGGTTGAGACCAGTTTTGTGCCTATTATCGAAGGAAGGATGCGATGGCTTTAGATGGATTCCCGAGGTTTACCGGAAAGGACCCACGCTGAAGGTGTTTTCATAAAAATGACAGTTGAGAACTCTGGGTCATATATTCAATTGAGTTGAGATTGAGGTAATATAAAAAAAGACAGAAAGGGAGACAAAAGAGAAGGAGGAGTGGTGTTCTTGGTGAAGGGAAACATTACTGCTGTAACTATAGAATTTAAAAAAAAATCAGGGAAATTATAGGTTTGAAATAAGGATGGAACAAACACTTTAATGGAATTATACTATACACCCGCCCTCCCCAATAATCAGAGGAAAATGAGAGAACAAATATGCAGAGAGATGTCAGATATATGTAAGAACTAAAAGGTGAAAATGGATGGTGATTTTAATTTTCCCACCATTGACTAAGGACTGAAATCATGTTGAAGCCTTGGTCAGCGAAGAGTTTGTTAAACATGATCGCAAAACATTCTGAATCAAAATGGAAATGTTCCACTAGAGAAGAATCATTCATACCGTCTTGGGTAGTGAGGCAGTACAAATGAATGAAGAGATAGTAGTGGGATACTTTGTGTCGAGTGATCATGATTCCATCAATGTGAAATGTTTTTCGAAAAGGATAAGCCCTGTATAAAAGTTCAAGCTTTTACATTGTTGTTTGGTTAATTTTAACAGGATGAGACAAGAACATTCAAAAGTTGATTGGATTGCATTGTTCACAGGTTTGTTAAGTGGGAAGCTTTCAAAGGTGTGATAAGCAGAAGTCAGAATCAATATAGGACCATGGGACATTGGCGCAGAAATTAGGACATTCAGCTGATCAAGTCTGTTCCGCTATTCCGTTGTGGTTGAGTTTTTTTAAAAAATCCATTCACTTGCTTTCGCCCAGTAAGCTGCACTCAATGACCTGCCCTCTACAGCCTTCTGTGTCAATGAATTCCTGGAGTGTCGATAAAGTGGTTTTTGGATGGATATATTGAAGTCCCAGATAGAGGGGACAGGCTATCCCGAATTGCATACCGTGTAATGGCTGGGAGTGGGTTAGCTCAGTGGAGTGAACGACTGGTTTCGGATGCAGAGCGACACCAACAGCATGTGCTTCGTTCAGGTGCCAACTGACGTAATCATCAAAGTCCCATATTCTTAATCTTGTCACTTGACTGAGGCAAGATGACCCTTAGGTTAAAGTACCATCAGTTCTCTCTCTCTCTGCCTTTCTTCCATTCATCCTCTTTTCAGAAAGCAATCCAATAATCTACTGGGACTATGGCAACTTTAATTTCATCATTTTAATAGTGTACTGAGAAGGGAATAATTGGCAATCTAGTTCTGAGAGGCCCATTGAGTAATAGTGAAGAACTCTGAATGATGGAGTGGGACAGAACTGATTCAGAGACGAGGGATAAAAAAGTAAGATGGTATGAGACACATTCAGGCTACAATAATTTGGTGAAAATAACTCAGAAGGATGACAGACATTTAAAAAGTACTTAAAGGAACTGCAAATGTATTTCAGTTCTGTCTGGCAAAAAATAAAATGGGAAATCAGGCCCTGCCATGGCTAACATGGAACATAAGCAATTGAACTGGATCCCAGGAAGAGGTGTGCAAATTGGCTGTAAAGCAGCAGACATGAAGACTGGGAGCAATACAAATTTCAGCAAAAGAGGACTATGGGATTAATTAAGCGAGAAAAAACAAAGTCTAAGAGGAGGCTTGAGGGGAACATACATACTAATTGTTAAAATTCGTAAAGGTAAATGAAGAGAAAAATGATAACGGAAAAATCGCTTACAATCAAACGGAGAAGTTGTAATGTGGAATAAAGATATGGCACACAAATTAACTGCATATTTTAATTCTATCATCACAAACGATAACACAAATAATATCCCTAAAAAGCCTCGGGAAAACAAGAGCGATGAATTGAAGGATATCAGTATTTGCAGAGAAATTAGTGCGATTTAAAAGCAACAAGTCACAACACTTGTTAATCTATACCCCAGAGGACTTAAAGTTACCTGGAATAAAGTGGATGCATTCTAAATCTACTGTCTTGAATCCAAATCGGGTAATTTTATCATCACCTTTCAAAATTCTATCGACTCTGGAATACTTTCTATGGCTTGGCGAGTGGTGACCAACGTGAACCCATTATTTAAAAAAGGAGGTAGAGAGAAAACATAGAAAAATAGACCAGGTAGCCAAACATTGGAAAACAGTGATGCATTGGAAACAGTCAGCATAGGGATATGAAAGCTGAGAAACTCTGAAACCAGAGCTGGTGCCCTTGTACACAATTCTCTGAAAGTCAGCATGCAAATGCTGCAGGAGGTGAGGAAGGCAAATGGTATGTTGACCATTGTGGCGAGAGGAATTGAGTACAAAAGTTTTGGCAGGCCTCACTGGTGGGTCCACCTACATCGGGCACACCAATCATCACTGTTTCTTCTGACCTACATCGGACATATCAGTTCTGGCTGTTGACTGCTGCTGCTGAGTTACATCAGTCACACCAGACCTCGCCGCTGACTGCTGCTTACGTACATTGGGCACACCAGGCTTCATTATTGACTGCTATTTCTGACATTCGTTGTGCACACCAAGCCTCACCACTGACTGCTGCTGCTGCTGACCTTTATCGTGTACACCAGGCCTCAGTGTTAATTGCTGCAGTTGACCAAAATTGGGCTCACCAGGAATCGCCGCTTCAGTCGCTGCTGAACTACATACGGATGCCAGGCCTCAGTGCTAACTGCTGCTGCTGACCAATATCCTTGGCAAACTCCTTCATGATGTGCGAGAAACTCACTGCAGATGCTGAAATCTGCACTGAAAGAAAAGCAAATGCTGGACATCGCAGTGCATCAGACAACATCTGTGGATAGAGAGAAAGCTGAAGTTTCGAGTCTGGATGACTTTTCATGAGAGCTGAAGTGAAGTGTGAGGGCACGAACAGCAGTTATTCTATATTTTGGGGGAGATTAGCGCGTGTAGTAGGTGCAAGTGGAGAAAAGATGCTGCTTGTTGAGATTGATTGATCGGAGCGTGAGAATGGCACAACGATGTTATGCCTTGCTGTCAGCTCTAAAAAGACAGGCACTGGGATGAGGGGGGGGGGCAAATATATCATGAAAAGCTAAAAGAAAGTAAAGACGTGGTACACAATTTAAAGCTGTTGAACACGATATTAAGTCCAGAAGATTGGAAAGTGCCAAAGCTGAACACGATATTTTGTTTGTGCAGTTTGTATCGCCATTCACAGGAACATCACAGAAAGCCGAGGACCGACATAAGGGCATACGAGCAGGACGATCTGTTAGATGACCGGCAGTGTGAAGGTTGCGGTTATCCATGAGCACAGATTAAAAGTGTTCCTCAAAGCGATCACATAGTCTGTCTTTCGTGTCTCCAGAACAGAGTTGGCCATATGGGGTGAAATGAATACAATGCACAAGACGAGGTACAGGTGAAATACTCCTTCACCTGGAAGTCTATTTAAGCCCTTCTCTGGTGAGCAGGGACCAGGTGAAGGGGCAGCCATTGCACCTTCTGTGGTTACATTGGAAGGTGCCATGGACAGAGTGGCGAATTTGCTGGTTGTGGACTATGGCATTTCAGAGGGAACGATTCCAGTGAAATTCTCATAGTGGGAGTAAGGGAAAGATATTCTTGGTGGTTGCATTCTGCTGGAGAAATGGTGGAGAATTGTCCTTTGAATGCGGGGGATGGTGAGATGAAAAGTGAGGACAAGGGGAAACTTATGCCGTTGTGACCGATGAGAAGGGGCAAGAGGGAAGCACGAGTGATGCAGCTGAGGGCCCACAGTGGGTGGGTGGGAAACCGTGGTCATGAAAGAAGGAAGCTATGTCAAGCAGCACCCTTTATGAAAGGTAGCATCATTCAACAGATCCGATGAGGGCGAAATGATTGGGAGAATAGGATGGAGTCCATGCAGGTTATGGGGTGCGTCGATCTTTATTGAAGGTAGCTATGTGAGTCAATGGCTTTGTAGTGGATAGCAGTGAACAATTTATTGCTCGTGTACCTCTGCCTCCATTTCAGGCGGTCATGAAAGATCTCACCGATACTGCCCTGCTCACCACTAGCCAGGCAATTTCATGGCGTGTGTTGGAAAAGTCGCGTGCTTCGGCATTCTGCCAAATGACTTTGTCAGTCAGCTCAGAAACTACGTGACAGAATCCATACGTGTATTTTCCTGAAGGGTCTCGTTGAAGCTGCATGCTAAACCATTCCTGATCAACTAGTGGTCACAGGTGTTTGACAGAAACACACAGATACACTCCTCGGTCAGTCCATGTGCAAAGTGAACAATGGCTGACAGAATCTATCACTCAAAGCTGATCTCCTTCCAAATCCCAGTACAATCAAACAGCTCCCAGCTCCCAGCTCCCTCTTTGTAACACACCTTCCCCGGGTATGGAACACCACAACAATCATCTTCGGGGCATTCGAACGGGTGTGGGAGAAAGCCGTACTTCAATGGTTTTTCCGAGGTCTGTCCCTGTACTTCCCCAATCTGCTCTGGAACCAGACTTGAAATGCACACAGAAACAATGCCGCAGTTTCTTAACCGGAGCATCCACACACCTGGTTACAAGATTTTTACACAACTGAACACAAGTTTATTCTACAATTGGATACCAGCTCTTTGTGCAAATAAACATTACTTTAGTATATAAATTAAACAAAGATCTTAAATAACCAAGCACAAGATTTTTAGACAAATTTCAAGAAACTAAAACAAACAAGTAAGTCAGCAAGTGAAATAAAAACCGAAAGTTCTAAAGAAGAATCCCTGGACCTGAAACGTAAACTTTGATTTCTCTTCACAATGTTGCCAGACTGCTGATCTAAGTCAGCAAGCTTCGCATTTCTGAGATTTATACAAATGATGATAAAACCATCATATAACTGAACATAACTTACGTACAATTTAACATAAACCAATTATGCGAATGTGCACAATTTAAAAAAAAATCTAAGAAAGAACCAAGAACAAAGAAATTTTACAGGCAAGATCAAGTCGTTCGGCCCTCCAAGCCTGAGCCGATCCAAATGAATTGTCTAAACCTGATGGTCAATTCCTCAGCATCTGTATCCCTCTGCTCCCTAACTACAATGGCTGCCTCTCCCACTCTAACTAAATGAGCATATCATTGAACTGAATGCAAGCTTATTAAACAAATGTACTTCAGCCCTGGGATTATGTCAAGGGATGTGATCTTCCCTCTATCGGCGAGACCAAACTAAAACTCGGTCACGTTCCTCGGGGAGTCTCAGCCGGGCCCGGCAGTGCCGACCAGACCTCCCAATCCCACTTCCTCCCCTTCCCACTCCGTCTCTGACATAATTATCCTCCACTGAATCAGACCGCAAACTGGAGGAACAACGCTGCAACTTCCGCAGTACTTAACATGGAGTTATTCAATTTCAAAGAACCTCCCTTCCCATCACCTGACTTCCTTTCCAGCCCATCCGCTTCCCTTCCCTTCCTTTGACTGATCCTTCCTTCAGCTACCATGTGGACATTCCTCCCACTGACCAAGCAGGCCGTGCACTATACCTGTGGTTACCTATCACTACTTCATCACTCCACCCCTCTCCCTATCAAATACCCTCCCCCACCCCACGCACTTTATCTGCAGGTTGACGAAACCCCACCCAGGGTCTGAAGCAGTGTTATATCCGAAACTTTGACTTCTCGAACTCCTGATGCGATGCCTCCTGGCTCGCTGTGCTCTCCCAGCCTCCTGCTTGTCACTACTTCATCACTCTACCCCTCTCCCTATCAAATACCCTCCCCACCCCACGCACTTTATCTGCAGGTTGACGAAACCCCACCCAGGGTCTGAAGCAGTGTTATACCCGAAACCTTGACTTCTTCAACTCCTGATGCGATGCCTCCTGGCTCGCTGTGCTCTTCCAGCCTCCTGCTTGTCTACATTGGATTCTAGCATCTGCAGTCTTTATTTCACAAACTAACACGACTGTTCTACTTTATCATCTGTAGTTAATGCTGGGAAAGATCTACTTTATGGAAATTCTATTAAAGTTTCCAGCACACTGACGAACAACAGCAATCTCCCTCTGCAGGACTCTGTGAATATCCCTCCATTTCACAGATTGTCACAGGGTGATCCCCCTCTGCTGGGGACTGTAACTGTTTCAGACACATACAAACACACGCACGCGCACACACACTCATCCAAACCTTAATAAATGTACCAACAGATAATGAAAGGTTAACATACTTCCCTGAATCAATTTATATTTTAGCGCTAAATGCATAACTCTCTCACTAATTATTAATAGATCACACATGATGTCTCATTTGGTCCGAAGACACAAACACAAGCTCTGTCATTATTACTTTGACCTGAGGTTATCCCGATCCATATCCTACATCTTATGAGGAACTGCCAGCTAATTTCAATCGCTTTCAAGGTATCTGTTCAAACTTATCTGAAGCCCACCTCTGGTTTCCATTCGGACTTGTATTTTGGTCTTTGTCTATGTCTTCTCTCAGAGACACCAACTAACACCTTGCATTCTCCTTTCTTACATTAAATGGTAGGTTCATTTTCAAGTGAAAACAGCCCCAGCAGTTTCTCAATGGTTGGTAGGTGGGTGGTGAGATCACGGTTTACTTTTTCACTTTTTATCCCTATTCCTGTCGACCTGTAGTCAGCTGGAGTACCGTTTTTCATCTTGCTGCTGACGATGTTTTCTTTTTCGACACTCTTGCATCAGTGCCACCACTACAATGAGGAAGTTGTTCTCGTCTTCTTTTTTAATCCTATTGAAGAGTCTGGAATATTTACCCACTGATACAATCAGTCCAGCGATAGATTCCAATGCTGACTCCAGTTGTCTCTTTCTATTTGAACTGAATGTTTTTGCCAACAGCTGAAACTGATTGAGGAGGAGGGAGGAACTAACTAGATTGAACACAACTATAAATCAGATTAAGTTCGTATTTCAAAAACTATTGAACTGTTACACATAAAGGTATTTGGATAACATTGTGTCTTATGTTAGCATAAAGACAAGCA
>NC_057717.1:44723337-44750586 GCF_004010195.1 Chiloscyllium plagiosum | reverse complement strand
CCACCACGTGGTAAATGGGCATGGCAAGGCGTGTCTGGGCGGTGTTTGAGGGAGTAGAGTTGGAGGGTGTGCAGCAGCAGTCGATACAGGGCCCGCCGTTTCATGTCCTTAAAAGGGACAAACGTAAAGTTCCGGGGCGGCTCAACATGTGGGGTACAGATTCCCAGGGAAGGTATGGGACTTTGGGGACATGTGAAATTGCGTCCGGGCAAGAGTGAGCGCGGATGGGATTCAACCACGTGCTTGGGCATCCTCCAACTGGTGCACTTCGTCGAGTACGAGTACCGCCGATTTAAAGCCTCACATAGATATGTCCACAAACCCGGGATCTATCTCTGCCGTGCTCCCTTTATACTGTGGCAGCGTCCAGCCCAGACCCTGCCACACAGCACGTCCCTAACTATGGTCACCCCCGCCACCACTGCCCTCCCATCTAACAGCCACTCAAACCCGCGAGCACTGATGTGCGGATTCTTGAGCAATGGCTCCCTGACGACAGCCGCTACTGCTGCTGGAGAGCAGGCGCTACGCAATTCGAACATGTTCCAGACATTGATCATGTCCTGATAGAAGACAGGCAGCGTCCTGAGGGCGACATCCAAACTGCCACGGTCGATGAACAGGAGCTGTTTGTCACAGTTGAGGTTGTGCCTCTAGCAGAAATAATATGGTGTCAGGGCGCTCAACCTCGGAGGAGGCTTAATGTGAAGGTATCGCTGCAAGGTCTGATGGTGGAACGTCACAACCTGCGTGCGAATGCAAACCAGCGATTGACTGCCCTCCTCAATAGGGACACTCAGAAGCTGCACAGTGACAGTGCATCTTTTTGTCTCAGACATGTTCGACCAACGTTGTCTGGATGTCAGTGACAAAACCAGGAGGAGGGACAAATTGTACCAACCGTTACCACAGCATGGCGCCTACCAGTTGGTTTATGACCAGCACTCCACTCCAGTAAGTTAGCACTCGGAGTAGTCCTGTCCAGATGCCGAGGCCAGCCAAGATTTTGGCATCCAGCTCCTGCCAGTTCACGGGCCAAGATTCCTCAGCCTGTCTGAGGTAGAACACCAGGTAGAGGAGATGGGTGGTGTGCCAGCTGAAACCCCGTTACTCCTCCGGTCAGAGATTGTACCGCCATGCACCAACCAGTAGTCCAGAACATTTGGCCCAGTTGATCCTGGCAGAAGGCGCAACCGAGTACACCACCTAGCACACGCACATCCTCCCCAGTATAGCTGGGTAGGTGAAAGTGACGGCCGAGAGGACGACAACTGTGCCCACGCCGCGCAGAAACAGCCCCGACAACCTCCTTCGCAAGAAGCATAGGAAAGGCTCCTCACACAGGGAATACAGTTGGCTGTAGAGGGGACAGCCTTGACGTACTCCTCTCCCAAAGCGAAAGGGCGCCGTCAGGGAATCGTTAACTTTAACTAGACCTTCTGCAGCAGCATACAAAATAGGGATCCGGGTGACGAACTGCGTCATGAGCCCGAATGCCCGGAGAGTCCCAAGCATATACACGTGATCAGCCCCGTCCAATGCCATCTCCTGGTCAGGAGACAGGAAGGTGTTTGGCAGACCATCCGGTCCACAGAAATGGATCAGGTCCTGGACCAGCTGGACGTTGTCGGCTATCCTCCTGCCCAGGACCGCGTCGCACTTCTCCGGGTGAATCATGTAGGCCACCATGGAAGCGAGGCAAGAAGGAAACACCGTGGTGAAGAGTATGTAATCCGTGCTGAGGAGGGAAACCGGATGCCAGTTCTTCAAAGAACGAACATTCCCCTTCATTGGCAGCAAAACGATGACCTCCTTGCGCCATGAAAGGGGCAGCTCTCTGGCATATGGACATTTCCCCAGCACCAGTGCGTAGTCGCTTCCCATGACTTCCCAGAACGCCCTGAAGACTCCACAGTCAGCCCGTCCAGCCCCGGTAGAGCACGCCGGTCAGCTCCTCTAAGACGACAGGAGTGTCGAGACCTCCGGCGTTCTCCGGGCTGAGCTGCGGTAGGTCCTCCCACAGAACTCTGCAAGCATCCTCGCTGTACGGATCCTGACAGAGCAGAGACCAGGTGCCTGGAGAGCTGCGTGGACTGACCACTACACTCGTTGAAAGGAGCTCTAGAGGTCGAGTGCCTGTTGGGCTCTATCCTGGCGACTCCGAGTTTAATCAACAAATTCCTGGAGTTCTTGAGGAGGCAGAGGGAGAGCTCTATGGGCGGCACCTGGTCTCAATATTTCACTGGAGACAGACACCGCGTCATCCCAGTGCCCACTGAACCCAAACCATCCTCCGCAAAATCACCCTCAGCTACTGGCTCCTCCCTCACCATGAGAGTCGGGACTTGTCCGTCACCACCAACTGGCCTCAACCACACCCCGAGAACCCAACCCCAGGATCACCAGTAGTAACGTCGACGGTGCACCCCTTCCGAGAAAGATCCGAGGTCGTATCGTTGGACAGCAGAGGCTTGGGCTCCGCCCTCTCCCTACACCAGTACACCCGGCTCCACAGGGCCAAGGCCCCCGCAGAAACAGTCGGTGAGGGAGGAATGAGGATAATACCTTCCTCCCCTCCTCCGCTCTAGGACCCAGATCTGTTAGTTTTATCAATCCTGTGGCCCACACTGTGGCCTACGTGCTGTTCAGGCTCGACCCTGGGGACTGGTGATATGGTGGCACCATGGGACTCTGCTGTGCCCCCGGGTCTCCAGCTGTTTCAGGCCATGATGTGGGAAAGGCGGGAGATGCGACGGGCGCACACACTTGTAACGTTTTTACCCTCCCTGACGGCCTGATGGTCATGGGGCTTGAGGGCCCCCCCCCGCAGCTTTTCACAGAAAATGATAGGCTGGGTGAAGCCAGGAGGCGTGCCCAGAGTTGGGAGAGCCAGCGGTGTCACTTCCTGCCTCACCCCTCGTTTATCAGGTGATGGTGGGCAGTGCAGCGGCCCAGAATCCTGCCCAGGGCCCAGAGAACAAAGATGCTGCTCGAAAGAACTCCGCGTTTGGTTCCCCAAGCTCGTTGCTGTGGTCTGGCTGTGTGGGGCATGGCCTGGGCTCAGGGACCTTTGGGCCGGGATCAGGCAGCGATACCACAGGACTTTCTGTATCCGGACGGGGGTTGGACCTGGGATCAGGAGACATGGTAGGGCAGGGACCAGGAATGTATTCTTGGGGTTTGCGGTCAGGGTTCCAGCACGGGGGCGACGCTGGCACGGCCGCCGGAGCATTGTTGTGCCGGGGTGGGGCAGGTAGAGTGTACGTTTTGGGGCAAGGTGACGGCATAGTCTCAGCGGGGGCGGGCTCTGCGCGTTGGGTCATCTTTTTAACCGTCTGTGTGGCCGGACGCTCACACCACTTCCTGACTACCACTAAGCCGAGGCATTGGAGGCCTCTGGCTTAGCACCCGCTGCTTTGGTGTTGATCTTTGGGGTGGGGGAGTGGGTGTGGTGGCGCCACCCACAGCCGTTGGTGTCGGCTGAGTAGCCTTCTGGGTGGGGCAGTTCTTCCTCATGTGCCCCACCTCACGGTATAAGTGGCACTGCAGGCCGTCAACCGTCTGGAAGACGCGGTAGGCCACACCCTCATAGAGGAGAGTGAACGAGACCTTGGTGACATTCTCCCGAGCCAAGTGAACACCTGGCGTATGAAGGAGTACATTTGATGGGGGACAGGGTCTTTCGGACCAAGCAGGCGTAGTTCGATGTCCTTGCCGCGTATTCTGCCCGCAGTAACGAAGGCCAGTGGGCCGACAAAACTAGCCGTGGCCTTACTTCAGGCCTCGCTGGTCATGTTCGGGTGGGGGTCGGCCTTGAACCCCACGCGTTTAGTCAGGTGCTTGAAAAGGATCGGGGTTGCAGCTGGGGCTAAAACAGCCGAGCCGAGGGCAACAGATACCCCAGCATAGGTGCGGCTGCCGACTTCGAACTTGGGGTTCGCCATGCTGTGCTGCTATATGTTGATGGAGGTTAGCCCCAGGAAACAGCTGTAGTCGACGTCCAGGTGGTGACTCAGGCAGTGGCAGCAGCAGCCGTGGAGGCAGGCCTCAGGCAGCAGCAGTGGAGGTCTTGGGAAGGGCCCAAGGCAAGTCCCTGGCAGCAGTAGTGGAGACATGTCCCAAGCAGCAATAGCAGAGGCAAGTTCATGTGGGTCCCCATTTAGGTTCACAGGATGGTCTACACACCTTCGCCTCTCAGGGCAGTCTACCAACATTTAGGTTCACAGGATGGTCTACACACCCGTAGACTCTCAGAGTGACTTCTTTCAGAAACACCTATGAGAATTCCTGCTCATAGAAATGCCTGCTCGACCCAAGGACAGAGAAGACAGCGCAGGTGACAACACACCGAGCAACATGACAGAGTTAATTATCAACAAACAGAGATCTTTCTGATACACAGAGACTATTAACTTAGACAGTTCGCTTCAAAATATAGAGGCATTTCCCAGGAACAGAGTCCACTCCAGTATAGAGTACATTGTCAGAAATGGGGGTCCACTCCTTACTGCAGAGTCCATTGCTAAAAACTGAGTCCAAAACCGAGGGCAGAGACCACTCCTGAAGGCTGAAAATGCACTCCACATCACACAGGATTTCAGTTTCCATAGAGTCCTGGCCCATTCAGAGAGAACCAGGCCCACTCACACCAACATAGTACATTCTAAAGGTGCAGTTAACTCACAGGGATTTGGTCCAATCCCGAAGGCAGGGTCTACTCCCAAACTCCAAGATAGAACAAGTGCTCACCTCCCAGCACACACACATTTGTTATATATTCAGAGGCCCAGTCCCAAGGTTGGGCCTCCCCACAGGAAAGCTCATCTGGTAAGATGTATTTTCTCACAAGTGCTTAGTCTAAACATAAACAAACTGCGAAGACACATGCAAAAAACAAAGAAAACTAGAGTCCAAGGGCTAAGCCCTACCACAAAATCAACAATTTCCCTTTCTCAAAAGTGAAAGCGCAAAGAGTAACATACTGGCAGCAACCAGCCTGTGAAACAACAATGCCCTAATGACAACTGATTTACACCTGAAACACACTGTGTGCATCATTTGTTTAGAAATCAGTCCTCACTAAAGTAATACCAGTTAACAAACTGGCTAAATAATTCAGCCAGTTCAGGAATCAAATAAAAACAGAAGTAACATACTGACTGCGGCCCAGCCAGCACAGATTCAGTCCGCTAAATTGAGAAGACTCTGAATCTTCTGTTGTTTTTTAATTAAACAATACAGTTTACAAAACAATTTACAGCTAAATACAGAGGAACAGCAATTTTACAAGGAAGAGGAATGGCAAAGCCACTCCCCAAACCCTGCTGTTCAAACGGTTTTCAGGGAAACGAGGACAAACCTCAAATCCCAGTTTCACTCATTACAAACAGTAACAATGACATTTGTACGTAAGACAGTGCAATTACGTAAAAAATAGAGCATGCAATATTAACCCCAGGAAATCCAAGCAAGACCCCACCACCACCACCACCACCACCGTCTCTCCCACCTTCTGACGACTCTAAGGCAGCCCGCTCCTACGCTCCTTACGGCTCTCAGTGCACACCATGCCCCTTCCAGTTCTCCGTCCGCCCTATCACAACTTTGAGAACCTCTCGAACAACCTACCCCGGTCTAAGCCCGGGGTGACATTGCTGAGGATGGCCTACCCACCTTCCAGCTCTCAGTCTGCCCCTACGTACCATTGAGTGCTCACCCGCCCCGATGCGACATAAAGCCAATGGACTGCCCTGACACACCTTACTGCCACCTCTAGGACAGCCCGTCCCCTTCCCCAGTGACGACAGCGTGCTTGGCAGCCCACAAGCCTTCCGGATCTCAGCATGCCCCAACGCGCCTTCTGGCTCTCAGTTGCTCTGATACCTCTCGACCACATCGAGGACAGCCCGTCCCGATCACCCGTTCTTGAGACGATAGCGCTCAGAACAGCCTACCCACCTTCTTGTTCGCTGGGACACTGGCATCCAGGTGGCCTACCCACCCTCCAGCTTTGGGGACAGCCTACCAGCATTTAGGTTCACAGGATGGCCTACCCACCCTCCGGCTCTCAGGGTGACAGCTTTCAGGACGACCTATGAGCATCCCAGCTCACAGTGTGGCCTCCCAGACCCAAGGACATATAAGACAGTGCAGATGATAAACCCCACAAACAAGAGGATTATCAATTACCAATAAACAGAATCCTTTCTGGTACATACAGTCCATTACCATAAGCAGTTTTCTTCAACCTGTATAGTCCATTCCCAGGAAAGAGTCCACTACAGTATACAAATTAAATTATCGGAAATGGAGTCCACTCCAAACTTCAGAGTCCGTTGATAAAGACAGAGTCCACAATCGAGGGCAGAGTCCACTCCTGAAGGCAGCAAATGCACACCTCGCAGCATACAGGTATTCAATCTCCATGGAGTTTTGGCCCATCCTTGGAGAACCAGGCCCACTCACAGGAACACAGTATGTTGTAAATGGGCAGTTAACTCACAGGGGTTTGGTCCACTGCTGAACGCAAGGTCATCTCCCAAACTCCAGGTATAGCAAGTGCTTGTTTCCCAGAATACACAGGTGTTCAATCTTCAGAGACCCAGTCCCAGGGTTAGGCCTCTCTACTGGAATAGCTCATCTGGTAAGATGTATTTCTTCACAAATGTCGTCCAAACACCAACAAACAGTGAAGAAACATACAAAAAATAAAGAAACCTGGAGTCCAAGGGCTAAGCCAACCACAAAATCAACATTGTCCTTTTTTCCAAAAGTGAAAGAGGAAGTGCAACACACAGGCTGCAACCAGCTAATAAAACAACAATCCCCTAATGAGAATTGAATTACATCTGAAACCCGCAGTGTGCATCAGGAGTTTAGAAAATTAGCCCTCACTGAAGTAATACGAGTTAACAAACTGGCTAAATAATTCAGGCAGTTCAGGGAAAAGGTTCTCCCCCGCCCCACCAAATAAGGAGCATAAACCAACAGTAACACACCACCTGTGGCCCAGCCAGCACAGAAACAGCCCCCTAAACTGAGGGGACCCTGAATCTCCTGTTTATATCAGTCAGCCAGGGCTTTCCTCATTGTTCCAGATTAACAGCCGAATTAAGGTATTTCATTCAGGAAGTACACCGTTTGATCACATTACATTCACTGCACTTCGGTTTTCAGGACATGACTTCCAATTTTGCAAATGCCACACAAATTGACAATGCAGTGTACAGAGAAGAGCATCGTATCAGACTTTAAGTAAATACAGACAGAATGGTCATGCTCCACGGTGTTTCTGATGTTTTCTCAGCAAAACGATCTTAGCAGGATTTCAGAGAGAGACGCAGAGAGTGAGAGAAAAAAGAACACGAGTGAAAAAGATAGATGGAGAGAGAAACTCCAAATGCATAATCTTTATCTCTTCTCCCTCAGTGCTCCTCTGAATTTTTCTGAACGTGGGAAATAGATGTTTCAGCAGCAAGGCATAATGAAGATGGCAATCATAGAGATTCAATAGGAGGTGCCATGGCCCATGTTTGATCTGATGCAATAAAACTTTATTGGGGCAGAAGTCAATGTTAAATATTCCTTCAGAAACTCCTTCCCAACTCTATTCCATCATGCTGCCCCTCAGTGAAGCTGTTATAGTTGTGCTGCAATACAGGGATTAATCTGAAAATGTGGAAAATATTCCAAGTGTGTCCGAATATATCAATAGCAGGAAAACCTCCACCTTGCCATTTGCCACCTTATCACTCTACTCTCCATGATTACCAAAGTGATAGAAGCGATCACTACTCAGCAGCAACGCCAACGTTATGACATGTTCATTGTGGTCAGAATGATTTGAGACATGGGAAGTTGTCTTATTCGCTCATAAAACATTGATGCACACACAGTAATAATAAAGGGGGAAGCTCCAGAGGTGAAGTGAAAGTAACTGTCCGTAAAGTTCACATTTAACTAGTTATGGCGTCGAGAAGGCCTAAACTTTCTCAGGGTCGTCTCCTTGGCCTAATAATTTTCTGTGAATCACCTGTGTTCCAACATAGCTCGGATATACGATATTCACTTACAATTGTAAAACATCCAGCTCCATTTGGGACTCCTCAATTAGTGAAGCAGTCCATGTCCACATGGTCCAAATCCTGGACAATATCCTGACTTGGGCTAATAAATAGCAAGTAGTATTCAATCATTATCTCGAGCAAGAGAGAACTTAATAGTTGATGTTTGCTGTTCTCTGATATTATTGACATTAAGTTTATTGTTATCAACATCCTGTCAGTTACCATTGAACAGAAACAGAACAACGGCCGTCTTACAAATGTTGTGTCTCGAAGAACAATTCAGATGCTAGAAATCTTGCAGAGACCAACTCACCTCCTAACCACCAGCTATCTCTTCCCTGGATGAGTGCACCTACAACCACATTCAACAGATTTGAAATTCAGGCCATTGCAGCCCATATGTTTGACACCACATTGATGCACATGCACTCTTTCTACCATCAATGATCACAGCATCATGTGAGATCTCCTGCAGGTTTTCATTTGGCATTGGAGTTGTATTCTGTGCATTTTCTTTTGTTTTGTTTATCTACTGCTGGTCCACACAGACTCTCCAAGGGGCAAGGTGTGCATGTACGTAGATACATATATCGGGTGGATGTGTCACACAGAAACTTCAGAGGGCACAGTTAAGGGTGGTGAACCTGCACGGGGGAGGACAAATAGATAGGATGATGGAGGGGGGAAAGTGGGAGACTGTAAATTAAGTGAATTAAACGCCTGATCGGTGTCAGGTTGAAATGAAGAGGCGTCTTTAAATAACACATTATTGTTTGGAAAGAGAACACAATTTATGAAATGAAAATGTGATGTTTGATTCATACAACCATCAATAATATGAAAGCATAAATAGTTATTTGTTTCCAGCATTTCAGGCACAGGCACACACTCAATCTCCTACTGTCTCTCTTCTCTGTCTCTCACACACACAGACACGCACACACACAGAAACATACATATGCACACAAACATACATATAAAATCTGACCTGATTGTATCTTTGAAATAAATAAATTCTTTGTCCAGTGGATTGATTTGCTTATGGGATGAAAAATAAAAGACCTTAGACACATTGTTGATATCATCCCTCATTCTGTGTTTTGCATCTTGTCGGTAATACCCAAGACAAGTGTATTTCCTTGTGCGGTCTTGGCAGAACATAGCATACTCAAAGAATTACAGCCTTGAGAGGCTCCTGCAAACATTCTTTGAGAAGGGCTGAAAATGGTATTTCAGGAACAGGTAAAACAGCTAGTCAAAGTCGTCACAAATTTTCTGTACCCCCGAAAATATGCCAGAAACATTCTTTCCCTCGCCTCTGCTAAAATAGGCTCAACAGGATTCGAAACCAAAGCCTAGTCTACAGTTGTCTTGCATTTTCCCTGCCCTTGTGTTCGTGCCTCCCTCCACTGAGAACATGCAGTGATTGATTGGCAATGACCACTCCATCTTAAATGAATCCACAAACAGACAGCTCATCCCAACTCTTTCCCACGACAAATGAATTATGAGAAATGCAACATCAAGAGCCTGATGCACAACGACAACAACAATGGTCCTGAATGCCACACTGCTGCTATCGCCCAGCGCTACAACATTGACATCACTGCCGTGAGTGAGATGTGGCTGGGAGGAGAAAGCCAATGTAAAGAACAAGGTGGCAATTACACCTTCTGCTGGAAAAGCAAGCGCATGACACCGTTTGTAAAGCCCAGCTTCACCACAATAAGCAAACTGCTCTGATGTCTCAACAAATACACCTGACGGGGAAAATGAACGCCACATTATCCTCCGGCATAACCTCTGCCAGAAGTAGCTCATCACAGCCGTCAGTGCCTATCCCCTGAATCTAGCACAATAGACGACACAAACGAATCATTCAACACCAGCCTCGACCTATCGTTATCCCGCTGAAGAAAGTGTTCCTCAATCAGCACCTCACAGTCCAACTGATGATGACCAAGGTACCTGTGCCAGAGATTGCTCAGTGCATCTGGTCCGCCCTAAATCTCTCCATAGTCAGCAGCTGCGTGGAGAAACTCGGCCTCTCCACCAAGAAAATCCAAGACTGGCTCAGTGAGATTAAGCAGGCGATCCAGAATCTCTGAGATTGCAGACGTGAGGTATTCCTGAACTGCAGCTCCACCAAAACCCGAAAGGAAACAAGTAGACGCACAACTGAAGGCCGAAGTGTGACAAAGAGCCAGTGATCTAAAGACTATATTGTTGGTGGGCAGAGTCAACAGGAGAGTCAGTGAGTCACTGACTGCTACAGTGTGGGTGGCTTCTTCAGCGCAATCAAAACCACTGACAGCCTGAGTACCCAGGGAGCACCACACTGAGTTCCAAGTACAGATAATCCCTCATCAAAGACCAAGAGGCGGACAACGCTCCATGGCAAGAGCACTTCGAGAGATTCCTCCCGCAATTGACAGCTTTCGGCACAAGTGATCCTGACACCACCCCACAAGACAGTACCCCCCGCCCCCCACCCCACCATCTCAGTAAACCTCCGACCTAACATTAAGGCAAAAATGCATCCCAACAAAAACAAGTCGACTGGCATAGATGGAATCCCCAGTAAAAGACTAAAATATGGCAGACAGTCAAACTTGATAGGAATCTATCACCACATCCCCCATGTTGGAATATAGGGAGCATGCTTCAAGGCCTCAGAGATGCCGTAATTGTGACCATCGTCAAAAAGTAGAAAGGTCCGACCATACAGAAAGGTTTCCCAATGTCCTCATTGGGAAAGGACATTGGGAGATGTCTCCTTAATCGGTCCTCCCAGTGACGGAATAGATCCACTGGATTCTCAATGCAGCTTCCGCGTTTCATGAGGCAGAATTCCCGGGATTTTCAGTGTACGGAAAATCCAAGCATGGTACGGTGAGCAGCAGCAATCTCTCTACATGCCCTTCTTCAATGTCACAATGGCCTTGGTGTCTCAGTGAGCCAAGATGAATTTTGAAATATCTTCCTCAAATTTGGATGCCGCAGAAGTTTATCGTCATTCTCCGTCTGTTTCACAATGACATTCAAGCTATGGTTTTCACAAACACATTCGCCACACGCATGAGCAAGATGTGATCAACATAACCAAAGAATACGATACAAAACAGAAATTGATCGAAGCCCCACAGTCCTTCCACATCTAGTCATGAATGATGGTGAATAATTAAACAACTCGCTGCAGAAGGAGGTTCCAAACATTCGCTGATAATCAACAATGGGAGAGCCCAGTTAATCAATGCAAACATAATACAAATCCGATTCCCAAAATTCTCCAGACAGAAATGCTTTGCGTTGAATCATCTTGGCCTCTTTTTAATCGGTAAAGGCTTGAGCCATAACGATATTCCAGCAACGCGACAGATGACGAGAGCTCCAGAATATGCTGCACCTCTCGACAAGCAGTTCCTATTGATCGTCAGAACTGGCATCTAACAGAGGTTCGAAATTTGGCAGGTATATGCTACGTAGAAAAAAAAGGACAACGCCAACCCAATGAATTACTGCCCCATTAATATGTTTATGACCATAAAAATGTGAATGAAAGTTTGACCAACAGTGGTATGAAGCAACAGCTGCTTGACAGAAAACAGCCTCAGTGACGCCCAGTGTGGGTTCCGCCAAGGGTACTCAGCTCCTGAGCTCATAACAGCCGTGCTTCGACCAAGGACAGAAATAGCTGAATTTCAGAGTGAGGTGAGTCTGACTGTGCTCAAAATCAAGTCTGCCCTGAGCCTAGTGTCGCATCATGGAACCTGAGGAAAATTGGAGTCAATGGAAATCAGGTGAAACTCTCCACTGGTTGGAGTCATCCTGAGCAGACATGAACGAAAGTGCAGTTATGAGAGGTCAGTCTTCATAACTACAGAACATTTCTGCAGGTGTTCCTCAGAGAGAGTCTTAGGCCTGACCATCTTCAGTATTTCCACCAGTGGACTTCCCTCCCTCATCGTGTCAGACATGGGGCTGTTAGCTAGTGCTTGCACAGCGTTCAGCAGCATTTGCTACTGCTCAAATACTGAAGCACTCCATGTCCAAATGCAGTGAAACATGCACAATATCCAGCCTTTGGATGAAATGTGGGAAATAGCATGCATGCCACATATATGCCAGAAAATGGTCATCTCCAACAACTGAGAATTAACTCAGTCTCCTTTTTGATATTCACTGGGATTACTGTTGCTGAATCCTCAACTATCAACATCGTGGGATTTGCATTGACCAGAAACTGTAAATGAACAGGATCAATAGAGCAGGTCAAAAGCTGGAATATTGCAGTGCATAGGTCACATTCCTGACTTTGCACCATTCTCAGAGCACAGGTCAGGAATATGGTGGATTACTCGTCATTTCTCCAGATGCGTAAAACTCTAACAAGTCTCAAAAAGCGAGACACCATTCAATTTACAAAAGTTCACTTGATTATTACGACATCAATTTATTTTCACCACTGACTATCAGTAGCAACAAGGAGAAAGTGAGGTCACTTTGCACCATTCTCAGAGCACAGGTCAGGAATATGGTGGATTACTCGTCATTTCTCCAGATGCGTAAAACTCTAACAAGTCTCAAAAAGCGAGACACCATTCAATTTTCAAAAGTGCACTTGATTATTACGACATCAATTTATTTTCACCACTGACTATCAGTAGCAACAACACGTACTAACCACTAGACGCATTGTATAAATTCACTAAAGCTCCTCAGACGTTACATTGCAAACCTACAATCATCCAGAAGGACAAGAGTAGCAGATACATGAGATACCGACAAACTGCAAGTTTACTTCCAAGCCAATTTACATTCTGATTTGGAAAAGTTAGACCATGCCTTCAGTATCTGCTTCAATGTCCCTCCATAACGGTATTGTAAGTGGGCGTACAGCACATGGGCAACACCAGTTCAAGAAAACAGCTCAACAACACATTCCAACAGCCACTACGGATGAGCAATACATGCCAGCCCCGTCTGCGATGTCCATGATTGGACTCGAATTCATTAAACATGTTGTTCAGTCATCACTAATGGCGGATACTGGGCAGAAGGATTTGTGAGTGTAACCTGGATCAGGGCAGGCAGCACGTTGCTTGTTGTGAATAGCTGAAGCGATATGCTGTTTAGAGCAATCTATCACGGTCCATATGTGTAACATCGCACGGACAGTGAGATTGATACACCAGATAGAACCAATTTAAAATGTACTCGTATCTGGAGTGAAGTATATTTAGAAACATTGTCAAATCACTCTTATGAAAGCTATTGGTTGTAGAAATTTTGTAGTTGCACATTGTCGAAATGCTCTGTCTCAATAATAACTTGATCATGCACAATGTCTTCATTCGATTTCATTTATAGAATCATGTTAAACAAATAAGTGTGCAATAAGGTGGCTATGATCAATGGATTTATGATCTTCAACAACGAGACTTTATTGTTGATTGTCAATACAAAGAACAAAGACATTTACAGCGCCGGAACAATCCCTTCAGCCTCCAAATCTGCGCCGATCCAGGTCCTCTATCTAAAAATGGCGCCTATTTTCTATCCTTTGCTGTTTGCCAATTAATGTATCTGTCAACACACAACTTAAATTATGCTATCGTGCCCGGCTATACCACCTCCGCTGGCAACGCATTTCAGGCAAACACCACCATCTGCGTGAAGAACTTTCCACTCGTATCTCCCCTCAACCTTTCCCCTTCTCACTTTGAACTCGTCTTCCCCCAGTAATTGTGTCCTCCACTCTAGGAACTATTTTCTTGCTATCGACCCTCTCGAGACCTCTCATGATTTTGTAAGCCTCAATCAGATCACGCCTCAACCTCCATTATTCAAAATCAAAACAATCATAATCAACTCAACGTCTCCTCACAGCTTGCAACCTCCACACCACGCAACATCCTGGTTAATCGCCTCTTTAACAACACCCTCCCCCCTCCACCCACGAAAGCATACATATCCTTTTGGTAATGTGGGAAGCAGAACTATTCACAGTATTTCAAAAGTGGGCGAACCCAAGTCATGTGCAGCTGCAACATGACCTGCCAAATATTGTACCCAACACACCAACCGTTTAAGAAGAGCGTGCTGTTGCTTTCTTGATCACTCTTTTGGCCTGCGTTGCCTCCTTCAGGAAACAATGGACCTGAAAATCCAGCTCTCACTGTACATCAATTTTCCAACCGACTTTTCTATTGCTGCTCGCTCTTCAATTTGATATTCCAAAACAGACAACCTCGAACTTTTCCCGGATTAAGAGCCATCTGCCATTTCTCTGCTCAACTCTCCAATCTATCTATATTATGCTGAATTTTCTGTTAAGTCCCTTCACTACCTGCTAGTCCATCAATCTTCCTGTCATCCGAAAACTTGCTAATGACGTAACCCACACCTTCCTCCAAATCATTTATATATATATATATATATATATATATATATATATATATCACATGCAGCAGTGCTTCCAATATGGATCACTGTCGTACACCACTGATTATCGTTCTCCATTTTTTTAGAACTCCCTTCCACTCCTTCTTTCTGTCCTCTGTTGCTCAACCAGTTCTCAACCCATCTAGTTCAAGCACCCGAGAGTCCATGCGACTTCAGCTTTTCCATCAGCGTAACATCGGAAAGCCCACATATCTGACATTTACATCCTTTCCTTAATGGATCACATTTGTCAGCTCTTAAAGGAATTATATTAATATTGTAAGACATGACCTTCCCTGCACAAAACCACTTTGCCTATCACTGATAAGCTAATTTATTTTTCAAATGGATACATATCTTATCCCTTAGTATCTTCTCCAGCAGCTTCCCTACTACTGACGTCAGGCTCACTGGTCTATAATTAGCTACATTGACGCTGCGACTCTTCTTTAACAAGGGGACGATGTTTACAATTTTTCAGTTTAATCGGACATCCGCCATGTTCAAGGATACTGCAAAGATATCTGCAAAAGCCTCTGCTTTTTTCACTGTCGCTTCTCTCAGCAACCTGGGTAGGTCTCATTCGGACCTGGGGACTTGTCCACCTAATGCCTTTTAGAATACTCAACACTTCTACCCTCCTTACGCTAACTTGACCGGGAGTAATCAGAGATCCATTCTTCACCTCAACATCTGCTATGTACCTCTCATCGGTGATACCGATTTAAAGTATTCATGAAAAATGACACCCATTTTCTCGGGTACTCGGCATATCTTTCCTACAGTGTCGTTGAGTGGGCCAACCGTTTCCCTTGTTACACACTTGCTCCCTTTATGAAAATAAAATAATTTGGTGTATTCCTTCATCCTGGTCGCTAAGGTTATCTCAACGAGGAATTGAGAGTACTGAAGTCAGAAATAAGGTTTCAAGATCACAAGAGGGCATCTACAAGCAAGACGTTGGTGTGAAGCATATCTATTTAACATCAGGAGCATTCGGAATAAGGTGGTTCAAATTTCAGCAGGGGTTGCTTCCTGGGATTTCGATGTTTTGGTCATTTCAGAGATATTGGAAGAGACATGTTAAGGTTTGTAAATGTAACAAAAGCTGCCCTATTTCAGCTAAGATACATTGAAACACATTTCACGAGCAGTTTCTGTTCTCATGCAGATTATTATTTCACCCTTCTTTATTGATGAAATGACTGAGCTCTATGTTTCATAAAGAGGATCCCGTCAGTCCTCCTGGAGCAGTGTGGAGCAGCAAGTCAATTCCACTCCAGTGGAAACAGAAAGGGAGATCTCAATGAAGGTCATTAGGAGAAAACACCACAAGTTAAAATGTAAACCGTTAAAGGTGACAAAGGAGGCAACTGCTCCGGTCTTTTCATTGCAGTTAAATTGATCAAATAAATTACAGTGTAGATGGACTAGGAAAAGAATAGGAAAGCAAGCATGGGAAAGCAGGATAAGCCTAGATTTTTTTTGTTGGAATGGTAACAGAAAGTCAAAAGCTGCATCAGAGTGCATAAACTGATAGCATCTTGGTTAAGGAGGAAGTGCCAGATGTATTTAAACAATATATCTGTGAACGTAAAGTTTATTCACGTAGGTGAGGTGTAGCAGGTAAAGACGTTACAGTATTAAGGGACCCAGGATCCTCTCAGCCTCTGATACTGAATAATGAAGGGCTATGTACTCCGGAAGGATTATTGTCTGAAAACGTGCTGGTCACAGTAATTCATGATGAGGAAAAAAGCGCACAGTTATGTAAAGTGCGGTTAGAGCGTTCAGAAAAGAGTAGAGAATTTGTGGGAGGAGTACTGGACTCTCAACTCCAGGAATACAATTGTTCTTGCGAATGGTATAGCTGATTCACAGGTAGGCATGCTGCCTACTATGGTTCAAAAGCCAGTGTAGACGATAACGCTGCTTTCCCTCCAAGATATTGCCAGAAATGCTGATTATTTCCAGAATGCATGTTTTTATTAAATCGAACGGGTTTCCCCGTATTCTGGAGAAAAATGATGAAATGTCGACTAAACGATTGCCACAATGTAGAATTTGAAATCCCGAAATCAAACAACGAAGAAAGAATTACAAAAGTATTGAAAATAATTCAAATGTTTCACTTGCATGACAACCATTTCATAAACATATTTTGGGAGACTTTTAAGGGTATAGTAACAATGACAGCTGCCACTGTTCGCGTTATACAAATAGAAGGGCTACAATGAAAATACAGCTCGTCATACATACGTTTCATTTTCATACAATATCCAGCCTTGATGATTTTGTACTGTAAATAGCAGGAGTAAATATGAGCTTAAAAACTAGACATAGCCTGGAGTGGATTATATGCATACATATAACCAAACGACGACATGAAATTTACACTGTTAAACGTTCCCATAAGGGATACAAACACACAGTTTATGGTTTAAAAAGCATTGTTAGCCATAAAATAATTAATCTTTGCTTTGAAAATTAAACAGTAACTCTCACAACGATAATGTAGCCACTTATACATTCAAGTCCAGCAATTGACCTGCAGTGAAACAAGGATGAATAAAACTATGAATGACATAGCATCCTCGAAAGAAGAATAATCATTTATCGACAAGAGAAGAATCATTAGGACGCAGAATATAAAATGACATGGAAAGAATCGTGTGATAGCGTATTTTTGCCTAACAAGTACTTTTTTACATGATGTGGTGTCGCGGGAAAGGTGCAGCATCCTTTCTCAGCATTTCAATGACACTGAACTCTGGAAGTGCTGCCGGTCTTGAGGAGGAGATACCCACACCTGTCTGTTAGAAAGGAAATGCGGAATTTTGAGGAGCTGCCAGTGAATGAACGGTCGTCAAGTTCCAGAAGTGGATGGAATGCGGCTTCATGGAAAACTCGCAGTTGATGGTGTTCAAATGCACCTGTTGCTCCTCGCCTTTAGGAGTTAGATTTCCAGTTTATACGGTGTCAGAGGGAGACAAACTCTCGGTTGGAGAGCATTTAGATGATAGTGATCACATCTTTCTTAACATTGACATATTCATGGATATGTTCAGGAGCAGACAGAATGGGAATTGGGGAAGGAGGAAATATAATGCTATTTTGGAGGAACTGAGGCGCCTAAATTGAGAACAGATATCCTGAGGAAAATACGCAACAGCAATTTGGAAGTACTTTAGGGAGTACTTGCTGTTAGTGATGGGTAGGTTTGTCCCACTGAAGCAAGAAGGCATGGTGGGTTGAAAGAATCCTGCGTGACAATGGATGTGGAACATCTGGTTAACAGGAAGAAGGGGCCTTATATCAGTAATCTCACTTGAGGAGGCAAAGATGAGACAGGGATTTAGTGGGTTACAATGTGGACAGAAAGGATTTGAAGAAAAGAATTAGCGGCGCTAAAAGATCGCATGAAAATGCTTTTGCAGACAGGACTAAAGAAAATATGAAGGCGTTGTACACTTCCATGACGAACAAGAGGATGGCAAGAGTGAGGGTAATAGATGAGGGACAGTAGAAGGAACATGCGCCTCGAGTGTGAGGAAATAGGGGAGGTTCTTAATGGATAAGGTCCTTGGGCGACATGGTGGTTCAATGGTTAGCACTGATACCTCACAGCGCCAGGGACCCAGTTTTGATATCCACCTCGGATGAATGCCTGTTTTGAGTTTGCACCATGTCTGCGTGGGTTTCCACCCACAGTCCAAAGATATGCAATTCAGGTGAATTGGCCATGCTAAATTGCCCGTAGATTTAGGTGCATTAGTCAGAGGTAATACATGGTCGGGAATGAGTATGGGTGGGTTACTCTTCGGAGGGTCGCTGTGGACTTATTGGGCCGAGTGGCCTGTTTCAACACTGTCGGTAATCTCATCTTATCGAATGCTTTGTTTCAGTATTCAGCACTAACAGGGACCTCGACGTCTCTGAGGATAGCGTGAAACAGACTGATATGCGAGAACAGGTTATGTTAGGTAGGATGTATTGCTGGGAATTTTGGAAAAAGCAAAAAGATAGATAAATCTCCTGTGTCAGGCAGAATATTACCAAGGCTTCTACATAAAGTGATAAAGGAATTTTCTGCGCTTTGGCGACGATCTTAACGTTCTCGCTGTCCACCGGAGTAGTGATAGATGATTGAAGGCTCGCAAATGTTAATCCGTTGTACAAGAAAGAAAATGGGTATAACCATGGGAATTACAGATACGCCAGTCTTACGTCTGTTGTGGGCAAAGTATTGCAGGGGAGTCTGAGTATTTTTGACTACTTGAAAAAAACATGGTTGAATTAGAAATAGTCAGCATTGCTTATGGGGAAAGTAATGAACAATGAACAAAGAAACAGGCCCTTCGGCCCTGCAAGCCTGCGCCAATCCAGATCCTCTATCTGAACCTGTCACCTATTTCCTAATGGTCTGTATCCATTTGTTCCTGCACTTGCATGTATCCGTCTAGATCCATCTTAAATGTTGCTGAGGTTCTCGTCTCTAAACGTGGTAACGTATTCCATGCACACACTTTCCTTAAAATAAAGAACTTTCCACCCATATCTCACTAGAACTTTTCCACTCTCAATTTGAATTCGTGCTCCCAAGTAATTGAGTCCCTCACTCTGGGGTTAAAAAAAAAGTTCTTGCTGTCCACCATGCCTGCAGCTCTCATTATTTTGTCTCAATCAGGTACCCCCACCCAACCTTTGTCATCACATGAAAATGATTCTAATCTACGCAATCTCTATTCATAGCTCGCGACCTCCATAACAAGCAACTTCCCGGTGAGCCTTTTCTGCACACTCTCCATTAATCCACATATTTTTGGCAATATTGTACGTAGTATTCCAAATGTAGACGAACCAAAGACTTTTGCAACTGCAACATGATCTGCCAACTCTTGTACTCAATAACCGTCCAAACAACGGAAGCATGCTGTGTGCCTCCTTGACCATTCTTTCGACCTGCGTTGCTAACTTCAGGGAACAATTCACCTGGAAACCCAGATCTCTCTGCAGTTACCGTGGGGTTCATTCTTGAATTGGATCTTCCAAAATGCATCACATCATAATTGCCCTAATTGAACATCATTTGCTATTTGTACACCCAACTCTCCAATCTCTCTATATTCTGCTGCATTCTCTGACAGTCCCCTTCACTATCTGATACTCCACCAAGCTAACTCTCATCTGAAAACTTGCAAATCAGAACACCTTTACCTTTCTCCACATCATTTATGTTTATCACAAACATTACTGGAACCTGCACCAATCCCTGTTGCACCTCACTGGTCACAGTTCTCCATTTTGGGAAACTCCCTTTGACTACTACGCTGTTTCTACTGTTCTCCAGCCAGTTCTTTATTCATCTCGTTAATGCACTCTCAACTCCTAGCCAATTCATTTTCTCCATCATACTATCATGGGGAACCCTGTCATGCGCCTTACGGAAATCCTTGTTTGTGAGATCTAGACATTTTCTCATCAATCAAATTTGAAACTTCCTCAAAATTGGTAAGACATGACGTTCACTGGACAAGACCGTGTTTCCTATAACGAAGAAGAGAATAGATCCTATCCTAAGTATGTTTTCCAGATGCTTCCCTACCACAGACGTCAGGCTTAATGGTCTATAATTATCGGGACTATTTCTGTTGACCTTCCTAAACAAGAGGATAACATAAGCAAAACTGCAGTCCTCCGGGTCTGCACCATTGCTCAAGGATTCTGCAAAGATATCTGTTAAGGCCCAGATATTTCCTTTCTCACTTCCCTCAGTAATCTCATACAGGTCTCATGAGGACCTGGGGTCACGTGCCTCACAGAATTTATTGAATTATTTTAGGATGTGAAAAAATCTGTTGATAAAGGTAAAGCAGTTGACGTGGTGCGCATGAATCGAAGAAGGCCTTTGATAAGTTTCCCCATGGTAAACTCATTCTGAACGTGAGAAGGCATCTGTGATATGCCCATAGAATGTCTATATATTAGATTAGATTAGATTTGATTACTTAAAGTGTGGAAACAGGCCCTTCGGCCCAACAAGTCCACATTGACCCGCCGAAGCTCAACCCACCCAGATCCCATTCTCCTACATTTACACCTTCACTTAACACTACGGGCAATTTAGCATGGCCAATTCACCTAACCTGCAGACTTTTTGGATTGTGGGAGGAAACCAGAGCACCCGGAGGAAACCCATGCAGACACGGGGAGAATGTACAAACTCCACACAGAGAGACGCCTGAGGCGGGAATTGAACCCGGGTCTCTTGCGCTGTGAGGCAGCAGTTCTAATCAGTTCTTGTCGCCTCATTACATGAACGATGTGGAAGCTTTTCAGAGAGTGCAGAGGATAATGACCAGGATGCTGCCTCGACTGGGGGGCATGCCTTACGAATAAAGGTTGAGGAACATAGTGATTTTCTCATTAGAGTGACGAAGGATGAGAGCTGACTGTATACATGTGCATATATATGGATATAGAATTGGCTGTCCCACAGAAGAAAGAGGGTAGTGGGAGATAGAACACATGGAGATCGGTGAACAGTAGTGTTCCACAGGGATCAATTCTGGGACATTTGCTCTTTGCGATTTTATTTATAAATGACATGGATGAGGAACTGCTAGGATGTGTTCGTAAGCTTTACTATGACACGGAAGTTGTTGGAGTTGTGGATAGTGTGAAGGGCTGTTATACTTTGGAACAAGACATTGACAGCATGTAGAAGTGGGCAAACGAGTGGCAGATGGATTTCCAACTGGAAAAGTGTGAAGTCATTCACTTTTAAAGTTCGAATTCTCACGCAAAATACAAGCATAAAGGCAGGATTCTTGGTAATGTGGAAGAACAGAGAGATCTTAGAGTCCATATCCATAGATCCGTCAAAGCTGCCACCAAATTTGATAAGGTTATTTGGAAGACATATGGTGTGTTGTCTTTCCTTTGCATGGGGCTTGAGTTTAAGTGCCAAGAGGATATCCTTCAGCTCTGTGGAGCTCTGGTTTGACCAGAATTGGAATACTGTGTTCAGTTCTAGTCGCCTCCTTACAGGAACGATGTGGAAGCTTTTCAGAGAGTGGAGGGGAGAATGATCAGGATGGTGCCTCGACTCGGGGCATGCCTTACGAATAAAGGTAGAGGGACATAGTGATTTTCTCATTGAAACGACGAAGGATGAGAGCTGACTTTCTACTGGTGTACAAGGTGATGACAGGTATAGGTACGATGGATAGCTGCAGACTATTTTCACATGGCGGAAATGTCTATCAGGAGGGGTCATAACTTTAAGAAGGCTTAGGGGAGATGTTAGAGATTTTTTTTTATACATAGAGAGTCGGAGTAGAGTCAGATGCATTGGTGATATTTCGGCGACTCTTGGATAAACACGTGGATGACAGTACCATGAATGGGTGTAAATTATTTTGAAATTAGAGTTGGAAAAATAGCCGGCACATAATCGAAGGCCTAAGGGCCTGTTCTGTGTTGTACTGTTCTATGTCCTATTTGCTGTAGAACATCTTGTGGAAGGGAGACGTGTCTTCCATGTTTCGTTATTGCAAATCAGAGTAACTATGTAATTTAGTAAATATGATACGGAGCACACTTCCACAGATCGACAGAATTTCATGATCCGAATATTGCGAAAATTACCCTGTGTTCACAGTTTGATATTTCATGACAGTAACCGCATGAAAAACGAAAGAGATATAAATTTACACAAAGATTATTTCCAATTTGTCCAATGTTGGATTCTTTTTTTGATGGCATTGTAGAACTTCGCACTATTTGAAAGAACGAGAATACTGAGGAATCTCTGTCGTGAGGAAAGAAGACATTGGTAAAACACAGTTTTGGGCTGGGAAATGGACAGTAACATTTGGAACTCATCAGTGTCTGAAAACAACTATCTGCATGAAAAAATGTTCTCACTACCTATGGATGTTCACTTTAATTTCCAAGGTATCATTCCAAAATGATGGAAGCGAAAAGGAATTTTGCAGTGAATAACGCTCTTCCTCTCTCTCTATAATGTTTTGTTTACAATCCACAAGTCTGAAATTAGCAGTGCGTTGGAATAACGTTCACTTAATTGAATGGAGGAACACGAAAGAAGCTGAAAATGCGGGGAAAACCAGCTGAGTAATGATACCTTTTCTCCAACTCATACATTAGTGTCATCCAGGCGTCATAAACAATTGTAACAATATGTACACTTCATGAACTACAGTGAAGTGATTTGCTAAAACTAGTTCAATATCATCTTGTAACCCCCCTGGCTTTTACCACAACGATGTGCAAGGCCACAACTGAATACAAATATTAGCTCCTGCAATTTCTCCTCCATGCAAAGCGCTATTGTGACAGGGAAATGTGGCACTGTCCATTCACTGCTGCAGAATGAGTACGTTGAATTCCCAAACCGGCAATTCGCTTCCAAGCTATCTGTCCTCCTCCAACACTCTCTCAGGAGCAGTTCAGCAGCACCTACTCCATAACAATTCAAACTGAGCCAAAATAATCCTCGCAGAACAGGTGACGACTATATTAATTGAATGCACAGAAAATCGATAGTGGTGTGATGTTTCCTTTCCTATTCATTTGTTGCATGTGGGCCTTGGTGGCCGGAAAGAATTTATTTGCCCTTGAGGCGTTGATGATGAGTTGTGTTTTTGATGTAGTACAGACTACGTGCTGTAGTTTCAGAAATAGTGACCCTGAGAAATTGCAATGAGAGATGTTTCAAGTAAGGAAGAAGATTAATCATTTTAATTAAATGAATTTAGATTGTGCAAGGAAAAAATGTAATACATAAATGGCAAAACTTTTAATAATAACGGCCGGGCAATTGTTTTTAAAATTAAGAATTCATAAAGTTAGAAGAATAACATTCAGCTATGGAATAATAGTCATTGTATCACTAATAACCAGACAACATTCCAAAATGGAACTGTCGTGGTATTATGGAAAGAGATGTCGCACTTACGCAGCAGATAAACATAATGAAAATCGGGATAAATTGCAATTGAATGGAGGAAATCAACTCTTTCAAAGCAATTCCTTTGTTGGATAAAAAGACATTAAGTGCGCAGAATAATATTTGCAGTGAAGAACAGCGAAGTTTTCAGAAACTACAATGTTTTACCTGGAACTCACATTCTAAGCGAGTGAGATTATTAAATGCAGTGCTATTTTATGAGTAGCTCTCAGATTGGCATCCACAACGCAGAGCTTTGCCACATTTATAACTGATTCTAGATTCCAGAGACATTATAAAGTAGATTTATTTGAATGAAACATGAGTGCATTTTAAAATAGGAATGACACACATGTTTAAATTTAATTAAATGTTTTGATCTTTGGAAAGGAAGAGAACTGCCTCGCATTATTGCGAAACATCGTGGAATTCTGAAACATTAAGACTGCACCGATCCTCTTACAAGCATTAAATGCCCCTCTCCATCCCAGCAATCTTGCATTAGCCATTGCTAACAGAGCTAACCCAAACATTCATGGATACTATGGGCAACTTAGTATGGCCAATCAACCAGTGTTGGTAAAGTGTTGGAAAAGGTTATAAGAGATAGGATTTATAATCATCCAGAAAAGAATAATTTGATTGGGGTAGTCAGCACGGTTTTGTGAAGGGTAGGTCGTGCCTCACAAACCTTATTGACTTCTTTGAGATGGTGACCAAACAGGTTGATGAGAGTAAACCGGTTGATGTGGTGTATATGGATTTCAGCAAGGCGTTCGATAAGGTTCCCCACAATAGGTTATTGTACATAAACCGTAGAAAACGGATTGTTGGAGATATAGCAATTTGGATCAGTAATTGGCTTGCTGAAAGAAGACAGAGGGTGGTGATTGATGGGAAATGTTCATCCTGGAATACAGTTACTTCTGGTGTACCGCAAGGTTCGATGTTGGGTCCGCTTCTGTTCGTCATTTTTATAAAGGACCTGGTTCGAGAGCGTAGAAGGGTGGATTAGTAAATTTGCAGACGGAGGTCGATGGAGTTGTGGATAGTGACGAAGGATGTTTTAGGTTACAAAGAGGCATAGATAAGCTGCAGAGTTGTACTGAGAGGTGGCAAATTGTGTTTAATGCGGACAAGTGTGAGGTGATTCACTTTGGTCGGAGTAACTGGAATGCAAAGTACTGGGCTAATGGTAAGATTCTTGGTAGTGCAGATGAGCAGGGAGATCTCGGTATCCATGTACATAGATCCTTGAAAGTTGATATCCAGTTTGACAGGGTTGTTAAGAAGGCAGACAGCATTTTAGCTTTCATGAATAGAGGGAACGATTCCTTGAACCATGAGGCAATGCTGCGACTGTACAAAACTCTGGTGCGTCTGCACTTGCAGTATTGTGTACAGTTCTGGTCACCGCATTACAAGAAGGATGTGAAAGCTTTAAAGGGTGCAAAGGAGATTTACTAGGATGTTGCCTGTTATGGAGGGAAAGGCTGAGGGACTTGAGGCTGTTTTCGTTGGAGAGAAGAAGGTTGAGAGGTGACTTAACAGAGACATATAAGATAATCGGAGGTTTATATAGGGTGGACATGGAGAGCCTTTTTCCAAGTTTGTTGACGGCTATTACGAGGGGGCATAGCTGTAAATAGAGGGGTGATAGATATAGGATAGATGTCAGAGGTAGTTTCTTTACTCAGAATGTAGTAAAAGTATGGAATGTTTTGCCCACAATAGGAGTAGATTCGCCAACTTTATGTACATTTAAGTGGACATTGGACAAGCATATGAACGTACATGGAAATGTGTAGGTTAGATGGGCTTCAGATTGGTATGACAGGTCGGTGCAACACCGAGGGTCGATGGGCCTGTACTGCGCTGTAATATTCTATTTCCTACATGTTCAAGGGCTGGATATTGAGTTAGTGCACCGCCTCGAACAAGACTTCACCACCGTAGTAAAGCTTACTCACGAAGAACAGGTGAAGAAATGAAAGCTGTTTTAAGTTTGTGAGGTACGGGTGCTAATCAGTCTCTCCTACTTAGACATGAAAATATTTGCACTCTTTCTGACATGTTATGGGAGGCAGTGGTAACTTGTGGAATACATAGAGAGAAACGTAGCCTTCACCTGTGTAAGATCAGGTTGGAGATCAAAATGAAGTTTGCGAACTAACAGTGAATGTTCAAGTATCAGTTCCAGGAACATAGTTTTTTCTTGGGAAAGACGTGGTAGAATCCAAGGCGGGAGTGTTGCCCTCATTGTGGACAAGCCAAAGGAAAGCCAAAGGAAAACCAGTGAACTGAGGAGTTAAAAGGCAAATTCCATGAATGTTCTCAGGTTGTGTTGTAACGAGATCCCACTGTCGTAAATCACAGCAGGGAAGCAACACTAAAATGAAAAATGGCGAACGAGTTGAGGTTCAGTTAGCTGACACACTGTTTTATGTCATGGTTCAGGAAAATCCTGAACAGATACACAGTCAGGCGGAGGTGTTTCATCCTGGAAGGTTCATAGACTTATAACAGAAAAACGATATTTTGCAGATGAATACCCAGAGCAGGGATCAGAATGTATTCGCGACCGTAATCACCTTCAGGCGAGAATCTAAGACAAAAATGGAGACCACAGCTGGATAGTGCTGAGGAGAAATAGGCAGGCGTGAACCTGATTGCGTTGCAAGAAGCATACAAACACGAAGCATTACGGGAAGCACATGAATTACCAGTAGGAGGTATCCTAAGGGTGAGGCCAACTCAGGCCATGGCTCAAAGACAGTTCTACTGGCCGAGACTGCATAGGGGCGTGGTTGTGCTTTGCCATACCTGTAAAATGCGCCTTAGGAAAGGAAAACCACCAGAGATGCTAGTTTCTGTCCCGCAGTGTTAGGAATCATATCCAGATGGTGCCAATTTTGATGTGCCTCAAAATAGGTTAAGTAACAAGGAAATCCTTGAGGATTGGAATAGGATAGTGAACTACTTGCCTCAGGAGCAAAGGAACGCACTGAAAAGTTTGTCGCAGCAGTTTGAGGATATATGCAGAAATAGAATGGGGAAGGTTGAACTATTGTGCATTACGTGGAAACAAGGAATGCTGCCCAGATAAATTTCAATTCTCTCAAAGCCGCACAAATGCAGAAGAAAATAAATGTGATGCTTTAACAAGACGTAATAAAGTCAAGTCAGACTGAATGGAGTTAGGTGATCATCTTAGTTCTCATGCCTGATGGGACTGAACGGTTTTTTGAGATCTGGCAAAAGATGGACGCAATAACTAAATCCAACTCATACCCAACACCAGCGGAAGGTGGACAAATCACCTGCTTCACAAATTTGGACTTACTGCATGGTGTTTGGCCGTTTCCTTTACTGGAGAAAGTGAAAGATGTTTCTCAGTTTGGAACCTCCAAATGAGCATTATCAATTCAAAGTGCTGTCCTTTGGAAGGAAGAGCGCACCAGCCACATTCTAAAGACTATGAACAGACTTGTGACAGGTTTGATTGTGTCATACATATTAGTGTCTTGGTGATATCTTGTTATTTGGGGAAAGATCACATGTTGCACTTTGCAGAGCTGTTTGAAGGATTACGGAAAACAAAATCGAATTCACGAAGGGAGAAGTGATGCTCTTTAGAAAAACACCAGGCATGGAACGATGACCCCAAGGAACATGAAGACGAAGGACATCGCGGAATTTCCACGACCGTTTCGAAGAAAGAGGATCTTCGATTTTTGGAACTTAGTGGATTCTACCAGAAGTTTG
>NC_057717.1:44717467-44722837 GCF_004010195.1 Chiloscyllium plagiosum | reverse complement strand
ATTTGTTCCTCTATTGCCCGTTGTCTATTTGGGGGCTCACATTTCAACTCCAGTAATGTCACTATCTCCTTCTTACTTCTTAGCTTCACCCACAAAGCCTCACTGGGTGTTCCTTCAGTTATTTCATCTCTGATTACTGCTGTGATACATGCCTTAACAAAAATGCAAATCCCATTCCCTTCTTTCCACCACTTCTGTTCCGCCCAAACCACCTGTACCCTGTCACAATAGGCTGATTTTATTAATTGCTATGGCATAAAGAATACATTTCAGCGATTAAGCTCTGGCTGTTACCTGTTTCTGCCGTCACTGCTCTGTTTGATGATGAACTTTCCATCGGCTTCTGAGTTGAATATGTCGTGTTGTCCCCATGTTCAGCAGTGTTTGGATCTGAAGGAATAGAGAATGATTCAAAGATGGAACTCTTTAATTCAAACCTTTTGCAATGATTCCCAGCATGCCATGTATCACATGGAGGCAAGAATGCAATAGTATTTTCACTGAGTTATTAATCCAGAGAATCTGTGAATGCTTTGGAGATCTGTTTTCAATCTTCACACTGCAGATGGTGGAATTTTAAATCAATGAAAAATAATATATTTGTAATGAAGAATCAACTGATGGCCATGAAACCATGTTCATTTGCTGGAAAAAAGGATTACACTACTGGCTATTTAATCTCTTTCTGGGAGGAAACCCTCATCTGCTCTCGCCTACAAGTGAGATCAGATCTACAGGAACGTTACTGACATCCCACTTCGCTCAGTCACTCTATCACACTTACCTCAGTCACAGCGTCCCACACGTGACAGTCATTGAATCGCAGTCTGCTTAGTCATTACATCCCACTGCATTAGCTCACGAAATTCTATTCCCCCTCTGAACCGAGAGATTCGCTGCAATCATTTGATCCATTTAATTGACACACCACCTTCCACTCGCCTCAGTTATTTAATCACACTACCATTAATCACAAACACGCAATTCCCTCAGTCACAGCATTTTCCATCCCTCAGACACTGCATAACGCTTCCCCCAATGTCTAAATGGCACTACCCTCAATCACATCGTAAAACTAATTTCAGACATGAGATTCCAGACACAGGAACAACTAATCTAATTTACCTCAGTCACGGCTCCCACTCTCCTTCTCAAAGGACATGACAGTTTCCATTGTCACAATATTCCACTGCTGTCCATCACGATATTTCAACAGCATCAGTTAATCCACCTCTCTCTCCTCAGACACTCAATCACCCTCCCTTATTCATTGTTTCCAACTATGCTGAGTCACAACATCAGACTACTGAACACCACTAACTGGGTCACTACATGCTGTGTAATTGGAGAGATGTGATCAGAATGGTGGGCTATATGTTACAAATATGGAATGGATTTGGAAGACGATTTCTCAGTGGACTTTGGAGTTTTTATAGCTACAGTTTCCAGAGCAGTGAAAGTCTTGTCACTGCAGGAAAGGAATGCTGATACATCTTGGAGTCACATGAGAGAGAAACACAACAAATCAGCGGTCAAGACATCACAGCTGTCTGACCCAATGTAAAGACCAATCCTGAACAATTGGTCTTTTCCCTGTCAATATATCACAGGCTAACAAAATGCAAGCATCACCCATTCAGACTACATGATAAGAACATCAAAGGAATAGGATTCTGTTCAGATTTTGCTTGTCCTCGGATGCTGCCTGAATTGCTGTGCTCTTCCAGCACCACTGATCCAGAATTCTGTTCAAGTCACTCTAATTAGCGACATCTGCAATTGCATTCCATTTCAAACAGTCAAACTGCACAAGTCACACCAAAAAAATTCTATTCCCAATAATCATTAGAACATATTCTCAGCAGTCGATGCAATATATTCGTTTCAGTGACTTCATTGTACCTTTCAAAGTAACTTTGACTCAAACTTTCATTAAAAAAAATCACACTCCCTTTCGGCATGCATCTTACACTCAGTGCCCTGAATTCAATCCTGCATCTACTTTTGGATCTAACTGAAAGTGTGATTGCTTTGACCTTCATGACAGTGTCAATCGCAGAATTAACGTGTACTTCGACTGAGAGGGAATGTATCAAGGAAATTTGAGGCATTTTCAGAGAGATATAAATCATAGAGATGCCCCAACCTGGTGCATAAGATGCAGCAGATTTGGAATGGAATCTCACAGTGGACTTTGGCTCAATACTGAACACAAGCCCAAAAGTGCAGACTCGAAAACGTCCCGTGCAACTGCAACATAGCTTCCAACGTCTATACTCAATACCCTGACGGATGAACACCAACGTGCCCAAAGCATTGTTTAACGTCCTGTCTACCTGTGACTACACTTTCAGAGAATTGTGCATTTGAACCCCAAGGTCCCTCTGTTTCACTGCACTCCTTAAGGCCCTACCATTCACCGTGAAAATCCAACATTGATTTGATTTTCCAAAATGCAACACCACACACTTCTCTATATTTAACTCCATTTTCCATTTCTGAGCCCACTTCCGCGGATGTTTAAGGTTCTGCTGCCAAACATCCTCACTGACTCTTTTAGTGTCATCTGGAAACTTACTAATCATGATTTGTACATTCTCATCCAAATCATTAATATAGATAACAATCAGGATTGGGCCCAGCACCGACCCCGAGGCCTTCAGCGATTCAAAGGCCTCCAGTCAGAAGAGCATCCTTCCACTATTATGGTCTGCTTCCTATCATGAAGACAAGTGTGCATCAAATTGCCAGCTTCCTCGAGGTTCCATGCAATCTAACTTTCCAGAGCAGCCTCCCAAGTGGGACCTTATGAAAGACCTGACTGAAATCAATATAGACGAATTCAACTGTCTTGCCATCGTCAATCCTCCTGGTCAATTCATCAAAGAACTCTAACAAATTTGTGAGGCATGATCTCCCACACGCAAAACAATGCTGACTACTCCTAATCAAGCCCTGCCTTTCCAAATTCACGTATATATGATCTCCCAGAATTTTCTGAAGGAACCTATCGACTCCAGATGTTAGCGTTATTGGTCTATATTTCCCAGATTTTTCTTTGCAGTCTTTATGGAAACAGAGTACGACATTCTTTACCTTCGAGTCTTCCGGGACCTCACCCGTGGCTAATGATGATGCAAAAGGTATCAGCTGGGTCCTTCGCAATTTCTTCTCCGGTCTCCTAAAGTCTTCTTGCATATATTTTGTCAGGACCAGAAGACTTATCCACCTTCACACATTACAGTGAATACAATATCACCGCTGCGCTGAGAAGGAATGTCCCCAAGATATGACCGCAAATTTCGCCCAGTTCCAAACTTTTTCTCCACAGTAAAAATAGAGAAGTATTCATTGAGGCCCTTGCCCGTCTCTGGCACTTCCAAATAAGCATGTCCGCTCCTTGAGGAGTCATATTCTTTCTCTAGTTATTCTTTTTCCTTTAATACACCTAAGGAACCTCTTTGGATTCTCCATAATCCTCATGGCTATTTCGTGCCCCTTTTCGCCCTCATGATTTCTCTCCTCAGTAAACTCCTGTTTTCCCTATATCCTTCTAGGAATTCCCTTGATTTCAGCTGCCTGCAACTGAGCAATGTCTCCTTTTTTTCTGGTCAAAGTCTCAATATATCTCGATATCCAGGGTTGCCTATTCCTGCCAATCTTGCCCTTCACTTTCAAAGAAACATATAGACTCTAACTAGCTGGCTTTTAATGGACTTCCACTTGCCGTTCCCTGCAAATAAACTGCTGAAAATCCTGTGCAATTCCATCAAAATTCGCCTCCCCCCAATTTAGAACTTGATTCTGGGGACCAGTTTCATCCTTCTTAATAAGCAGTTTTAAGGTCAATAGAATGATGGTTACTGATCCCAAAGGGTTCCACCTCTGTCACTTTAGTTACGCTGTCCTGCCTTATTTCCCAAGAGTCGGTCAAGATTTGTCCCTTGTCGAGTCGGAACTCTATATTCAGATTTTGAAATGTTTTCTGAATGTACTTAACAAATTCCACCCCATCAAACACTAAACACTATGGGACTCCCAGTCTATGTCATAAAAATCAAAATCTCCTACTACAACAATCCAATTGCTTCTGCAAGTCTCTCAAATATCCCGGCATATTTGTTCCTCTAATCCCATTGACTATTTGGGGGCCTAAAATACAACCCCAGTAATGTCACCATCCCCTTCTTATTTCTCTACTCCACCCACAAAGCCTCACTGTGTGATCCCTCAGTTATTTCATCTCTGATTACTGCTATGAAACTCGCCTTATACAAAAATGCAAATCCCATTCCCTTCCTTCCACCACTTCTGTCCCACCTAAACCACCTGCGCTCTGGCACATTACGCTGCGTTTATTCATTGCTATTGTGTAAAGAATATTTTTCAGCGATTCAGCTCTGGCTGTTACCTCTTTCTGCAGTCACTGCTCTGTTTGATGAAGAACTTTCTGTCGGTTTCTGAGTTGAATATGTCACGTTGTTGTCATGTTCAGCAGTGTGTGGATCTGAAGGAATGGAGACACAGTATAAGAATGATTCAAAGATGGAACTCTTTAATTCAGATATTTCTCAATAATTCCCAGCGTGCCATGCATTTCATGGAGGCAAGAGCCCAGTAGTATTTTCACTATTATTAATTCAGATACTCAGGATACCTGGTTTCAAACCTTCAAACTGCAGATTGTGGAATTTTAATTCGATGCAAAATAACATATTTGGCATGAAGAATCTATTGATGGTCATGCAACCATGTTAATTTGCTGGAAAAATGACGCCACTGGCTAATTAATCTATTTCAGGGAAAGAAACCTCATCTGCTCTGAACTGCAAGTGCGTTCAGATCTATAGCATAGTTCTTGACATCCCACTTCGCTCAGTCACTCCATCACACTTTTCTCAGTCACAAGGTCCACACACGTGTCAGTCACTGTATCTCAGTCTGCTTAGTTATTACATCCCACTGCATTAACCCATAAAAGTCCATTCCTCTCGGTACCAACACATTCACTGCAGTAATTTAATCGATTCGCTTCTGCATCACCTTCTGTTCACTTCAGTTATTCAATCACACTACCATCACTCACGAACACGCAATTCATTCAGTCACTGCATATCGCTTCCCTCAATCTCTAAATGGCATTATGCTCAATAACATCGTAAAACCCATTTCTGATATGATATTCTACACAGATGAGCCACTAATCCGATTTACATCAGTCACTACATCCCACTCTCCACCTCAAATGACATGACAGCTTCCTCTGTCACAATTTTCCACTGCTCTCAGTGACTACATTTCACCACCAGCGTTTTCTCAAGTTCACACTCCTCAGTCACTTAATCTCACTCCCCTCATTCATTGTTTCCA
>NC_057717.1:44707661-44715026 GCF_004010195.1 Chiloscyllium plagiosum | reverse complement strand
CCCAAAACATTGTTCAACGCCCTGTCTACCTGTGAGTAAACTTTCAGAGAATCGTGCACTTGAACCCCAAGGTCCCTCTGTTTCACTGCACTCCTTAAGGCCCTACCATTCACCACGAAAATCCAACATTGATTTGATTTTCCAAAATGCAACACCACACACTTCTCTATATTAAACTCCATTTTCCATTTCTGAGCCCACTTCCGCGGATGTTTCAGGTTCTGTTGCTAAACATCCTCATTGTCCGTTTTAGTGTCATCTGGAAACTTACTAATCATGGTTGGTACATTCTCATCCAAAGCATTAATATAGATAACAGTCAGGATTGGGCCCAGCACCAACCCCTGAGGCCTTCCACGATTCACGGGCCTCCAGTCGGAAGGGCATCCTTCCACTATTATGGTCTGCTTTCTATCATGAAGACAAGTGTGCATCAAATTGCCAGCTTCCTCGAGGTTCCTTGCAATCTAACTTTCCAGAGCAGCCTAGCAAGTGGGACCTTATGAAAGACCTGGCTGAAATCAATATTGACAAGGTTATATGCCTTATCATCGTCAACCTTCCTGGTTAATTTATCAAAGAACTCAACAAATTTGTGAGGCATGATCTCCCACGCATAACACCATGCTGATGACTCCTAATCAAACCCTGCCTTTCCAAATTCATGTATACATTACCTCCCAGAATTTTCTCAAGTAACTTATGTACACCAGATGTTAGGATTGTTGGTCTATAGTTCCCAGGTTTTTATTTGCAGTCCTTGTTGAAACAGAGTACGACATTCGTTACCCTCGAGTCATCCGTGACCTCACCCATGACTGACATAGACTGGGACTGCCAGCTGGGTCGCCCGAAATTTCTTCTCTGGTCTCTTGAATTCTTCTTGCGTATATTTTGTCAGGACCAGAAGTTTGATCCGCCTTCACACATTATACCGCGTACAATATTACCTCTGTGCTGAGAAGGAATGTCCCCAAGATATGACCGCTAATTTCGCTCAGTTCCAAACTCTTTCTCCACCATAAACATAAAGAAGATGTATTCATTGAGGACGTTGTCCATCTCTGGCACTTCCAAATATACATATCCACTATGCTCCTCGATGAGTCCTATTCTCTCTCTAGTTATTCTTTTTCCTTTGATATACTTAAGGAACCTCTTTGGTTTCTCCGTAACCGACTCACCCACGGCTATTTCGTGCCCACTTTCGCCCTCATGATTTCTCTCCTCAGTAAACTCCTGTTTCTCCTATATCCTTCTAGGAATTCCCTTGATTCCAGCTGCTTGCAACTGAGCCATGTCCTTTTTTCTGGTAAAAGTCTCAATATATCTTGGCTTCCATGGTTCCTTATTCCTACAAATCTTGCCCTTCACCTTCAAAGAAACATATAGATCTTGTACTCTAACTATCGCACTTGAAAGGCCTTCCGCTTGCCTTTCCCTGCAAACAAACTACTCGAATCAACTCTTGCAACTCCTGTGTAATTCCATCAAAATTCGGCTTGCCCCAATTTAAAACTTGATTCTGGGTACCTGTTTCATCCTTCTTAATAAACAGTTTTAAGGTCAATAGAACGATGGTTACTGGTCCCATAGGGTTCCATCTCTGTCACTTTAGTTATGCTGTCCTGCCTTATTTCCCAAGAGTCGGTCAAGATTTGTCCCTTCCCGAGTCGGACCTCTGTATACAGATTTTGAAATGTTTTCTGAACGCATTTAACAAATTCCACCCCATCTAACAGTAAACACTATGGGAGTCCCAGTCTATGTCAGAAAAATTAAAATCTCCGACTACAGCAATCCAATTGCTCCTGCAAGTACCACAATATCCCGGCATTTTTGTTCCTCTAATTGCCATTGAGTAATTGGGGACCTTAAATTCAACCCCAGTAATGTCACCATCCCCGTCTTATTTCTCTACTCCACCCACAAAGCCTCACTGTGTGATCCCTCAGTTATTTAATCTCTGATTACTGCGATGATATTCGCCTTATACAAAAATGCAAATCCCACTCCATTTTATCCACCATTTCTGTCCCGCCTAAACCACCTGGCACATAACTATGCGTGTATTAATTGCTTTTGTGTAAAGAATACTTCTCAGCGTCACTGTTACCTGTTTCTGCCATCACTGCTCTGTTTGGTGAAGAACCTTCTGTCGGTTTCTGAGTTGAATATGTCACGTTGTTGTCATGTTCAGCAGTGTTTGGATCCGAAGGAATGGAGACACAGTATAAGAATGATTCAAAGATGGAACTCTTTAATTCAGATATTTCCCAATAATTCCCAGCGTGCCACGTATTTCATGGAGGCAAGAGCCCAGTGGTATTTTCACTGAGTTAGAAATCCAGAGACTCAGCGAACACTCTGGGGACCTGTTTTCAAGTCTTCAAACTGCAAATGGTGAAATTGTAATTCGATGCAAAGTAACATATCTGGCCTGAAGAATCTACTGATTGCCATGAATCCATGTGCATTTGCTGAAAAAAAAATGACGCCACTGGCTAAGTAATCTATTTCAGGGAAGGACACTTCATCTGCTCTGAACTGCAAGTGAGTACAGACCGACAGCAACGTTCTTGACGTTCATACCATCTGAAATGGCCTAGCAAGCTATCCTGTTGCACCAATCGCTTCGGCGTTTCAACAAAGAAACAAATCCAGATGGATCGCCTGGCATCGAACGAAGCACTGGGAAAGATGATGGTCCAATAAGCCCTGTCACCCTGCAAAGTGCTCCTTACTAATATCTGACGATAGTGATAAATTTGCCAAAGGTATTTCACAGATTAGTCCGTTATTAGCCTAATTTTGCTTCCATCGTCGACCGTGGAGACAATTAACCAGATGTCACCACCGCCATCATAGATATGTCCAGTCCCACTTGCAGGACAGTCCTAGCACAGTGGCCTAAAATCAGAATGAATTTCACCTAGAAGTCCTCTGCATGGACACGAGTCCCTTACCATCTTCTGACGTCAGATTAAACATGATTAAGAAAACTTATGCTGATTACCACAACTGAGGAATCAGGACTGCTACATACTGCACAATGTATGGGATAAGCATCAAGTCAGGCAAGTACGCAAAATGTACAATGGATGTGTGGGGAATTGCAATATTCAACACCGATAGTGTGTTAGCAGTAGCACTGTTGATCGACCTGTTCGGGTCCTAAAGGTAAAGCTGCTAGAATGGGGCCATGACAGATGGTGAGGGGGTGAAATACATTTGCTTTCATCCTTATCACTATGCCGACTGCAGATGCATCTGCACAAGAAAATATTGTCAAGAGTCACTACCGCATAGTTCTTGGCGAGACGAACTTAAAAACCATCCAAATGTGTTATCTGGCACTGTCACCACGCTAAATGAGACAGACTTCAAGCAGATCTAGCAATTTCAGTTTCGATGAAGCCCGGTCGGAGATCAACAGCAACAAAATTGTCTTCCATCAAAATCGGCAACATATTGTTGAGCATACTCCCCACTCAAACCTTAAAATAAAATGATGGAATCAAACTTGTGCAGGAGGGTACAGCCGGAGTAGCACCAAGCATACACAAAAATGTCGCATCAACAAAATGAAGCTGCAAAACACAGCTACTTCAAGGGAGGGATGAGCGAGGTAGAATTGACTGGTAGATGAGCCCAGCATGAAAGGCAGTGAAACAACAATGGCGGGAGACTCTGGGAGTAATTCAGGAGACACAGCAGAGATTCAAACTGAGGAAAACGAACAATGGTATAGGTAGGTTGAGGCAACCACAGTGACGAGGGAAGCGATCCCATAAACAATGGATCAGAAGTACCACATGCAGTGAATGGTGTTTTTACGTAACAACGCATTGCAGGAGGAGCCACAAATACCCCCATCCTAAATGATGGAAAAGCACAACACAGTTGAAGACACTAGTATGAAACGGTTGAGGCGTGGTGGCTCAGTCATTAGCACTGCTGCTTCACAGCGCCAGGAACCTGGGTTCAATTCTTGCCTCAGGCAACTGTCTGTGTCGAGTTTGCACATTCTCTCAGGAAACTGTATGGGTTGCCGCCCACAATCCAAACATGTACAGGTCAGGTGAATTGGCCATGTTGGATTGTCTATCGTGTTAGGTGTATTCATCAGGGGTAAATGTAGGGTTGTGGTGGGATACTCTTCGGAGAGTTGGTGTGGATTTGTTGGGCAGAAGGGCCTGTTTCCATACTGTAGGGAATCTCATATCAGCATTCCCAAGTGAATTAACCATCTTGGCCTCCTCCAATTATTCCCAACATCACAGACAGAAGTTTTCAGGCTTTGCATTTACTCAGCGCAGTGAAAAGATACTGTTGAAGACATTGGATATTGCAAAGCTACTGAGCTCTGAGACTATTCCGGCAATAGAACGGAAGAAATATACTGCAAAACTTGCCGTACTCTAGACATGCTCTTTTAAAACAATTCCAAACCTGGCATGAACACTACAGTGTACAAAATTTCCGAGTTATGTCTCATCCACTACATGCAGGACAAATCCAAAATATTCATTTTCTATCGCACCAGTCAACTCTCGATCTTTAGCAAAGTGATAGAAGGTGTCATCAACAGTGAGATAAAGCAGCACCTGCTCAGCAATAACCCGCTCAGTGACGCCCAGTTAAGTTCCACCACAAAGACTCAGCTCCTGCACTCATTACAGCTTTGGTTCAAGACTGGATAAGAGAAAAATTCCAGAGATGAGGCGCAAGTGTCAAACCTTGACACTGAAGCTGCATTCGAATGAGTGAGGCATCAGAAGCATGAGCAAAATGGGATTTATGGGTATCAAGGTCAAATATTCTACTGCTTCGAATCAAACCTGTCATATAGAATTTTATTCTGTGGTTTGGGGTCAAACATCTTAGCTTCGTGGCGTCACTGCAGGGCTTCCTGGCGTTAGAATTTTCGGTAAAACTATCCTCAACATGTTCATCAATTACGTTCCCACCGTTTTAATGTCAGAAATGGGATGTTCACAGATAACTGCATAATGGTCAGCTCTGTTTGCGACCCCTCAGACATTGAAACAGTCCATATTCAAATGCAAGAAAATCTAAATAATATCCCTGTTTTGACTGACATGTGGTAAGTAACACTCACACAAGTGACAAGAGATGACCAAGGAATCAGGGTGAAACGGTGGTTCAGTGTTTCGCACTGCTACCTCACAGTGCCTGGGACTTGGATTCAATTCCAGCCTCATGAAATTGTTTGCGTGGTGATTGCGCATTGTCCCCTGTCTGCGTGGTTTCCTCCCACAGTCCAAAACTGTGAAGGTTAGATAGAGTAGCCATGGGAAATTTAGGACTAGAGGCATTGGGTTGGGGTGTGGTTTGTGTGGGATACCTTCGGAGAGGCGGTGTGGACTCAATGAGCTTCCACACCGTAGGGATTCAATGATAGTCATCAAAAAGTAACACCGTCATCATTTTCCTTGTGATTCAATTCCGTTACCATGACTGAATTTAACGTTATTAGCATCCTTGGGGTGACTCAAATCGATTTGTCACTAAAAGGTGGCAACAATAAATCCAGGCTAGGAATTCTGCGGCAGGAACTCACGTTCTGACTCCTCCAAGGCGGTACTCAGGATGGAAGCAGCATCAACAACGCTCAAGTATTCCTCTTGATTTGCATTACATCCACAAACATCTGTCTCTCCACCACCAACATTCAGGAGCACGGTTTGTACTACTTACAAAATGCACTGCAGAATTCACTAAAGATCTTCAGACAGCACCTGTCAAACCCACGGCTGCTTCCATCTACACGACCATGGGAAGCAAACACATGGGGACAAGACAACTTGCAAGAATATGTCCCACCCAATCACCATCATTACTTCGAAATGCATCGCTGTGCCTTCACTGTCAAAATGCTGGAAGTCCCTCACTATGGACATTGTGGATCATCCACCTACATACACACTGGAACTAATCAAGAAGCTGTTGCATCTCCACTTTCTCCAGGGCAATTAAGCCCGGCCAGTAAATGCTGGCTCAGTCAGCCACCCAGTTTCCCACGAATAACTGATACAAATATAATGCCGAGGCACAGTGCCTTTCCCGGATTTAATACCAGATACGAATCTATGTCTTTTGTGATTTTCCTGAAGAAACATTGACAGCAGTAATTGCTTCTGCTCGCTATAACTGAAAGAAAAACATTCACCATCAGATCTTTTGCCTCTGCAGTAATTGTACTAAACGAGTGGGGACAAATTCATTTAAATCCCTGCTTGTGAGGCGTTCATTTTATTTTCAGATCCTACATTCTCTGTGGCATTTGTGAAATGTTCTCAAATGAATGTGGGAATGAGACTATGATTCGGAGATTAGGATTCGATGTGTCCTTTGAGTAAATGGCAGTACTGTGTTAAGACCAAGAAATGAGAGACTGAAACTTTGACAGTGTACTGTAGCTGGGAAAGTGAATTTAACACCACATAAACAAACAGCTCAGCCCAACAGGTCCAACTTGCATTTATGAAATGGATGCAGTGAGGATGGGAGTAGAACATGGTGACTCAAGTGAGTGCAATGTAGTGACAGTGAAAAATGTAATACAATATCTCGGGGCAGTGGGATGCAGTGATTGAGGGACTGGGATGTGTTTTCTGACATGAGAGGGACATCATAACAGATTGCAGAGTGAGGTAGTTACTATAGTGAGCATGATACTGTAGTTGAGGGAAGTTAGAAATGTTCACCGGGGGAGTGTGAGGCATTGATTAAGATGTGCTGGAATGTAGGAACTAAAGCGAATTGAATTTCATGGCTTAAGGGAGAGGAGTGCTTCGACTGAAAGAAGTTGGATGTTATGCCTTGGAAACCAGCATCCTGTTTCTTTGGATTGTTTCCTTTCATAATTAAGACAGGGAGGAGCTTTCACATTGCCAATCATTCCGTGCTGCAGTGGCTGATTGTAACATTTTATTTACGTCTTGTCTGAGAGCAGTGACTTCCCAACTACATTATGTTCTCTTGCTATTTTCAATTAACTCGGCTCACTTTCTTACATTGTATTTCAAAAGTTATCAACCACTCAGTGATTGAAAGTTCAAACTATTTCCAAAGTCATTGAAATGATATTTTCTTGGTGGAGTGAGACACCCCAAAGTTGCCCTTGTGAGTAACGTAAAAAGAGAACTGTACCTGTGCAGTAGGCAGCACAATGATGCAACGCCTTCAATTGATAAACAAAGTAACTGCTGCAGTTTTTGATCTTTATCTCATGGACCCAGTGACATTGATTTCTTTCCCAGTTTATACAAACTCTCCTGGTCACTTCCCCATCGGCCATGGTTGGATGAGAACCTGTAATAAGGTTTATCAGTATTGAAG
>NC_057717.1:44696862-44703614 GCF_004010195.1 Chiloscyllium plagiosum | reverse complement strand
TTGTGAAACACACACGGGTCAGTGTCTCCAGATTCTGCAACTGTGTGACAAAAAATGTTTAATTGTGATATTCAGCACTGTTACAAAACAAGAGAGACGTATTATTCTCTGAATCACAGAATCATGAAATAGTTCAGCATCAAAGAGGCCCCTCAGTCTGTGAAATTGCATAGCAAAGAAAAAAATCATTGATCCCATTTCCCATGAATTGGCCAAAGCATTGAGTTCAATGACGCCACAAATGCTCATGGAAGGAACTTATGAAAGTCGTGAGTTTACCCATTTGCAATACTTTCCCAGACAGTCCATTTTAGACACCATCTACACGAGACGATGGGTGAAACTCCCTTGAAACTTCCTGCACTTCAGCATAAAAAAGTGTGCCCCCTTGCTTTTGAGCCGTCAAACCAAGAGTACAACTGATTTACATTCCACACTGGAATTGCCCTCATAATTGTGTACAGTTGCATCAGATGATGTGGAGGTGCCGCTATAGGACAGGGGTGGACAAAATTAAAAATCACACAGTACCAGAATCATAGTCCAAAAGGTTTACTTCAAAGCACCAGCTTTCAAAGCGTTGCTCCTTTATCAGGAAACTAGTAGGGCAGGATAATAAGACACAGAATTTACAGCAAAAGGTCGCAGTGTCATTCAATTAAAACGATATATTGAGCAAACCTACATTGCTGTTAAAATTTTCATCTTTGATTGGTTCGGTTCGTTAATATGTAAGTCCCAGAACTTCCAATAAGTCATATTCTCGAGATAATCTAATGTTTTATCGAAAGAAAATGTGACATCTCCGTTAGAGAATATATTAAAGGTCTGAGGTTAGAGTATGTCTCTGTCACCATCTTGAGTCAGATGTTCTATTTCCAAAGTAGGAATTTGTAAACTGTTACATGGATTGACTGCCTGCAAGCTGTGAGTGTGTTGCTGGAAAAGTACAGCAAGTCAGACAGCATCCAAGGAGCAGGAGAATCGCCATTTCGAGCATAAACCCGTCATCGTGAATGAGACTTGTGGGCTGGGAGTGCTGAGAGGTAAATAGCAGGGAAGTAGGGCTGGGAGGAAGGTAGATGAGAAAGTGTCAGGTAGATGAAACTGTGAGTGAAAGTGATAGTCGGAGAGGAGGGTAAAGCATACAGGTGGGAAGGAAGATGGACAGGTCAAGGTGGCGGTGCTGTGCTGGAAGCTTGGGACGGGGATAGGGTGGGGAGGGGAAACGAAGAAACTGATGATGTGTGGTTGCTGTGTCTCAAGGTGGAAGATGAGACGTAGAGTGGTGAGTGTTTGGTAATGGAGGAGGTCCAGCACTTACGTGTCTGTGGTGGAGTGAGAGGGGGAGTTAAAGTGTTCAGCGACGGGTTGGTGAGGTTGGTTGGTGCCGGTGACCTAGAGATGTTCCCTGAAATGATCCACAAATTGGCCTCCTGTGTCCTCATTGGAAAGTCAACAACATTGTCTGTTAGGGATACAGTAGATGACGAGTGTGGAAGTACAAATAAATTTCTGACAGATGTGTAAGGATCCTTTAAGGCTTTGGATGGAAGTGCGGGGGTGGGGGGAGGTGACCTTGCGAAGTGCAAACCCTGCACCCACTTGCGGAACGTTTCAGAGAATATCTCTGTGACACCCACACGAAGCAACCCCACTGCCCCGTGGCTGAATAGTTTAACTTCCCCTCCCACTCCGCCAAGGACTGCCGGTCCTCGGAATTCTCCATCACCAAACCCTAATCTTCCGACACCTGAAAGAAGAACGTCTCCTCTTCCAAAATGTGAAACTGCAGCTGCACGGGATCAATGTCGATTTCACTATTTTCCTCAGTTCCCCTCTCCTCACCTTAATCAAGTCCCAAACCTCCAACCCAGCACCGCCCTCTTGATCTGTCCATCTTCCTTCGTATCTGTCTGCCCCAGCTTCCTCCCCGAGCTCTCACTCACACTCCCACGTTCACCCACCGGTCACAATCCCAGCTTCCTCTCCCAAGGCCGACCCTCCACAATCCCAGCTTCCTCTCCCAAGGCCGACCCTCCCCCCTGTTAATCTCTCAGACTCCCACCCCGGTTCCCATTCCTGGTGAAGCCTTATGCCCGAAACATCGATTCTCCTGCTCCTCAGATGCTGCCTGACCTGCTGTGCATTTCCAGCACCTCACTCTCGACTCTGATCTCCAGCATCTGCAGTGCCCACTTTCTCTTGCCTGCTGGTCATTTGATTTTTCAGCAAAAATGCAATGTGTCGGCAAATACATTGTATTTTTGCTCAAAAAGCACACGACCTGCAGGCAGTCAATGCACACAGTCAATCCGTATAACATTTCATAAATCCTACTTTAAGGAGTTAATTACAGGAGAACTGTGCCTGCTAACAGGTAGTCCAGGCCAAATGTAACAAGAAACAACGAGAATGCTTTTTATAAGAAGGCACTTTGCAAATTTTTTGTCATTTCGATGAAAGGACTTTAAAATAAAAAGTCATCAGTTTGTCACTTCTGAGACCAAAATATGAAAATCTGAAAAAGATCAAACAATAGAACAGCTCCGAAGAAGCAGCGAATCCTGGAAATGTCAGTTGGTTGAGGTCCTGTCCTAACATTAATCAGTTAATAGCGAAGTTGGGTGGCAGGCTTGTGCTTACTTACTTGAGAGGTCTAATATTTGGTACTACGTGGAATAAATTCTGAACTGTTGTTTCAGTATTTGATTGCCCGCTAGATTTCGGAATAAGTAGCCGAATTAAAGGTATTTTCTTGTGAATTGCCCACAATAAGCTCATGGCTGATCTGAGGAATTCCAGTGGAAATAAATGATATTTCTTTATTTTCTTTCTTCTGTTAATATTTGAAGACTCTGATCAGAGAAACAGGCCTAATTTGTCCATTCACTCCAGAAGTCTATGTGTCATTCCTATAACCTATAACCGACATCATTATCCCTCCAAGCACAGTACACCTTCACACAGACGTGAATCCTAGATCTACTCACATTACTGTCAGTGTGTGATTCTTTACTCAGAAAGTAGTTGGAGCGTGGAAAATTGAGCAGATTCGCCAACTTTAAGGGATCGTTGGATAGATATGCGCAAGAGATAACCTAGTGTAGGTTAGATGGGCTTCAGACTGGTTTCACAGGTCCGCGCCACATCAAGGGCTGAAGGGCCTGTAGTGCACTGTAATCTTCTATGTTCTAAGTTCTATATTCTATCTCTCCGAACAGTCCACACCTCCTCTATTTCTACTACATGCTTAAATCCAGCTTCCCTCCTTTTTTGGAATGAGTTTTCCTCCTGACCCGTATCTTATTTAGTGAGACATTAAAATGTTAGGGTCATAAAAAAATGAAGCACACCAATCAGCCAATTGGACATTTTGCTATCTCTGCCGTTCACTACAATCTCGGCTGATCAGATGTTTCCACTTACTTGCTTTTTCCCATGCTCCTTGTATTCTCTCATGATTAGGAATCTGTCATCTCAGCTTTAAATAAACACAAGCACCCTATAATCCTTTGGGCAAACATTTTCAAAGTTGCACAAGATTCGCGTACTCTGTTCTGTTGTCCTTCATTCTAAAATGAGCAACTTCACATTTTTACACCTTCGAATCCATTTGCAAACACTGCTCCCACTGTCAGAGCAAAGATCTTTCTGCTAAATTCTAGGCTGGATTTGTTCTTGCTAATCTTATGATTATAAGATAGAACCATATAATCAGGGAATAAAGCAGCCCAGAAGAGTCCTTCGGGCCATTAAGTTTGTATTGCCACAATACACCAATGACACCTATCCCACACTCGACTCATAGCCGTGAATGTTATGACATTTTAAGTGTTCATGCAAGCACCACCATCCACCATCTTGGTGAAATGGTTCTTCCTCGAATCCAATCAAAGCCACTTTAAAATTATGACATCTCATTATTATTTCGACTGGTGGAGACGGAGGTAGGAGGGGGAATGTTTCCCATGTATATCAGCGCAAATACTTTCTCAAAACTCTTGACAATTTTCCTCAAAATCTTTTGGACCTCTATCAGGTCTTTTTTCAAATTTCTCTGCTTCAAAGAAATAGACAAACACATGCAGCTTTTATTCATTGCTAAGATGCTGCACCATAGGCAACAGGCAGGTGAATCTCCTTTGCACCCTATCCAACACAATCACATCGCATTTTAAGTGTGGTAACCAGAACGTCGTGCAATATTCCCGCTGTGACTAACCAAAGTCCTGCCCTTCTCCAATGTGCAATCCTTGCTCTTATCAACTATGCCAGGATTTAAAAAGGCAAGAGTTATGCATACCTCCTTAACTATCCCAATGCGTTCTCTTTCCACTTTTAGCGACCTGCTTAGGAGCACCATAAGTCCCTTTATTTCTCCGAGTTATCTCTTTTCTTGACATTAAGTATTCGTTTGACATTGTCCTTCTTTTTCCAATTCGAATGTCCTTGCGCTTCTCAGAGTTATCTCCAATATGCCACTGACGTGTTTACGTGACCAAATCCAACCATTACCCCCACCCCCCAACTACCACAACAACATCAGCTAGCACTGCTGCCTCAAAGCACCAGGGCCTCGCGTTCAGTTTCAGCCTCGGAGACCTGTCTGGTGAAGTCTTCTCATTCTTCCCACAACTGCGTGGGTTTCCTCTGGGTGCTCGGGTTTACTCCAACGGTCTAATGGTGTGCCTTTTAGGTGGATTGGCCTTGTTAAATTGCTCCAGAGTATTCAAGAGTGTTGGGTTAGTAATGGGAAATGCCAGTTTACAGGAATAGAGTCTGGGTGTGATACTGTTTGGAGTGTCAGTGTGGACTCGAATGGCATGCTTCCAAACTGAAGGGATTCGATTATTTAAAAAAAAAACATAATAGACAATCAAGGAGTCAGTACTGATCCATGCCGTATGTCATGGCAAAACAGGATCCTGTCTAGCAACAGCTTTCAATAACTACACTTCAATGTTGAGCATCCTGCGTTGAAATAAATGCAGGTTAATTTATCAGAGGGAACAAAGAGATTGATGAAGGCAGAACGGTGCATGTGAACTATATGGACTGCATTTCAGCGTTTGAGAATTGCCCTCATCATCAACAGGTTAGCGAGGTTAGATCTCATGGAATGCAGGGAGAACTGGCCATTTGGATATGGAACTGGCTTGATAGTAGAACACGGAAGGTGTTGGTGGAGGATTGCTTTTCAAACTGGAGGCCTGTGACCAGTGATATGCTACAAGGAGGGGTAATGGGTCCACTGTTTTTGGTTACTTATATAAATGATTTCGATGTGAACATAGGAGGTATAGTTACTAAGTTTGCAGTTGACACCAAAATTGGAGCTGATGTGGACAGTGAAGATGGCTACCTTAGAGTACAAATGAGGAATGGCAGATGGAGTTTAATTTAGATAAATGTGAGGTGCTGCATTTCAGAAAGGCAAATCAGAGAAGGGCGTATTCATCAACAGGTAAGGTCCTGGAGCGTGTTGATGAAAAATGAGTCGTTGGAGTGCAGGTTCATAGTTCCTTGAAAGTGGAGTTGCAGGGAGACAGGATATTGCAGAAGGCATTTAGTATGCTGTCCTTTTTTGGACAGAGCATTGCGTACAGGAGTGGGGAGGTCATGATGCAACTGCACAGGACATTAGTTCGGGCACTTTTGGAATATTTTATGCAACTCTGATCTACCTCCTAGCAGAAGGATATTGGGAAAATTTAAAGGATTCAGATAAGATTTGCAAGGATGTTGCCAGGGTTGGAGGATTTGAGCTACATTGATAGGCTGAATAAGTTGAGGCTGTATTTCCTGGTGCATCCGACGCTGAGGAGTGACTATGCAGAGGTTTAAAATTGATGAGATGTATGGTTAGGGCAAATCAACAAGACATTTTCCCTGGGATGGTGGAGTCTGGAACTAGAGGACATATGTTTAGAGCGTGAGGGAAAAACATTTACAAGGGATCTCAAGGATAACTTTTTCATGCATAGGGTAGTGGGTGTATGAAATGAGTTGCCGGGGAAGTGGTGGAGGCTAATACAATTACAACTTTTAAAAGATATCTGGATGGAAAAATGAACAGGAAATGTTAAGCGGGATATGGACCAAGTGCTGGCAAATGAGATTAGATTAGCTTAGCCTATCTGGTCCGCATGGATGAGTTGGACCAAAGAGTCTGTTTCCATGCTGTAGTACTCTATGACTTTGTGACTACATTATTTCGGATATGATGTGATAGAATTTGAAAAGGAGAAAAGCTCAAAAAAATATACAGTCGCTGTGAGTCACACCATTCAGTTACTTCATCTCACCTCTGGTACTCACCTTCTCTCGCTTTACTTTGTTATTGGAAGCCATTACCATTAGTCACAGTATCTCATGGCATCATACACCATATCTCCCTCCCCTCAGTCACTATGTCACACTCACCTGAGTCATTATACCTCAAATCCCACAATCATCGCATCTCACTCACTTCAGTTAATATGTCACACTCACTTCAGTTACTGCATTAGTGACCGTGTCATCATTCGTTACATCACACACATCTTAATAGCTACATACCCCTCTCTTCAGTTACAGAATCGCAGTCTCCTCAGTCACTACAACTAAATGCCATGTCGCATGCCATTCCCTCCGTCACGTCAAGACACTCTTCTCAGTCAATGTATCTGTAATCCACTCTGACACAGCACCCACTCGGCTCAGTCACAGCATCTCCCTCTCCTTATTCAACGAAGACGGCATACCTCAGG
>NC_057717.1:44671721-44696362 GCF_004010195.1 Chiloscyllium plagiosum | reverse complement strand
GGCTGACTGAGCCAGCATTTACTGGCCGGGCTTTATTGCCCTTGAGAAAGTGGAGATGCAACAGCTTCTTGATTAGTTCCAGTGTGTATGTAGGTGGATGATCCACAATGTCCATAGCGAGGGACTTCCAGCATTTTGATAGTAAAAGCACAGTGATACATTTCGAAGTAATGATGGTGATTGTCTGGGACATATTCTTGCACGTTGTCTTGTCCCCATATGTTTGCTTCCCATGCTCGTGTAGATGGAAGCAGCCGTGGGTTTGAAAGGTGCTGTCTGAAGATCTTTAGTGAATTCTGTAGTGCATTTTGTAAGTAGTACAAACCGTTCTCCTGAATGTTGGTGGTGGAGAGACAGATATTTGTGGATGTAATGCAAATCAAGAGGAATACGTGAGCATTGTAGATGCTGCTTCCATCCTGAGTACCGCCTTGGAGGTGTTAAGCAGTCTTCTGGGAGTCAGAACGTGAGTTCCTGCCGCAGAATTCCTAGCCTGGATTTACTGTTGCCATCTTTTAGTGGCAAATCTATTTGAGTCACCCCAAGGATGCTAATAATGGCTAACGTTTTCAACTGTGTTGCTCTTTTCCATCATTGAGGATGGGGGCATTTGTGGCTCCTCCTGCAATGAGTTGTTACGTAAAAACACCATTCACTGCATGTGGCACTTCTGATCCATTGTTTATGGGATCGCTTATATCTATCTACCATTTGCAGATTATGTTGCTTGACATAAAAACATAAAACCAAATGACATACATTCAGCCCATCGAGTCCGCTCCACCATTCAAACATGACAGATAATTTTCTCAAGCCGTAAATCTTGATCGACTTGAAGAACCCATCTATCTCAGTCCGAAATACACTCAATGTTCTCGCCTCCACAGCCTTCTGTGGCAATCAATTCCAAAGACTCAACACACTCGAGTTAACCTCCGTTCTAAAAGGTGTCCCTTTACTATAAGGCTGTGGTGTCATGGCCTCGTCTCTCCTGCCCATGGAAACACCTTTCCAATATCTACTCTGGCTAGTCTCTGTATGTTTCAAATATGTCCCTGCTCCTTCTAAACTCCATCGAGTATAGACCCAGAGTCCGCAAACGCCCTTCATATGGTAAGTTTTTCATTTCTGGGATCATTCTCATGAATGTTTTCTGTGCATTATCCAGGGCCAATATATCCTTTCTGCGATATGGGGGGTCAAAACTGTGCACAATACAAATGTGGCCTGACTAGAGTTTTATAGAGTCTCAGAAGTAAATCCCTGCTTTAATATTCCAGCCCAAACAAAACAATTGTCTTCAATGTGTTTGCCTGCCTAACTACTGACTCAACCTGCAAGTTTACCTTGATGGACTTATGAGCTAGAAATCCCTTTGCATTTCAGAATTCTACTTTTTTTGTCCATTTAGGAAATACTGCATGCCTCTATTCTTCCGACCAAAGTGCATGATCTCACATTTTTCCAAGTTTTACTCTGTATGTTACTTCTTTGTCCAAATCCTTCTGCAGCCGCCCCGACAATGCTACCTGTGCATCTACCTATCTTTGTTTCCACTGTCGTCTTTGCCAGAATAATCCCGGTTCCTTCATCTGGATCATTAAGGTATGAAATGAAAAGTTGTAGCATGAAAACTGAGCTTTGCAGAACACCACTTGTCACCTGCTGCCATCCTGAGAAGTATCTGTTAATCTTCACTCTCAGATTTCTGCCAGACAGCTGTAACGACATTGTGGTGAACCCCTCAGTTAATTAAACCAAACACCAAAAAACTCACCATCACTCGTAATCTATTAATAAATGAGTAAAACAGAACTCCAAAATCCAATCTTTAAAAAAAAGGCATCTAGTTATTTTTTAACTCTATGAGTGCACATTGAAGAACAGCTAACCACATCTCTTAACTGCTTATTATCAGCCTCCATCTCTATAACAATATACTGTTCCAATAAAACACTAATTATAATTACATTAAAGTTCTCCCTGAGTCGTCTTCCTTCTTTTGTTGCGAATATGTTTCAGGCGAGGAGGTACCTTTGACAGAGACTGTTTTAAATGGCAATTGCCATGTCAATACTCTGCCTGACGATTAAACTGCCTGCTTTTTTATCTCCAAACATCAGATTGTCGCATTGGTTCGAGGTTAACAAAACAATAAAGTCAAACACGATTGTCTTTTCGTATCCTTGTGCATAATTTCAGCTGATTAGTTGAATTCGGATTGTTGTCAAAACAGCAACGAACAGCATCACAGCCCTATGTCACAGCCAAATGTTGCATACTTTCAATTTTCCAAGCCACTCAGCGAGTTAGTCATATGACAGATGCTTGTCAGCTCTCAGTGCAAAACAGCATTTACTCTCTTTTAGCTGTAAAGTACACACCTTCAACTTCATAACACATCCAAGCTGCTATCTATACTGGCACCTTACCTCTGATACCATGGACCCTCATCTTAGTCAGTAGTCTCCTGTGAGGCATTTTATCAAAGACTTTCTTGAACACAAGTTAGATAACAGACTCTCCTCGGTCTAACCTGGTCATTACTTCCTCAAAGAATTTCAGCAGATTTGTCAGGCATGACTTCCCCTTGATGAAACCATGTTGTCTTTCTGTTATTTTCCCATGTGCTTCCAAATACTCAGAAATCTCATCCTTCACAATGGATTTCTGTCGCTTACCAAGGCCCGAAGATGGGCTAATTGGTCAGCAAGCGTTCCTCTTTTGTGTTACTCCCCTTTTAAACAGGGGTGTCACGTTAATGATTTTCAAGCCTTCTAGGAACGTTCCTGTTTATAGCGATTCCTGAAATGTCACCACTGACACCTCCACCATCTCTGCAGATATCTCCCTTCGAACTATTGGGTGTAATACATCTTGTTCAGGTGTTTTTTCACCTTCGGGCCATTCTGTTTTTCTCGCACCTTCTCGTTGGTGGTGGTCACCATACAAAGCTCTGCTCCCTCTCTTGAAATTTTGAGATATTTACCTGTCTTCCACTGTGAAGCATGACGCGAAATAAATATTTCCATTCTCATCCATTTCCTTGTTCTCCAATGCTATCTCTCCAGCGTCAGTTCCCAGCCGCCCAGCGTCCACGTTGCCCTCTCTTTTGCCCTTAAATTATCTAAAGAAACCCTTGCAGTCTTCCTTTATATTACCGGATAGCTGAACTTCATATTTAAGCTTTGCATTCCTTATTTCTTTTCTGTTGCCCTCTGTTTGTCTTTGTGTGCTTTCCAATCTTTCTGGATCCCACGGCCCTTCGCCACATTATATGTTCTCTGTTTTGCTCTTACGCTATCCACAGCTCGTCACTGTGGTTTCCTGAACCTACCTATACCATTGTAAGTTTTCCTCAGTTTGAATCTCTGCCGTGTCTCCTGAATTACTTTCAGAAGCTCCCGCCATTGCTGTTTCACTGCCTTTCATGCTAGGCTCATCTACCAGTCAATTCTCCCCTGCTCTTCCCTCCCTTGAAGTAGCTGTGTTTTGTAGCTTCATTAGGTTGACACCACATTTATATGTATGCTAGATGCTACTCCTGCTGTACTCTCCTGCACATTCCACTGAACAAGTTTGATTCTATCACTTAATTTTAAGGTTTGAGTGTGGGTCATGCCCAACAATATGTTGCAGATTTTGCTGGAGGATGGTTTTGTTGTTGATGATGTCCTACCGGGCTTTATCGAGTCTGAAATCGCTAGATCTGCTTGAAGTCTGTCCCGTTTAGCATGGTGACAATGCCACATTACAATTTGGATGGTTTTCAAGTTCGTCTCGACAAGGACAATGCGGTCGTCGTTCTTGACAATATTTTCTTGTGCAGATGCATCTGCACTCAGCAGAGTGATAAGGATGAAATCAATTGTATTTTACCCACTTGATCGTTCCCTCGCCATCTGCCATGGCTCCATTCTAGCAGCTTTATCTTTAGGACCCGAACAGGTCGATCAAATGTGCTACTGCTAATACACTGTCGGTGTTTGATATTGCAATCCCCCACACATCCATTGTACATTTTGTGTAAATGCCATGCTCGACGCTTATCCCATACGTTGTGCAACATGTAGCAGTCCTGATTCCTCAGTTGTGGTGATCAGCATAAGTTTTCTTAACCATGTTTAATCTGACGTCACAAGATGGTAAGGGACTCGTGTCCATGCAGAGGACTTTTAGGTGAACTTCCTTCCGATTGTAGGCCACTGTGCCGCCACCTCTGCTGGGACTGTCCTGCAAGTGGGACTGGACATATGCAAGCAAAATTAGGCTAATGACGGACTAATCTGTGAAATAACTTCAGCAAAGTTATCACTATTGTCAGATGTTAGTAAGGAGGACTGGAAGGGTGGCAAGTCTTATTGGACCATGATCTTTCCCCGTGCTTTGGTCGATGCCAGGTGTTCCATCTGGATTTGTTTCTTTGTTGAGACTTTGAAGTGATTAGTGCAACAGGATAACTTGTTAGGCCATTTCAGAGGGTATGAACGTCAAGAACGTTGCTGTAGGTCTGGACGCACTTACAGTTCAGAGCAGATGAGGTTTCCTTCTCTGAAAGAGATTAATTAGCCAGCAGCGTCCTTTTTTTTCCAGCAAATGAACATGGATTCATGGCCATCGGTAGATTCTTCATGTCAGGTGTGTTATTTTGCATCGAATTAAAATTCCACCAACTGCAGGCTGCAGATTTGAAACCAGGTCTCCAGAGCGTTCGCTGAATTTCTGGATTAATAACTCAGTGAAAATACTACTGGGCTCTTGCCTCCATGAAATACGTGGCACGACGGGAATCTTTGAGAAATATCTGAATTAAAGAGTTCCATCTTTGAATTATTCTTACACTGCATCTCCAGTGCTTCAGATCCAAACACTGCTGAAAATGGGAACGCCAGGAGCATCCGGAAAAAGTTGGATGAACTTGCAGCATGGGGTGGTACCTGGGACTTCGATGTTGTGGCCATTTCGGAGACAGGAATGATTGTTGCAGGTTCCAGGATTTAGATGTTTCAGTAAGAACAGAGAGGATGGTAAAAGAGGGCGAGGTGTGGCATTGTTGGTCAAGGACAGCATTGCAGTTGCAGAAAGGGCATTTGGGGACTCGTCAACTGAAGTAGTATGGGCTGAAGTTAGAAACAGGAAAGGAGAGGTCACCCTGTTGGGAGTTTTCTATAGGCCTACAACTAATTCCAGAGATGTCGAGGAAAGGATGGCAAAGATGATTCTCGATCGGAGTGAGAGAGACAGGGTAGTTGTCATGGGGGACTTCAACTTTCCAAATATTGACTGGGAACACTATAGTACGAGTACTATAGTTGGGTCAATTTTTGTCCAGTGTGTGCAGAAGGGCTTCAGGACACAGTATGTAGACAGGCCAACAAGGGGTGAAGCCATATTAGATTTGGTACTGGGGTGTAAGGTGTAGGTTTGCTCGCTGAGCTGTAGGTTTGGCATCCAGACGTTTCGTTACCTGGTGAGGTAACATCATCAGTGGTGACCTCCAAGTGAAGCGAAGCTGTTGCCTCTTGCTTTCTATTTATATCTTTCTCCTGGATGGGGTTCCTATGGTTTGTGGTGATGTCATTTCCTGTTCGTTTTCTGAGGGGTTAATAGATGGCATCTAGATCTATGTGTTTGTTTATTGCTTTGTAGTTGGAATGCCAGGCCTCGAGGAATTCTCTGGCATGTCTTTGCTTAGCCTGTCCCAGGATAGATGTGTTGTCCCAGTCGAAATGGTGTTTTTTTTTACCTCCGTGTGTAGGGCTACGAGGGAGAGAGGGTACTAGGTAATGAGCCCGACCAGGTGTTAGATTTGGAAGTAGATAAGCACTTTAGTGATAGCGATCACAATTCTGTTATGTTTACTTTAGTGATAGAAAGGGATAGGTGTAAACCACTGGGCATGGGTTACAGCTGGGGGAAAGGCAATTACGATGCGATTAGGCAAGATTTCGGAAGCATAGGATGAGGAAGGATACAGCAGGGGATAGGCACGTTAGAAATGTGGAGCTTATTCAAAAAAAAGCTCCTGTGTGTCCTAGATAAGTATGTACCTGTCAGGCAGAGAAGAAGCTGTCGAGCGCGGGAGCCGTGGTTTACAAAGCAAATTGAATCTTGGTCAAGAGGAAGAAGAAGGCTTATGTTTGGATGAGATGTGGAGGCTCAGTTAGGGCGCTTGATGGTTACAAGGTAGCCAGGAAAGACCTAAAGAGAGAGCTCAGAGGAGCCAGGAGGAGACATGAGAAGTTGTTGGTGGATAGGATCAGGGTAAACCCTAAGGCTTCCTATAGATATTTAAGGAATAGAAGAATGACGAAAGAAAGATTAGGGCCAATCAAGGATAGTAGTGGGAAGTTGTGTGTGGAATCAGAGGAGATAGGGTAAGCACTAAATGAATATTTTCCGACAGTATTCACTCTAGAAAACAACAATGTTGTCAAGAAGAATACTGAGATACAGGCTACTAGACTAGGTATGATTAAGGTTCACAAGGAAGAGGTATTAGAACTACTTTGCTGACTGTCAGCATATTTCTGTGACCCTGAAATTCTATCCCTGTCCTTCCTACTCTCATCCTCCCGTATACTGCAATTACACCTCAGGTTCCCATCCAACTGCTGAGCTGGTTTACACCCACTCGAATAGCACCAGCAAATTTCCCACCAGGATATTAGTACCTCTCTGGTTCAAGTGAAGAATGTCCTGTTTGTACAAGTCCCATCTTCCCCAAAATGGGCCCCAATTATCCAAGAACCTGAAACCCTCCCCACTGCACCATCCTTGCAGCCACGTGTTCAGTTGATATCTCTCCCTATTCCTTGCCTCGCTATCACGTGGCATGGGCAACAAATCACAGATAACAACCCTGTTTGTTCTAGCTCTCAGTTTCCAGCCTAGCTCCCTGAAATCCTGCCTTACATCCCTATCCCTCTTCTTACCTATGTCGTTGGTACCTACATGGACAACGACTTGAGGTTGGTCACCCTCTCCCTTCAGGACCCCAAAGATCTTTTAGGACCCGAACAGTTCGATCGTCAGTACGACTGCCAAGGCTCTGTACGTGTTTGATATTGTATTCCCTAACAATCTATTTTACAGTTAAAACTTACACTACACCAGGTTATAGTCAAACTGGTATAATTGGAAGCACTAGCTTTCGAAGCGCTGCTCCTTCATCAGGTGATTGTAGAGTACATGATTGTAAGAGACAGAATTTGTAGAAGAAGTTTGCAGTGTAAAGTACTGAATCTATACATTGAAAAATACCTTGATTATTTGTTAAGTCCATCATCTGTTAGAATGACCATGTTAGTTTCACTTCTTTCGTATGTAAATCCCAAAACTTTTGTTTAAAAGTTGCATTCTCAAGTCAACTTTAACAATTGGCGTCAGCCCAGATAATGTATTGGGTATTAACACCTCTGTGTGCTGCTCTCTGTGCCATAATGTTTAAACTGATTATAATCTAAAAAATGAATTGACAGAATCTTAAATGGATTCATGTAATGTAACTCTGAAAGTACAAATTCACCCCCAAAAATTAGATGTTTCTGCACGCATGTTTGTGTGAGTGTGTGGGGGAGGGTGTGGTTTTGAGTGTCATGGAGAGAGAATGTGTGTGTGAGTGTAAAGGGATCTTAGTCTGTAAGAGGGTGCATGTGTGAGTGTGGGTGTGTGTGTGTCACTAGGAATGTGTGTATGCGCATCGGAGTGCCTCTGTGCGTGTGTGTATGTGTGTGTGTGTGTGTGTGTGTGTACGATTGCCTGGGTGTACGCGCTTGCGTGTGTGTGTGTGTGTGTGTGTATATATATATATATATATACACAAGTATCGGTTTCTATATATAGTGCAATGGAGTCACCTGTAATGTGACATGAACCCATTTAAGGCTATCCCTATGGGTAGCGAACTTAGCTATCAGCCTCTGCTCAGCCACTTTTCGCTGCTGCCTGTCACAAAGTCGGTCTTGGAGGATGGTCACCGAAAGATCCAAGGTTGAATGTCCCAGACCGCTGAAGTGTTCTCCAACTGGGAGGGAACACTCCTGTCTATTGATTGTTGTGTGGTGTCCATTCATCCGTTGCTTTAGCCTCTGCTCGGTTTCCCCAACGTACCATTCCTCAGGGCATCCTTGCCTGCAGCGTTTGAGATAGACAACATTGGCTGAGTACCTGCCACGTACATGGTGGGAGGTGTCCCCATGCGTAAAGGTGGTATCCATGTCCACACTCTGACACATCTTGCAGGGTCTACCATGACAGGGTTGTATGAAGTTGTCCTGAAAGCCGGGCAGTTTGGTAAAAGCAATGACCTGTTTGAAGTTTGGAGGTTGTTTAAGGGCGAGCAGTGGAGGTGTGGGGAAGGTCTTAGCGAGGTGCTCATCCTCATTGATAATGTGTTGCAGGCTGCGAAGAAAATGACATAGTTTTTCGGCTCCCTCACCCTAACCCTATTGCATCTCCAAATCATATTTTAGAGTTTTCATCCTTGACACCTTCGATGCTTATCAAATGTATTGTGCAACATGTAGCAGCACTGACTCATCTTGTGTGGGAGGCTGGTACGTGACGATCATCAGAGGTTTCCTTAATCACGTTTAGTCCGAGTCATGCGATGGAATGGGACTGGAGTCCACGCTGAGGACTTTCAGGCCAACTTCTTGTCGATTGTAAACTGCTGTACTGCCACCTCTTCTGGGACTATCCAACCAGCAGGACAGGACATAACTAATATGGCAATAGTGGTGCCTGGTCAATTGTTTCCAAATGTCGATTGCATAAGTAAAATAGGCTACTGGCCAACTAATCTTTGAAATACCTTTCGCCAAGTTAGCACTATTGCCAGATGTTAGTAAGGAGGACTTGTAAGTTGAGAGAGCTTTTTGGACCATTTCTTTCCCAATGCTTTGGTTGATGTCAGTTGATGCATTCAGTTTCCTTTTGTTGTTGAGACTTCGAAGCGATTGGTGAAACTGGATAGTTTGCTTGGCCATGTCAGAGGGATTGGAAGTCAACCACATTGCTATTGATCTGGACTCACTTGCAGTCGAGCCAATGTGAGGGTTCCTTCCCTGAAGGAGATTAATTAGCCAGATGCTTGTATTTTTCCACCAATCCACCATGGTTTCACTGCAATCACAACATTATTCATTCCAGATTTTGTTTTCTCGAATTAGAATTTCACACTCTGCTGTGTCAATATTTGAGCCCAGTTCCCCAAAACGTTCGGTGAGTTTCTGGATTAATAACATAGTGAAAGTAATACTAGGCTATTGCCTCTTGAAATACGTGGAACACTGAGAATTATTGAGGAATATCTGAATTTAAAAGTTCCATTTTTACAATCGTTCTTAAATCTCCATTCCCTCAGATCCAAACACTGCTGAAATTGGGAACGACATTAAACATTCCACTTGGGAACCGGAGGAAAGTTCATCATTAAACCGAGCAGTGACTGCAGAAGCAGGTAATAGCCAGAGCTGAATCGCTGAAAAGAATTATTCACGGAGCAGGAATTAATGCACACAGCTTAATGTGCCAGGGGACATGTGCTTTAGAGATGATAGAAAGAGGGAAGGGCTTTTTTTGATCAAGGCGAATAATGCAGCTGCATTTAAAAATGAAATAACTGACGGATTATCTAGTGATGAAGGGAGTAATGACGTTATTTGAGGTGATACTATAGGCCCTCAAATAGTCAATGGGAATTATAGGGCAAATATGCAGGAACACTCGGGAGACATGGAGGAGCAATAGGTGTGTCGCAGTAGACGATTTTAATTTTTCTAACAGACTGGGACTTGCACAGAGTTAAGCGTTTAGATGTGGTGGAATTTTTTAAGTGTGTTCAGGCAAGAGTCCCCATGCAGTTTATGGAGGGTCCTAGTCGAGAAGGGGCAAATGCCGAAATAGACTTGCGAAGTAGGGCAGGGCAGGTTACACAGGTGACAGTGGTGAAGCACTTCTGAACCAGCGACCATACTTCTACTAATTTTAAGATAGTTATGCAGAGGGAAAAATTTGGTCTGCAGGTTCAAGTTCCAATTTGGGGCAAGATGGAATTTGAAATAATTAGACAGGAGTTTGTAGAAGTTGATTGGAGTGGTTTGCTGTAGGGAAAGGGACCCCAACAGGTAGGAGGCCTTTAAAAGTCAGATAGCCAGAATTTAAGGTCTATATGTTTCTTAGAGAGTGAAGAGCAAGTTTGGCAGAAATAGATATTGAGGCTTTGACCAGAAAAAAAAAGAAAGAGGCATAGCTCAGTTACCGGCATGTGGGATCAATGGAATCCCTGGATATATGTCGAGGAGGCAGGAGTTTACTGAGGACTGAAATCGGAAAGGTGAAAAGAGAGTACGAAATAGTTGTGACTGAGAGGATTAAGGAGAAAACAAAGAAAGACTTTTTAAAAAATATATATATTAAACGCAAATAAAATAACTACAGAGAGAATAGGACTGTTCAAGGACCATAGCAGACATGTATTTGTGGAACCACAGGAGATACACGGGATACTCAATGAATGCTTCTCCTTTGTGTTTAAAGCGGAGAAAGACATGAAGCCTTGAGAACTTGGGAAGGTAATGATCATGTGTTGGTGACAATCAAAGTAGAGGTGATATTGGATGCTTTAGAATGTATGAAGGTGGATAAACCTCCTGGTCCGGTTCAGAGATAAAGAAAAACACTGAAAGAGGCTAGAAGATAAATTGTGGGAGCCCTGGCTGACGTTTTAGCATAATAGTTAGCCAGAGGAGAGGTCCCAGAAGACTGGATGGTGGCAAATGTTGTACCTTTATTCAAGAACAAATGCACTGGAAAAACCCAGAAACTATAGACCAGCAAGCCTGACATCTGTAGAAAATAAGTTACTTGAGAAGTTTCTGAAACACAAAGTATATATGCATTTCGAAAGACAGAGTTTGATTAGGAGTAGTCTGCAAAACTTTGTCAGCATGGGAAATCATGTTGCACAAATTATTTTTTTTTGTCGAAGTGACTGGAAAGGTTGATGAGGTCACAGTGGACGTAGTCAATATGGATTTCAGTAAGGCCTTTGATAAGTATCCACATGTTAAGTTACTCTGGAAGATAAGATCGCATGGAATCCACAGGAATCTGGCACATTACATATAATATTGGCTTTATGGTAAGAAGCAGAGAGTAAGAGTCGAAGGATGTTTGTTGGAGTGGAGGCCTGTGACTAGTGGACTGCCTCAGGCGTCGGCGCTGGGCCCTTTGCTGTTTATTGTCTCTGTCAATGATTTGGATGAGAATCTGCAAGGCAGGTTTATGAAATTCGTAGATGCAAATAAATAGGCAGTTTCGTGGACATTAAGGAAGTTTATTGGAAATGGCAGCTGGAACTCGATCAGCTGGGGAAAAGCACTGAGAAACCCATCTGAACCAGATGGTACCAATATCCTGGGGCTGGGGTGGGGGGGGGAGGAATTTGCTAAGGCTACTGGGGTTGATTTAAACTAATACAGCAGGGAGATGGGAAACAAAATTGTAGTTCAAGTATAGAAAAGGTTGAGAGTAGGGAGGTCCAAAATCACGTTTCAGGGATGCAAGGTGGCACCGGCAAGCAAGAAGTTGATTTGAAGTGTGTTTACTTCAACCCCAGGAGCACCCGGAATAAGGTGGGTGAACTTGCAGCATGGGTTGGTACTTGGGACTTCGATGTTGTGGCCATTTCGGAGACAGGAATGGTTGTTGCAAGGTTCCAGGATTTAGATGTTTCAGTAAGAACAGAGAAGATGCTAAAAGAGGGGGAGGTGTGGCATTGTTGGTCAAGGACAGTATTACAGTGGCAGAAAGGGCGTTTGGGGACTCGTCAACTGAGGTAGTATGGGCTGAGGTTAGAAACAGGAAAAGAGAGGTCAACCTGTTGGGAGTTTTCTAAAGATCTACGAATAGTTTCAGAGATGTAGAGGAAAGGATAGCAAAGATGATTCTCGATAGGAGCGAGAGAGACAGGGTTGTTGTCATGGGAGACTTCAACTTTCCAAATATTGACTGGGAACACTTTAGCACGAGTACTATAGATGGGTCAGTTTTTGTCCAGTGTTTGGAGGAGGGCTTCCTGACATAGTACGTAGACAGACCAACAAGAGGCGAAGCTACATTAGATTTGGTACTGGGTAATGAGCCCGGCCAGGTGTTAGATTTGGATGTAGCTGATGACTTTGGTGATAGCGATCACAATTCCGTTATGTTTACTTTAGTGATAGGAAGGGATAGGTGTATACCAGTGGCCAGTTGTTACAGCTGGGGGAAAGGCAATTACGCTGCGATTAGGCAAGATTTAGGAAGCATAGGATGGGGAAGGAAACAGCAGGGGATCGGGACATTAGAAATGTGGAGCTTATTCAAGTAAAAGCTCCTGTGTGTCCTAGATAAGTATGTACCTGTCAGGCAGGGAGGAAGCTGTAGAGCGTGGGAGCCGTGGTTTACAAAACAAGTGGAATCTCTGGTCAAGAGGAAGAAGAAGGCTTATGTTTGGATGAGATGTGAAGGCTCAGGTAGCGTGTTGATGGTTAAAAGGTAGCCAGTAATTACCTAAAGAGAGAGCTCAGAAGAATAAAAGAATGACGAGGGGCCAATCAAGGATAGTAGTGGGAAGTTGTGTGTGGAGTCAGAGGAGATAGGGGAAACACTAAATGAATACTTTTCGACAGTATTCACTCTAGAAAACGACAATGTTATCGAGGAGAATGCTGAGATACAGGCTACTAGACTAGGTGGGACTGTGGTTCACAAGGAACAGGTATTAGAAATCCTGTAGAGTGTGAAAATAGATAAGTCCCCTGGGCCGGATGGAATTTATCCTAGAATTCTCTGGGAAGGCAGGGAGGAGATTGCCGAGCCTTTGGCATTGATCTTTAAATCGTCAGTGTCTACAGGAATAGTGCCAGAAGACTGGAGGATAGCAAATGTGGTTCCCCTGTTCAAGAAGGGGAGTAGAGACAACCCTGGTAATTATAGACTAGTGAGCCTTACTTCAGTTGCTGGTAAATTGTTGGAAAAGGTTTTAAGAGATAGGATTTATAGGAAAGAATAATGTGATTAGGGATAGTCAGCACGGTTTTGTGAAGTGTAGGTCGTGCCTCACAAACCTTATTGAGTTCATGTGGTGTATATGGATTTCAGCAAGGCGTTCGATAAGGTTCCCCACTGTAGGCTATTGTACAAACTACGGAGGAATGGGATTATGGGAGATATAGCAGTTTGGATCAGTAATTGGCTTGCTGAAAGAAGACAGAGGGTGGTGGTTGATAGGGAATGTTCATCCTGGAGTCCAGTTACTAGTGGTGTACCGCAAGGGTCGGTGTTGGGTCCACTGCTGTTCATCATTTTTATAAACGACCTGGATGAGGGCGTAGAAGGGTGGGTTAGTAAATTTGCAGACGACACTAAGGTCGGTGAAGTTGTGTATAGTGACGGAGGATGTTGTATATTACAGAGAGACATAGATAAGCTGCAGAACTGAGCTGAGAGGTGGCAAAAGGAGTTTAAAGCGGACAAGTGTGAGTTGATTCACTTTGGTCGGAGTAACCGGAATGCAAAGTACTGGGCTAATGGTAAGATTCTTGGTAGTGTAAATGAGCAGAGAGATCTCGGTGTCCATGTACACAGATCATTGAATGTTTCCACCCAGGTTGACAGGGTGATTAAGAAGGCATACAGTGTTTTGGTCTTTATTAATAGAGGGATCGCGTTCTGGAACCATGAGGTTATTCTACAGCTGTACAAAACTCTGGTGCGGCCCCACTTGGAGTATTGTGTACAGTTCTGGTCACCGCATTTTCAGAAGGATGTGGAAGGTTTGGAAAGGGTGCAGAGGAAATTTACTCGGATGTTGCCTGGTATAGAGGGGAGGTCTTATGCAGAAAGGCTGAGGGACTTGAGGCTGTTTTAGTTAGAGAGAAGAAGGTTGAGAGGTGACATAATAGAGACATATAAGATAATCAGAGGGTTAGATAGGGTGGACAGGGAGAGCCTTTTTCCAAGTGTGCTGACGGCGAGCACGAGGGGGCATAGCTTTAGTTGAGAGGTGATAGACATAGGACAGTTGTCAGAGGTAGTTTCTTTACTCAGAGAGTAGTAAGGGTATGGAATGCCTTGCCTGCAACGGGAGTAGATTCACGAACTTTAAGTACATTTAAGTCGTCATTGGACCAGCATATGGAGGTACATGGAATAGTGTAGGGTAGATGGGCTTCAGATTGGTATGACAGGTCGGCGCAACATCCAGGGCCGAAGGGCCTGTACTGCGCTGTAATGTTCTAAATATTCTATGTTCTATGAAATCGCAAATGGCGTTTAATATGGATAGATGTGAGGTCTTGCATGCTGGAAAGTCAAATCAAGGTAGTAGTTTCATGGTGAATGGTAGGGTCTGCAGGATTGCAATGGAACAGAGGGAGCTGGAGTTCAAGTGCACGATTCTCTGAATGTACAGTCACACTTAGACAGGTCAGTGAGGAAGGCTTTTGGCACACTGACATTCATGTCTCAGAACCGCGAGTGTGGTGCTGGAAATGCACACCAAGAACAGGACAATCGATGTTTCGGGCATTGTCCAAACAGGTTTTGGGCCTCCTCCATTGCCAAACCCTAATCACCCAACTCCTGGAGGGAGACGCCTCATATTCCGCCTTTGGACCCTGCAACCATGCGGGATCAATGTGGATTTCAGCAGTTTCCTCATTTAAGCTCCACTCACATTATCCCCATCCCAAGCCTTCAACTCGGCAACGCCCTCCTGACCTGTCCATCACCTTTCACATCTATCCACTCCACCCTTCTCTCAGACCTATCACCTTCCCCACACCTTCATCTATCTATCGCATTCTCGGTTGCCTTCCCACCAACCCCACCCCCTCCCATTTATCTCCCAACCCCCTGGCCCACAAGCCTCATTTCTGATGAAGGGCTTCGGCCCAAAACATCGATTCTCCTGCTCCTTGGATGCTGGCTGACCTGCTGCACTTTTCTATCGTCACACTTCTCGTTTCTGATCTCCAGCATCTGAAGTCTTCAATTTCTTCTTTTCATCAGTCAGTGCACTGAGTATCGAAGTTAACATTCTATGTTACTGTTGTACAGGACGTTGGTGTGGCCGAAAATGGTCTTCCATTTTCGTCACCTTGCTATAGAAAAAATGCAGAAGAAATTTCCAAAGATGTTGCCAAGACTAAACAGTCTGAATGAATTATTGAGAGCGTTTGGACAAGCAAGGACTTTTCTTTCTTTAGAGCGCAGGAGACTGCGGGAGAATCCTCTAGAAGTGGATGAGTTCATGAGAGGCGTGGGTAATGTGAATACAACCAGTCGTATTCCCAGGGTAGGGGAATAGAAAACTAGAGAGCACCAATCTACGTTAAAAGGGAAAGAATAAAAGGGAATGTGAAGGGCAACGTTTATACACAGAAGTTGGTCTGCATATGGAATGAGCTGCTCGCAGAAGTTGTTGAGGCAGCTACGTTAATGGCATTTACAAGGCATTTGGACAAATACATGGATAGGAATGAATTAGAGCATATGTGCCAATTGTAAGGAAATGGCATTAGTGTGGATGGACATTTTGGTTGGTATGAACCAGTAAAAGCCGAAGCACTTGTCTCCGTGCTGGAAGACTGTATGAATCAACGACTCACAGACCAGACAATACATTCTGCTCATGTTGAGGAAGAGTGTTTGAGAAGCTTGAGCAGAGTGGTGTCTAGTATTTTAAGAGAATTAGCGCCAATTACTTTGGAATTAACCATGCAGTAACTGAGGTGAATTGCAGTAATTTCATATTGAGTGTACAACCAATTCAAGGAGTTAAATGCTTTGAATGAAGGGTATGGTGTGAAGATACTGAGATGCATGGAATTATGTACTGAAGGGAATAGAATACAGCCACTGAAAGGAATGGAATCCAATGACTGCTGGAAGTAGGAATAACTTTTTAGCTGTTAATCTTTGGTTTGACTGTTTAAAAAGAAAGGGAATGGCAGATGCCCTACCTGATCGTGCATTGAAAAATGATCGTACTCTTCATGCAGTTAGGATTGAGAGTTGACTGCATTTTGTTAAACGGAACATGATATAGTGACTGGCAGGAGGCAATTTCTCAGTTCTTGCATATATTAAGACAAACAAATCTGACTTCCTACCCCTCGTTTTTGATCTGTTCTTCTTTTCTGTAACTCTTAGTTATCTTCGCAATTTTTTTTTGCAATTACAAAACTTCCAGCAACTCAGGGTTCTGAAGGTAAAACAAATCGTAAAGCCACCCAGAAAGCATCTTACAAATACACTGCATTTTCTGCACTAGGTATCACTCCGATGTGATTAATACTTCAAATAGACATAATGTTGATTGATACTGTCTCAAGTTTCATTATTACCTGAAGTATTGATACCATTTGATTGATAATAACTCAACTTTGATTACTACCTCAAATATTGATACTATTTGATTCATAATACCTCAAATTTGCATCTTAAATGCTCAGTCAGACTTCCACCTCACATTTCAATTTTACACTTTCATGGCATTAAAATCAATCACAAGACTGATACATCTGCAAATTGCGACATAATTCAGTCAAGGACTCTCTCTATCCTTCAGTGAGATGCATTAGAGGAAAAGCACGGCATAAACGGAGTGTTATGTTTTGATTAAAACCGCTAGAATGGAGTTACTAAGCGTCATGGAGCTGTGCACCATGGAAATAGACCTTCTAGTCCAACTCTGATGCATGCCGATCAGCTATCTCAATCTGACCGAGTCCCATTTGCCAACATTCAGCCCATATGTCTCTAAAGATTTCCTGTTCACGTACACATCCAGATGCCTTTTAATTTTTTTAACTGTACACCCTTCCACTAATTGCTCTGGCAGCTCATTCCACACATGTACCACTCTTTGCGCGAGGAAGCTGCCCCTCAGGTTCTTTGACATCTTTCTGCTCTCAACTAAAACCGGTGCTGTTTAGATTTGGAATTGCCAACTCTTGGAGAAAATGTATTGGCTGTTCACCTGAACACAATCCTCATGATTTTATAAACCTCTGGAATGTCGACCCCCGTCCTTCGATTCCATGTGGCACAAAACCCACCTATTCAGCCTCTCCCAATAGGTCAAACGCACGAATCCTCCAATATGCTTTTAAGTCTTTTCTGAACCCTTTACAGTTTCACATCATCTTCCCTCGAACAGGGAGACAAGAATTCAACATCATATTCTAAAGGTGACCACACCAATGTTCTGTAAAACTGCAACGTGACATCCCATCACTTACATATAATACACTGACTACTAAATGCAAGCTTATGCAAAAGATGTTCTCACCTCAACCTTCAGGTAAAGAAGATCCATGCCATTAACACAGAGTTGGACCGGGATCTCCACAGCATCAATTTGCTTGCGCTTGTGGGTTAGGAGTGAAATGAAGGCACTGAAGGAAATAGGATGCAGTGACTGAGGGGAATAGAATACAAAGGCTATTGAGAGTTGGAAATTGTGCTTCCTTTCTTGCTTGATCTCGTGAAACAGAATGCCAATTGTTCACCACAATTCTCCATATTGAGATTGATAGCTGTGATATCACCAGATGCACCGTTCAAATCTGCATCATCTTCTGCAGGAGGTAGCATTCATTTGTGATTAAATGTCTCACATTATATGTCAAATTTATTTCTTCAATTCTCTCTTAGTCAGAATTAAACTGCACATCTCCGACTAAGGCTTCCCTGACTTTACAAACGATCATATCTTCACATCATTTCAAGGACTCTCACTGTGCTCCAGTCAGATGCAGTAAAGGTTGAACACAGTGCAGTGTTTTGAACAAAGGGTGTGGGATGAAGATATTGAGAGAAGACGGATGATATATTTGAAGAGAATAGAATGCAGTGATGGACGGGAATGGGATGCAATGTCATTTGGGTGAAGGAATTTGCTTTTCTTTGATTTTTCTTGCTCTCACTTTTGTGTCCTGACTGTTGCAAGTCGAAGACAATTGTGGATGTCGTTCATTATCGTGACTTGGAACATTATCCTTTTCATTTTCTCATTATGCATTTCATACTAGGTGATGTTTGCATTTTGTCAATCTAAATGTGATGTAAAGGTTGGGATAGGGTCAATTATCAAGTATTCATAAATATATTGAGACTAACAGAAAGTAAGGACTGCAGATGCTGAAGATCAGATTCGAAAGGTGCGGCATTAAAAGCACAGCAGGTCTGGCAGCATCCAAGTAGCAGGAGAACCGACGTTTTAGGCATAATCCCTTTATCAGGAATACGGAGATGGGGGAAGGGAGCTTGTAGATAAATAGGAGAAGTGGGGCTGGGGAGAAGGGAGCTGGGAAGGTGATAGATTGATGCAGGTGTGGGGTGAAAGTGATAGGTCGGACCTGATGGTGGAGCAGATAGGTGGGAAGGAACATGGAGAGGTGGGATAGTTCAAGAGGGCAGTGATGAGTTGGATTGTTGCATCTGCAATGAGTTTGGGGAGGGGTGGAAAACTGATGAAATAGATGTTGACACCGTGTGGTTGGAGGGTCCTAAGTGGGAAGACAAGGCGTTCTTCCTTCACGTATCGGGTGGCTTGGATTTGGTGGCAGAGGAGGCGTCGATTCTCCTGTTCCCTAGATGCTGTCTGACCTGCTGCGCTTCTCCAGCAACACATTTCCATCTCTGATCTCCAGCATCTGCAGACCTCATTTTCTCTTCAAAGAGGCCCAGAACTTGCATATCCTTGTCAGAGTGGGGCAGTGATTAAAGTGGTCGGCCATAGGTCAGTGGAATTGTTTGGCGCGTGTGTCCTAGAGATGTTCCCTGAAACATTCCATGAGGTTGGCGTCCTTTCTCTCCAATATAGAGATGACCACATCAAGAATCGATGTGCAGGAAAACGTCTCATCTGCTGTGTCAGTTGCTCTCGATTTAGTCTTCTCCATGTTGAGTGGCAGGACACCAACTGGCAGAACATTTCAGAAAACATCTCTTGGACACACACACCAAAAACCCCATTGCCTCATGGTTGACCACTTCAACAATCCCTCCCACTCTGCCAAGAACATGCAGGTCCCGGGTCTCCTCCACCGCCAAGCCCTTGTCATGCTATGCCTGGAGGAAGAACGACTCTTCCTCTGCCTTGGGACCCTCCAACCACTGGCATCAACGTCGATTTCACCAGTTTAATAATTTCCCCTCTCCGCATCTCATCCAACATCCTACCATTCAACTCGACACCACCATGTTGAAATGTTCCACATGTGCATCTTCCTATCCGCTCCAACTCCCGCTATAACTGTAATGTGTTGACTAGAATAAGGCCAATTTTTCAAGAATGGTCTCTGTATTGACAGTGACAGCTGTGAATTTTCGTCCGCTGTTTCCTTCCATTCTTCTGTCCTGAGACGACTTGATACATCTATATTTATTCCTTCTTGTTTCAAATCTTCCAACAACTCAGGATCCTGAATGTACAAAAACCCCATACTCCACTGAGAAGTCGTATTCCAAATCACACCATCTTCTGTAACATGTAGCACACCCGTCTGACTACATACCTCTTATTATGCTTCAAAAATTGCTTTTAAATTTGCTCGCACCTGGCATTACACCTTACATCTCTGATTGATGCTTTGGTGGCATTCTAAGTGCAATCACTACTTCAGACACAATCTACAAATATCTGTAAGATTAACGCAAGGACTGTGTCTGTTGGTCAGTAAGATTTCAATACACAGTGAGGATGGGGTAAAGTGAATACGATGTTTTGAATGAAGTGCGTAGAATGTCGTTTCGTGGAGGTGAGTGATGAAAGCTCCAACGGGAATAGAATGCAGTAGTTTAAGGAAATGGCATGCAATACCTATTGGGAGTAGGAATTTACACGTTGATCGCTGTGAAGTGTATGACTTGACTGTTTGAAATCAAAGGTAATGGCAGACGGTCTTGCGTTATGGAGCGTTGGAATTTGATCCTACCCTTTGGGATATTGTCATCATACAGTTTAAAAAGAGTGTTGCTTGCACTTTATTATTCTGAATTTGATGTATGACTGGGATTATGCCAGTTGGTCAGGATTCATCTCCATATTCAGACTGATTGCAATAATGTATAATAATAATAACCATTATAACGTGTTCGTCTTCATTGCGAGAGATTTTGACTACAGGATCAGTGATGTGTTATTGCATTTCTACAGGACCTTGATGAGGCCACACCTAGCATATTGGGTGCCGTTTTGGTCTCCTTTTCTGAGGAAGGATGATCTTGCTCTCAGAAAGTGCAGTGAAGATTTACCAGTCTGATTCAGGCTTTTGGCAGAACTGATGTATGAAGCGAAATTGATTAGGATAAGGATTGTTTTCAGATGAATGAGCCTGGGTGGGGCGGGGTGGGGGAGCGGGAGCGGGGTGGCGCGGTCTCATAGAGACTAATACATTTATGACAGGACTAGATAGTTAGATGCAGAGTGGGTGTTCTTGATGTTGGATGTTGGATACAAAAAGTATCACAGTCTGAGGTTATGGGATGGATCCTTCAGGACAGAGATGAGCAAACATTTCTTCACTCAAAGAATGTTGAGCCTGTGAAACTCATTATTACAATAAGTGGTTAATGCGACAACATTGAATATGTTCAAGATGCAGCTGGATATAACATTTGAAACGAATAGAATCAAAGCTTATGAATAAAAAGCAGGATTAGGTTCTTGATTTGGACAATCAAACTGATTCTGTTGAATGATGAATCAGGTTCGAAGGACCAAATAGTCTCCACCTGTTGTTATCTTCTAGGTTTCTATGTTTCAAAACAGCATGCGAAGCTCCCTCTTTAATCTCAACTGTCACCTTCCGATCTTGCCGTTTCAGAGACAAAGTTAACTCAGAGACCCGCGGACCAATCGACGAAAACCTCAGCTGAATTTTCCATGCCTGCTTCAACAGGATTTGGGACTTCAACTTTAAAATCAGTTCCTACGCCATCCACTCCTATACGACATTCTGATCTTCAGAATGATTCTGGGCAAGGTAAGGGAATTGTAAGTACTGAACAATTTGTGAAAATCACATGAACATAAAAGCTGCGTGTGGAAAACACTGCGGGATATATGCAGAGAGCTTCAGGGGCATTTGGACAAGTTGAATGTGTGTGTGAAACAATAGACGATGAAATCTAATGTAGATCATTTGGCATCCGCCACATTGGTAGCAAAACGAAAAAAGACACATTAAATTTGAATGGCTACAAATTGAGAGAGGGAAATGTGCAATAAGACTTGCTTATCCTCGTGCACCTGTCTCGGGAGATAAGCAGGTAAAGGAAGCAGTGAAATTAATGGTGTGTCGGCATTAAAAGGGAAGTATCCTAGTATGTCTTGCTGGAATTGTCCACTGATTTGGTGAACCAACATCTCGAATACACTGTACAGCTTTGATCTCCTTACCTGGTCAAGGACATTCCTCCGCATGTCGAAATGGAGATAGCTTATTAGACTGATTCCTGGGGCGGGATGAAGGCACACAAGGACAGGTTGAATCGATTATGATTTTTTTTCGACACAGAAAAATGCTTGGGATCTTGTAGTAACCGAAGATATTCGAACAGGGTGATTGTTTGGAGGTGCTGGTAATCGACTGGGGATACAAAGTTAAAAATCACGCTTTTACGATCTCATACTCCATAAACACTAGATGAAGGAGCAGCACTCCGAAAGCTATTGCTTCAAAATAAATCTATTGGACTATAACCTGGTGTTGTGTGATTTTTAACTTCTAAGAAGGTGAGGCAGTGTCAGTGAAGCAATGATTTCGCCAATGACATAGTCGTCCAAACCATGAGTTTTACGCGTGAATCTGGTTCTTCAATTTCTCTCTCTCTCTCTGTCTCTAAATCCCAGCTCTGCTCTCCTCCTCGCTCTTTCATTTGAAAATAGACTATATGTCTGTGTCTGATCCTCACGCCCTTCTCTCTCCTTCTGTTTCTCTCTATCTCACAGTTCAGCTGTGTTTTATGCTTGTTCTGAATCATTACTTCTCTCTGTTGTTGCTTATCTCTTTGTCGTTGTATTGTATTTATTCTTCCGTATGTTTCTCTGGATCTATGCACTGACTCAGTTTTACACAACTAGATTTTTGTGTTTTTTGTTAGTTTTCCTCAATATTTATATCAGAGTCTTTGTTTCTGTGGCTCCATCCAACTACCTGTCTCATATTCTCTGTGTCCCGGCCTTTGACTGCTTGTCTGTTTGTATTTGGGTCTCCATTGCCTTCGCTAACCTATTTCATCTCTCTGCATTTCCCTCTTTTCGATTGTCTGCATCCCTTTGTCTACATTTCCATAACTGTGTTCGAAAGCCACCCTCTCTCTCTCTCTCATTTACTCACTCTCAATCTGGATATCCCTACACTGCATTTATCTTCGTGTTTGTTTGTATGAGCCTCCTTAATTATCTCTATTTATTATTGCCTTTGCCAAACCGTCTCTCCCTGTTCCTTCCTATTTCTGACTGTCTCTTTTTTTCTGTATCTCCCTGTCATTATTTCTCACTGTGTCTGTCTGTCTCTCTCTCGCTCTCTCTCATTGACTTGCACTTGGGTTTTCCTTGTCTGACTCCATGTGTATTCACCTGATTCCATGACCTCATCTTTTTGCTTTTTATGATGATGATACGAGGAGGGAAGGCTAATTGAGGAATTGTATAAAGATGGATGTAAATTATTTGTGAACTGCAAGCAACAAGCTGCGAGATTTTGAAGCTGGAGTGAAGAATGCCAATCGAGGGAATGTCTAAAGGAGATACAAAGAGTGAAATGAAGGCATAATAACACATATAAAGATATACAGAGTGAAGAAACAGACAGAGAATACGGCAAAACTGATACCACTGAGAAGGGACTACACACTTAAATCATCACGATGCCTTGTGTGAAATATGTGTCTGTTGAATCTGTTCTTGCTGCTATTTTATTTAGATTCGCCAAACCGATTGGTTAACGTGATGATAATTTCGGAGGCAGAGATTGAGAATGAAAAGGCGAGGAGAATCGCGATTAACGTGGTGAGAGACTCCGCCATATAAATAGTGAAGAGAAAGATTTCCCTTCCTTGTCCATTATCAGTGATTGGGCACTAGTGCTTCGCAATTATAAACAGTTTATGCTTCGTGTTCGTTTCGTCTTATATCACACAGACAAAAACATTCGTCGGGGAAAAGGAGGAATGTCCTTCGAGGTTTTGACAAGCCTTCTTAAGACCTTAAATTGGCTCAAGACATGGATTAGGCTGAATGTGCTTGCACTGCTACTGTGTATCAGGATCAAGAGGAACGAGCCTTTTTCTCTTTGTGCTTCATTTTTCGCTCTTGCCACTTCCCTCTAATTTTTTGTCTTCTATTTCTTTGTCATTGAATTTTATACCTTCCCACTTTATATAATTTTCTAGCAAGGTCTTTCCTTCCTTGCACGCCTTTCACTGTTGTCCTTCGATTCTCTGCCTTTTCTCCACTTATCACTTTATCTGTCTCACATTCTACCCCTCTCTCCGGTCCTTTCTATGTCTCAACCTGTGGCGTTTCACTCGCTGACCCTGTAACTTTCAGACCCTCTCTCTGACTTTGTTTCATCTCATACCTTCGGTGTAACGATCTTGTTTTGCATTCGACATTGCAGCTTCAGATGATGGTCAATGAGCGAGCCAATCAAGATGTGGAATTGGTCCATGAAGAGGGATACTGCATGCTTGTGGTCTCTTCAGAGCATGAAGAAAACTGACCATGTTCATGACCACTCGATACCTTGTCATGATGATCACAGCATTGCCAAAAACGGACTGTCCCGCCCTTTCACGATCTAACAGGAGCAAACTTTTAGCAATGGTTTTTACTCTGAAATAGAAATGTACTCATCATATAACGCTAACGAGTCTGTTTTATGTTGTAGCTTTGTGTATCACGTGCCTCAGTTAAGCAGTAATTTCCAAAATCACAAACCATTAAGCAAAAAGCAGAGTCCACTTGCCCCTTCAAGCCTTCTCAATCATTAAATTTGATCACTGTATTTCTGATTTTATGCTCAGCTCGAAGTTCCTTTGAAATTCTTTCACCTCCTCACTATTCAATAATCTTCCAGCAAAATATCGGAACTGTCTACATCCCTTGACTTTGAAGAAGAGAATATTGAGACTCAAAGATGTATGAGAGAGCAAAAAAAAACCTTTCCTTATTTCTATCTCAAATATGTACCGTATTTAGAAGAAAACTCATGGGTCTCTTCTTTCTACATTATTTCGCAAGATGAAACAACCTCTCCACCTAAACCCAATTGTTTAGACACGTGGTAAACCATTCTGCTAATTTAAACCAGACACATAGAAACACTTACCTCGCCTCGTAATCTGTAAAAATATGTGTGGCAAAGAATTACCAAATCCCATTATTTAATGAAAAAAAAATTCTTTAATTCCAAAAGTAAAGAGAACATTAAATAACAACTCGCTACACTGTAAACCTCCTTTATCTTAACGATTTATGTACCTCCCACTCTACATAACCATACGGATCTGATATAATACCCCGATTAAGTTTACAAAATTCAATTTTCAAAACGACCCTACTGTCTATGTTCCTC
>NC_057717.1:44636837-44671221 GCF_004010195.1 Chiloscyllium plagiosum | reverse complement strand
TGACCTGTACTACAGATTGTTCAGTTTCAACACACTTGGGGTTTCGAAAGTGTGGTTGATATTTATCCCAGAGCAAGGAGTCTGTTGAACAAGGTCGATGAGCTGCGATCACAAAATAATACATGCCGTAAGTCTGGAGTTATGTGGTTAGTATCTAACACGGTTGAGAAAGTGGAGAATTTGCAGCAGAAAATTCCAGGTTGAAAGTTTTTAGTTGAGAGTGCGGAAGTGAAAAAGCAGGTCGTGCAATTCTGATGAGAGACGTTATCAGACGAAAAAGGAGGGATGGTCTCTTAGGTGTTTCCTCAAATGATGCTGATTGGGTACACCTAAAAAAAAACAGGTGTCACATTGCAGCGAATGTAGCTGGAAAAAATAGAAGAAGAGATATGTAGACACACTTGAAGTAGTTGTAACAGTAAAATGTGCTTGTGAGTCGGGCATTTCTAACTTCCTACATTAACTGCGCAGCCACAGTGAAAAAGGGTGACAGAGAGCAGAATTTTCAATTTGTGTCGACCTTCCTTCCTGTTCCTGCCGCTTGAATTTTACTTCTTTGTTTCATTACGTTAGCTCGGTTTTTCTCCTCTTGTCTAGTTCCCACGTAAATCCCCTATTGCATTGACGCTTTCTGTTGGTTTCAAAACGTCCAGTTTGCGTTCACCATCTGCCTCCTCTTTGCCATGCACGATCAGTTCCACTATACGTCCAACCCCCATAATGATGTCTTTTGAGCCATCAGCTTTCATCCAGGAAGTAAATCTGAAGTATTCATACCAACTAGCACAGATGCTAAGGCATGGACAATCGCTGTCAAACGAACAGATACAGGTTCATTCACAAACTTACGCAGACATGCATGACCTGTGGTGTGAGAGACCAGGTGTGTTCATACAGGCAGAACAACACGCCAGTTCACACACGGACGCGCAAACCCACAGTCTGACGCAAAATTAGCATGTTCAACGTACAAAGTGAGCGTCTGGAATGGATTGATCGGAGAGACTGGGATTGTTTATTTAAGAAAACTGGTGCAGAAACATTTGCGTACATTTTGAGGCAATTTGAATGTTGTAATTTGAGTACAAAGGTCGAAAGGCTGCCTTGTTTTCGCTGACACTTGCTGTATCGTAGGATTACACAAACACAATGATAAATACTTGATACTTGAAAAAATAGCCATATCTGCATGTGTGCGGACGCAATGACGTGCAACCTGATGCAGAGTTGAATGTACAGAATCCTAAACTACCATAATTAATTAGATTTGTCCTACAATTTAAATTCTGCAGCCTAGCTCCGACTTCTTTAAAGGCAATTTCAGGCTGCACATAATCCCCAGAATATCTTCCTATAATATTATTCGATGTGACTCCTATTGCATACAAAGACCACATAAAGAATAAACTGCCAGCTATGGGGAAAAGCAAAATCGAAGGTTTCCTTCTGCTCTCCATTACTGGATCACTATGATTCTCTCCTTTGCATTAACCGTTCAGTCCCTCCGGGTTCTACTGGACACTAGAGTATGTCTAACCATCAGAAACGTAAATAACAACACCAAATGTAATGGTAAGCAATGGAGTTTAAACTTTCACAAAACAATCAACGCCTACCTATTGAGAATCAATATAGCAGCTTTGATTTCCAGAACATAATTTTTTGGATATCACCCATGCTTCATATATAATGCGGAAAAAAGGCATACAGCACATGCCCGAAACAATGCTGGCCAAGGGGATTCTTATCAAAGATAAATAATCTGTCAAAGAACATCCTGAGGTGCAGAATTTCGGAGACCTCCTTAGCCAGGATTCTGTCCTTAATGTGAGTATATTGGGAGGCATTCCAAAGCAAACTACACGCAATGAGTTTGGCAGCATCCCAGGCCGCACGAAGTAAAGAAGGTCCTATGGCAGTTTAAGAACAACAAGTCTGCAGGAGCATACCATATTAATGTTGAGGCATTGGAGTGCGGAGGCAACAACTTTCTGCTGCAGTTACACACCTGTCTTACCTGGAAGGAGGAAAGCTCCGCGGGAGATCTCAGATGGTTTCCAAATTCTGGAGTATTTTTAAGCAAGAGAACAATCCGAGAGGGGTAACTTCAGGGCATCTCCCTGCTGTTCCCTGCTGGGAAAAGTCATGACCGCCTGTGGGCAGTATGGTGGCTCAGTGCTTACTACTGGTGCTGCAAATCCTCTGGAACACAGGTTCGATTCCAACCTCAGGTGTCTGTGTGGGTTAAGTTTACACATTGCCCCCGTGTCTGTGTGGGTTTCCTCTGGTTGTTCCGGTTTCCTTCCATAATCAAAAGATGTGGCAGTTAGATGAATTTCCCATGCTAAATTGCCCATAGTGTTCGGGGATGTGCAGTTGAGGTGCATTAGTCAGTGGTAAATGCAGCACATTTGGGTAGGGGAATGGGTCTGGATAGGTTACTGTTCGGATGGTTAGTGTGGACTTATTGTGCCAAATAGACTGCTTCCACATTGTTGGGATTCTTTGATTGACCTGTCTCCTCAATCGTCTCCTCCCTGAGGCTGAGAAGCTTCTCCTTGAATTGCAGTACGGCTGTTGGCTATAGAGGGACACAACAGACATATTTTCAATTCGTATTAGCTGCAGGAGGAATGTAGAATAAAGAACCTATCATGTACATTGTCTGCTTTGACCTTACAAATGCCTGTGACACCGTCAATCAGGGAGTGTTATGAAGGTTCCTACTCTGCTTTCGTTGCTCCATGGAGATTGTCACTATTCTTTTCCAACTCTATGACGTAATGAAAGTCGTGGTAATGAAATTGGCTCTGTCAGTGACCGATACCCCATTCTGACCAGTGTCAAGCAAGGCTGTGTTATCCTCACAACATTGTTGCTGATGGACCTCCTGAAATGATACAACTCACCACAGCCAAGCTGCCCGCTGAAGTGGAACTAACCTTCAGAGCCCGTGGGATGTTTATTAACTTCCGCTGCTTTCAAGCCAAAGTCAGTCACCCCAACCAGTGCCATTGAACTCCAGTACACAGTTAATGCTGGTGTATGTGCAATCTCAGAAGACGTGCTAAAAACCATCGTCAGCTCCTTTAGAGAGGCATATGAGAGCATGAGTCTTACACAAAACATCTGTAACATGAACTTCCTCCTGGCCTAGCCTGGTATTGTGGAGCAACCGCACGATCATCAAGGTACTTGGTGGGGTCTTACATAATTGAGACCACTTCCAATACATCGAAGGTGCCCTGTCAGCCAAAGCAGATATTAATGAAGACATCCAGCATCGCCTCCTGTGTGTTCGCGCAGCCTTTGGTCGCCTGAGAAAACAACATCCGACCTGATACCAAGATCATGATTTACTGGGTGGTGGTTCCCGCCGTCCTATATGGCTCTGAGATGTGAACTGTCCACAGCAGGCACTTCGTGGCTCTAGGGCAGTACCATCAGAGCGGTCTGCTCAATCTCCTGGGAAGAACGATACACCAACGCCAATGTCTTCTACCAGGTCAACATCCCAAGCATCAATGCAGTGATCACCCTTGAAAGGGTCCGAATAATTGTGCACGTCATCCACCTGAATGATACGAGACTCCCCAAGCAGGTGCCCTACTCGCAGCGTTGGAACGGAAGGCGAACCCCCAGTGAACAGTGATAGTGCTTCAATGATCCTGTTGGAAATTGAAGCAAATGATGCAGTGGGTAACTCACTCGTCGGGGTCCAATTTACAAATACCGCCTCACACAGGTCTTGAATATTGACTGGTTTATTCACAAGCTCACGGAGAGAGACAAGGCGACCAGCTTGATTGGATGGCCACAAGTCACTCCGGCAAGGTACAGAGAGTTGTGTGATTACATAGGTTGCAATCGATTAACAATTATCAAACTGTTACTCGCAGGATAATGAACAAGCTAGCCATCTTGCTCATTCATTAGCTTTAGTCTCGTAATGCATGGACAGAGTTAGTTAGTAGCTGATAAGCAGGTGACAGTATGGAATAGTTCATTGCAAAGAGAAGAATAGATCTATTCAAAGAGAAGAATTCATTTATCAGACATCAGTATAACCGTTTTAGCTGGGTATGTGAAAACACAGGCTTTTAGCAAGCAGGGATTAAAATGTGATTACAAATGATCCCCAGGCTTCTAATATGTGACAAAATGTCTGCCATGAATTTAACAATTCTCCCACAATGCTTACCTCTTTTTCGTTTCCTTAAACTTTTATGGGCATTAGAGCGTGCAATTGTTATCACAGGTGGACTGGCCACACCCTCCCTCGAAGTTAACTAACCAGTAAGCAATCTTGCCTAATTTAAATGAACTCTTGTGAGGCCAATTCCCATGAGACCACTCATGTAATTCAAGGGTAAAGAAATAAAGGAATGATTGTGGCCCGTATCCCTCCAAACGACGTTGGCTCATGAACTCGGAAGTAACAACGGTTCCTGCCTCATTCTTGCACTTCATGTGTTTGCTGTGGCGCTGCTCTGTCATTTGTGAGGTAGGAAAAGGCTGTGGGCTGCCTTTCTAACCACATCCCCGGGGGCAGCTCATCACGGGTGATCTTTGACAGTTGTGATCCCATTGATCTATATGTTGGTCAAACAGAACAAATGAAGAAAACAAAGCAACAAAGCGAAGCAAGCCGAACCAAAAGACAGAGGCAACAGAGAAGCTGAGACAGACAACAAATATCGGGATCCCAGTCAATCTCTCAAGGCAGACGTCTCCCAGTTAATTACAAATACTGGCACGGTCTCCTTCAACTATGTCTTGCCTCAGCGTTTCACAGCCTGTCTTTACAAAGGAACCCAGTTCCCTTCTCACGCTTATTGGCTCAGAGGAGGAATGGGCACAAACAGCCGGTCGAGACTTTTGGAGCAACTCCAAAACTTAACCTGTGCCGCAACAGCCCAACTGACTCGTGGCTTATGTGAACCAAAATATAACACAACTTCTATCAGAACACTAAGGGTTATTAATTTAAAACTGATCGCCTCTATCGCCACAATCTGAAGAGTTCATGGCTCGGGGTCACAAAATTAAAACGAGCCTCAATCACTACAGCCCAATCCCACTCACTGTAGCTCGTGGCTCAAGGATCACCCACCCGCATCGGTAACGTTTCCTCTCCTGCCTTGTTGCAACATCTACTGACTCAGATAGGCACTCAACAGGTTAGGGGACAAAATTTAACAGATTCTGGGAAATCTTGTGAAATCGAAATCCTGCTGAATACGCCGACTGTTGGGGATTTACTTGCATCCACAACATTAAGTTATTCTGTATTCTGTTTGTATGTGTTTCATTCGGTAATATTGTAAATAAATTCAGTTTTGTTTAAACCTAAGTGCTTTGACCACCTGCATCACTCGTGGAGTATCCACTCGGACATGCTTAAAAACAAACAGCAAAGTTAGGGTCTGTGCTATATTTTTGAAATTTTACGAGGGACCTGGTCTGGTCCATAGCAGATTGGGGGCTCGTCCAGGATTTGATCTGTAGTTCTGATTTGGGATTTGGGTTGTTGGACTCGAAGGTAGCGAGTGGTCAGAGTTAATGTCTTTTGTTTTAGATGTTGATTTTGATTGTTTTAAAACGTGCTTGGGATAGCAATGGCTTTTCAGTCACCAAGAGTTTTCTGGGGTTGGGAGAAGTGACTTGGGGGATTTTGCAAAAGACGATTAAGCCCAAGTTGCTGGAATTGGCAGACAAGCTGGAGCTGCTTCCTTCCTTGAGGAAAGGAGAGATAATTACAGCAAGAGCTAATTATGAGAAAAGAGGAGGAAAGGAAAGGTAGACAGAGAGGGGCTTTGAACTTTAGAAATTGGCACTTGAGGGTTCGAAAATTCATTTTCTGAACTAACAAGAACTCATGTGGAAGAACAGAGAGTAAACATGTCAAGATTAGCAGCTGAAATATCCGATTGGTAAAAGTTGATCAATAAATCAAAGTTTGGCTTCTTAAATCACTTTAAACTGCACTAACCGCCATTCCCACGATTTTAAATTCCTAAAGAGGCTGTAGGAAAATAAATAATAATTTTAAAAACTCAATTTACCTTACCAATCCGGTGCACAGAAATCTTTTTTTGGTTAGTGGAGGAGGATGGGTGGCAGACACTATATGTGTGGTGTTTCAGGTAACAAACCCACCCAAATATAGTACTTTAGTTCCTCAGCAGTTTAGTATCTGCTCCTGCTGGGAGTGCGGTCAATCTGCTCCCGCTCCCGCTTTTCATGCTGCTGGAACAAAAATGGTGGGCACTGATGCTCAAGGTAAGTTTTTTAAATCAGTGGTTCACCTTCCCGTCAGCCTCACGGTCGACACGCCCGCTCCTTCTGCTACTGAAACTAAAATGAGGACCCCAAAGTTCAAGGTTAGTTTTTCAATCGGTGATTCACCATCACTTCAGTCTCCGGGTTGACGCGGCTGCACATAAAGAAGAATAGAGGGCCCTGACCTCAAGGTAAATTTATAACACAGCCACTCACCTCATGAGAAAACAGAAATAAAGCAAAGAAAAACCTATCTACCAAATTCTTCATCATCTGAACCGTGAATATTATGGTAATTCCAGTTAATATTTGGACTATTGCAACTTTATTATTGGTACATATATCTGAGATTTCTCTACGGAGTTGTTCCTCAGTTTCCCTCTGACTATTGGAGTGGGGGGGGGGGGGGGGAGCTGGTGGAGTGCAATCCCATTAAGTTGATCATTCCTTTCTTATTTCGAATTTCAATCCATATAATTTCACTGGATTTCTTTTGGAATTGCTTTCTCCAGATGCAGCAGCAACATTTTAATCAAAAACAACATACCGATTCTTGTTTTGCCTCACTTTCCACCTTCCTACATCCCCCTCAATCTTCAAAATTCCATTGAATACAGACCCAGTGTCCTCACTGCTATTTGTGCAACAAACCCTTCATTCTGGGACCATTCTTGTAAATCTACTCTGGATCCCTTCCAACCACGGCACATACTTCAGTAGACTCAGGGCCCAAAACTACTCACAATATTCCACATGCCCTCTGACCAGAGCAGATACAGCCTCAGGAGAAAGTGAGGACTGCAGATGCTGGAGATCAGAGCTGAAAATTTGTTGCTGGAAAAGCGCAGCAGGTCAGGCAGCATCCAAGGAGCAGGGGAATCGACGTTTCAGGCATAAGTCCTTCTTTAGGAATCCTGCCTGACCTGCTGCGCTTCTCCAGCAACACATTTTCAGCTCTGATACAGCCTCAGTTTTACAACTCTGCTCTTGGTAAATGATTAAATGGTATTTGCCTTATGAACTACCAAATGAACCTATATGTTAGCCTTTAGACAATTTCTGATCTCCGACTTGCAGTCTCTTTGTGCTTTAGATTTCAGTTGCCTTTCCACATTTAGAAAAAGGTCTACACCATTTTTCTTCCTACCAAACTGCATAACCTCACACTTACCCACATTCTATTGCATCTGCACTTCCTTATTCGCTGTCCTAGCCTGTCCAAATCCTTCTGCAGCCTCCCCATCATTAAAACTAGTTGTCCCTGCCTCAAACATGGCAAGATTGCTCTCCGTTCTCATTGTTCCGATTGTTAGAGTATAACATGAATAGATGTGGTCACAAAACTGGCCACCATGAAACTCAGCAAATGACCGGCTGCCATTCTGTAATGGAACCCTTTATCTAAAATCGCTGCATTCTGCCAGTCAGCCAATCCTCTACTTGCCAGTAGCAACATGCTTTTATCTCATCTAGCAGGCTATTGTGTAGCCTTCTGGAAATCTAAGTATATCACGTCTCCTGGATTTCCTTTGTCTAAATTACTTGTTAGCCTCTCATAGAAAACGGATAGATTTGTCAGGCATGACCTCCCCTTGACAAAACTGTGCCCTATTTTACCATACATTTCCAAGTACTCTGCAGACTCATTCTTCATAAGGTACACTCAAACCTTACCAACAACGAAAGTATAGAATGTAGAACATAGAACATAGATCATTACAGTTTAGTACAGGCCCTTCGGCCTTCAATATTGCGCCGACCTGTGAAAACAAACTGAAGCCTAACGAACGACAGTATTTCATTCTCGCGAGTATGCCTTTCCAATGACCATTTAAATCCCTTTAAATCTGGCGAGTTACTATTGTTGCAGGCAGTCCGTACCACGACCCTACTACTCTCTGAGTAAAGAAGCTACTTCTGACAACTGTCCCAGATCTGTCACCCCTCATTTTAAAGCAATGTCACCTGTTGCTAGCCATCACCATCCGAGGACATATGCTCTCAGTTTCCACCCTATCTAATTCTCTGATTATCTTATATGGCTCAATTAAGTCACCTCTCAACCTGCTTCTCTCTAATGAAAACAGCCTCAAGTGCCCCATCACTTCCAAGTAAGACCTTCCCTCCATACCAAGCAACAACATAGTAAATCTCCTCTGAACACTTTCTAAAGCTTCCACATCCTTCCTATAATGCGCTGACCCGAACTGTAAGCAGTGCTCCAGTTGTGCCTGCTCCAGAGCTTTGTACAGCTGCAGCGTGGCCTCACAAAAATAACAAACAGTGGACTCAAAACAGATCCTTGCGGTTCCCCACTAGTAAATATACTTCAGGTTAATATTTTCCATCAACTACCACCCTCTATCTTCTTTCAGCCAGTCAATTTCTGATCCAAATCGCTAAACCACCGTTAGTCCCGTGCCTACATTTTTGTGCACTAACCTACCATGGAGAACTTCATCGAAAGCCTTAGTACAATCCATATACACCAATCAACCACTTTACTGTCATCAACCTATGTGGTCACATTCTTAAAGAACTCAATAATTTTTGTGAGGCACGACCTACCCTACACAGAAAAGTGTTGACTATCCCTATTCAACTTCTTCTTTTCAGGATGATTATAAATCCCATGTTTTATAACCCTTTGCCAGACTGTACCAACAACGGAAGTAAGGTTCACTGGTCAATAATTACCAGGGTTTTCTCTACTCCTCTTCTTGAACAAGGGAACAATGTTTACTATCCTCCAGTCTAATGACACTATTCCTGTAGAAATGATGACAGAATGTTCAAAGCCGAAGGCTGGGCAATGTGCAATCTGGTTTCCCATAGAATCCTAGGATAAATCCCATCCGGCACAGGACACTTTGCCATTTTTATACTTTTCAGAATTGCTAACACGTCCTCCTTCGGAACGTCTATTCCATTCAGTCTAGTAGCCTGTATCTCAATATTCTCCTCGACAAAATTGTATTTTTCAGTGTGAATACTGGTTTATTTAGCACTTCTCCTATCTCCTCTCATTTCCCGCAGGCCTATAATTTCCTCCCTCTGCCACCCTCCTTTCTTAAACATAGATGTTGCATTAGTCACTTTTCAGTCCTTTGAGACTCTCACTGATTTCAATGATTTTTGAAAAATTACCGCAAATGCCTTGTCAAAGTCCTCAGCTGTGTCCTAAAACAATCTGGGCTGCAGTCCATCGAATCTGAGTGGTTTATTTATTTCACACCTTACAGCTTCCCCAGCACCTTCTCCTGATTGATAGCCAGTGATCTCACTTCTGTCTATGTCTCTCTCTAAAGTTCTGCTATGCTGTTGTTGTCTTCCACGGTGAAAACTGATGCAAATTACCTATTCAGTTCCTTTGCCGTTTCTTTCTTCCCCATTCATACTGCTCCAACCTTACATTTTTTAGCGGTCCAATGTCTACTCTTGTCTGGATATAGGTTTGCTCGCTAAGCTGGAAGGTTCATTTTCACACGTTTCGTCATCATACTAGGCAACATCGTCAGTAAGCCTCCGGACGAAGTACTGCTGAGGATTCCTGCTTTCTATTTGAATGTTTCGGTTTCGTTGGGCTGCTGATGTCAATTCATGCGGTGACGTCATTTCCTATGGTGATGTCATTTCCTGTTCTTTTTCTCAGGGGTCGTAAATGGGTTTCAACTCAATGTGTTTGTTGTTAGAATTATGGTTGGAATGCAATGCTTCTAGGAATTCTCGTGTGTGTCTATGTTTGGCTTGTCCTGGGATAGATGCGTTGTCCCAGTCGAAGTGGTGTCCTTCCTTATCTGTTGTGGAGAAAATATTGAGAACCGCCAGGAGACGTAGAGAGTAGGTCTTTTATTTGCAAACAAAAAACCGCGACACTGAGAAAGCAGATTCTCGAATGCCCACGATTCTCAGGGTCCGTGGGTTTTTAGATTTTTAAAATCATGTTTCTGTTAGCTAATCAGCATGTCCAACTATATTAATCAAAGTACCTCACTCTAGCTGCACAATAAACCAGTGATGTTAGTTTCCACTATCTCTTTAGTTGTACATACTACTTAATGTTATTCTAATGTCACGGTTAGATATTTATTGCTAACTCTGCTACAATGGTCTTTCATTCCAGACCCTACTTAGCATTTTCCTAATGTCATGATTAGATATTTATTATCACTTCTGCTACAGAGATCTTCCATTGCAGACTAATCTATTATGATAGATATTTAGCTATTCCATCTATTACAATAGTCTCCTGTCTCAAGCTGAATCTACGAACTATTATTTAGATATTTTAATGTCAAGTCCCAAATATTTACGGTCCCATTCGTGTCATAGGAACATTTAACAGAGAAGCTTGCTTTATGACTTGTGTTATCTCATCACGGCATAGTGACTTTTCAGCCTTAACCTTACTCTGCTAATCGATGTAAGAATGTTCCACTATGGTTATCTCATCCTGCCTTCCACAGAACACAGATTGCCAGTGGTCTTCATGCTTTAACCCTTCCCATGCTTTCATGGTCTTTATTTTCCATATTCCCCCCTTTGAGACCTACTGGTCTCGACCAGAGAAAGAAGACACTAAGCTCAGCCTCTCTTGTGCCCAATACAAACAATATAGGTCCCAACACGGACTAAATAATTTTCGGAGTCTGAGACTTAAAGGGTTCTTCCTCCATTTCTGTTGTTCCTTGGACCAAAAACCTGTCCTCGACTCATCCAGAACAGTACAAAAGACCCAAGATCCCTCATAGTTGTTGTGGTTCTGTTCGCCGAGCTGGAAGTTTTTGTTGCAAACGTTTCGTCCCCTGGCTAGGCGACATCATCAGTGCTTGGGAGTCTCCTGCGAAGCGCTTCTTTGATGTTTCCTCCGGTGTTTATAGTGGTCTGTCCTTGCCGCTTCCGGTTGTCAGTTTCAGCTGTCCGCTGTAGTGGTTGGTATATTGGGTCCAGGTCGATGTGTTTGTTGATGGAGTTTGTGGATGAATGCCATGCCTCTAGGAATTCCCTGGCTGTTCTCTGTCTGGCTTGCCCTATGATAGTAGTGTTGTCCCAGTCGAATTCATGTTGCTTGTTGTCTGCGTCTGTGGCTACTAAGCATAGCTGGTCGTGTCGTTTCGTAGCTAGAGCTGACCTACAAAGAATGAAGCCGGAAAGCAACGACACCCCCAGATTCTATGGATTACCTAAAGTACACAAACCAGACATCCCACTCAGACCCATAGTATCACTGCCAGGAACACCATCATACAAACTGGCCAAAGAACTACAACAGAAACTGAAACACCTGGTCAGCGGATCCAAATACTCTATACAATCAGCACAGGAATTCTTGGACATCATCAGAAATATACACACAGACAAAGAAGAAACCATGATATCATTCAACGTGACGGCATTGTTCACTTCGATTGACAAAACCCTAGCCAGAGAAATAATAGCCAACCTACTGGACATACAGAACAGAAAACAGGATGCTGAACCTATCAACAAAGACGGCTGAAACTACTGGACTTGTGCCTCACAACACACTTCACATTCAACAACCAGATATACGAACAAATCAACGGAACACCCATTGATCACCAATCTCGGGACTCATAGCAGAGGCAGTTATGCAAAGGTTAGAACAAACAGTCCTACCACAAATTCAACCCAAACTCTGGGTCAGATATGTCGATGACACATTTGTAATCATTAAAAACACGGAAATAGAAAAAACACAACGGATCATCAACGCCACACTCACAGGAATCCCATTCACGAGAGAAGAAGAAAAGGATAGCCAACTCCCATTCCTAGACGTGATGATACAGAGAACACCGAACGGAGAATTCACCACAAGGGTATACAGAAAAGCCACACACACAGACCAAGTCCTAAACTATGAAAGTAACCACCCCAACACACACAAACGAAGCTGCATCAGGACACTATTCAAAAGGGCCACAACACACGGCAGTACACCAGAACTGCAAAAAGAAGAAGAGGAACACCTATACAAGGTATTCACCAAAAACGGATACCCGCGCAACTTCATCAACAGATGCCTAAGAGAAAGACCACGGAACAAGGACATACCACAACCAAAAGGACTAGCCAAACTACCATACATCAGGAGCATCTCAGAACTGACAGCCAGAACTACTGCGACCCCTAGGACTCATAACGGCACACAAACCAACAGCCACGCTCAGACAACCACTCACCAGAACGAAGGACCCGAATACCCAACATGAGCAAAACGAATGTAGTGTACAAAATATCATGCAAGGACTGCACTAAACACGATATAGGACAAACAGGAAGACAGCTTACAATCCGCATACATGAACATCAACTAGCCACGAAACGACACGACCAGCTATCCTTAGTAGCCACACACGCAGATAACAAGCAACATGAATTCGACTGGGGCAACACTACTATCATAGGGCAAGCCAGACAGAGAACAGCCAGGGAATTCCTAGAGGCATGGCATTCATCCACAAACTCCATCAACAAACACATCGACCTGGACCCAATATACCAACCACTACAGCGGACAGCTGAAACTGATACCGGAAGCGGCAGGGATAGACCAGTATAAACACCGGAGGAAACATCAAAGAAGCGCTTCGCAGGAGGCTCCCAAGCACTGATGATGTCGCCTAGCCAGGGGACGAAACGTTTGCAACAAAAACTTCCAGCTCGGCGAACAGAACCACAACAACGAGCACCCGAGCTACAAATCTTCGCACAAACTTTAATCCCTCATAGTCTAGGACTGCGCGTTCTTCAGAAGTATCATCGACGTCCTCACGTGGACATATTCCTTGCACTGTGGCGGTTGTTAGATCATAATAATAGAGCAGTGGGATTCCATCAGAGGAGTAAGTAGTTCCTGGGATGGCTGACATCACCACAAGTTGCCATGTAGTGACGCAAACTAAAAATGACTTCATAAAAGATGAAGCACAACAAACGATAAAGGCAACAACAAGCAAAACCGCACCTACAATAAGGCCAATCATAACAAACCACGCTCCCCAAGACCTTAATATATTATTCAGCCAATCAAAAGCCTGATGACCAATCCCACATTGTCTCTTAGTTCCCGTCTTAGATTCTTTAGTTTTTCCATTGCTTTAGTAAAATATCCCCCAGGGCTAGTGTTGTTAGGTATAAAGGCACAGCAATGTTCCCCAAGCATGACATAACCCCCATCTTTATCTGCCAGGATCCAATCTAAGGCCAGTCTGTTTTGCCATGTCATTTTAGTAGTAGCATCCAATTGTTCTCCCAAGAGCCACAAGGGCATTGTCAGTATAATTGATAAATCTCTGCTGGTTGTAATAACTGTAATTAATTCATTCAGCATTCATGACAGCCCCTATCAGGAGGATGAGAGCTTCCCAGCCCGTGGCAATCTCATTGCAAGCCTTACACTCATTAGGAATACCACTTGGCTGTCCTATGTGATCATATCCAAATCATTAGATCAGGGACATACTGTCGCTTAGTTCGGCGCAAAGCTGACTGTGACATGATTAGATTACATTACAGTCTGGAAACAGGCCCTTCGGCCCAACAAGTCCACACCGACCCGCCGAAGCGTAATCCACCCATACCCCTACATTTACCTCTTACCTAACACTACCGGCTTTTTAGCATGGCCAACTCACCTGACCTGCACATCTTTGGACTGTGGGAGGAAACCGGAGCACCCGGAGGAAAGCCACGCAGACACGGGGAGAACGTGCAAACTGCACACAGTCAGTCGCCTGAGGCGAGAATTGAACCCGGGTCTCTGGCGCTGTGAGGCAGCAGTGCTAACCACTGTGCCACCGTGCCACCCACATCAAACTGCACGTGTGATGATATAACTACCTCGTGTAGGAGCATTACACGGACACAGCTGCCACTCAAGTAAGCGGCAGCGTCGGGCGCAACCCTCCTTTCTTACACACAGCCACCAAGTATCTGCCAGTGGGACGCGTTGAGAATTTAACACAGCCCCAAATGTGCTCTCCACCTCGAGTTCAATCGTATTCCCGCAAAGACCCTTAAAATAGCCGACTGGTGTGGAGCCATTTCACTTAAATTATTCAAAACTCAACCCTTCCCGTATCCTGAAAGCAATCACGGGGAATGTGTAATTAGTCTTACTGTTAGCCACACCATCATTGGAGTTGCGGCCAGCCCACATCGTCCTGCTGATAGAACGGAAAGGCCTGAAGTAGGAGGCATCAAAAAGGGAAATGGGATTGCCTGTAATCATCTGGGTTAAGAGGTCGGCTGGAGTGCTGCAAACGCCATTGAGTACAGGTGGTCGAGTTATAAGGGATAGGGACAACATAATATGAGGGAGGTGCCTTTGTACACAAGAGACAGTCCTGTCTAGCCATCATTATGGCCGTATAATTTGCCCATCGATACCAGTGATTGTCATGGACCCATACCCATGTTAGGGCAGCAAGGTCTGCATTTCTAATACGTCTTTGCCTCCCAGCCTGAATGACTCTGGCATCACCGGTCCAGGTCTGCCAAGTTAGTGGTCTCCAAGTCTGCAGGCCTGGCATCAGAGAGGGGGGTACCATGGGCGTCCCCCATGTCTTCCCCATCCTCGCTGCCAGGAGAACTACGCTCCACATCTCCATCGCAATCATCTCGAGAATGATCAGTATCCCCAAGAACTTCACCTATCCTTGCTCAGAACCCTGTTGAGGAGTACTAGCGTCCTGTGCGCCCTGCTCGTGAGCAAGTTCCCCAGCCTCAGCTCCACATACCTCAGTGTTAGAGTTAGTTTGTGCTGGTGGGAGAGCTTTAGTACAATGATTAAGGTGGTACCACATGTGTCGTCCTTCCACTTCAATGGCTGTAGGTGATGCTTAGTCACTACAAAAGGGGTCTCTCTCCTCGGCTCATTTCAGCTCGTCAAAAAACCCACACATACACCCAATCCCCGGGTGAAATAGGTCCTTCCTCATTGACAGATGTCGGTTCCCTTTGTGTTTGCTGCAGGTGGATACTCTCATGTATCATAGTTAGCTGCTGCATATATTGCTTAAGTTCTAAGCTTAACTGCTCCAAGCTAGGCCCTTCATTTGGGTCTTTCCAACTGGGCACTGGCATAGGTCTACCTGTGAGCAACTCATGCGGTGTTAGGTTGGTCATGTGATTAGTCTGCATGCGATAACTCATACTATTGCTTCACTTCTCAAATGTTGTGGAGCAGTGACTTCCTGCTGCCACTGCCTCTCTAACACCTCATCCCGAGACTCATCAAATATCACTGTACAGTGCAGCTCAGACTTTTGTGATCTTGCTTTAGTCAACATCGTCGACACTTCTGCTTCTCACATCCCCCAAATGCCTTGAATATCACTTACTATATCCCCAATCCAATAAACATTAACATCTTCAAATTCGTGCATCACTAATTGTGCCTTGGCCTTTTCTATTACCAAGCCCTGCTGTGTGCACTCCAATCTTAGCTCTAACTGTAGTAAAGCATCCCTACCTAACAAGTTAATTGGCGTGTCTTTAGACAGTAATATTGGCAGAACTATCTCTCTACCTTCCATTTCTAATCTTACTGGAGTTGTAAATCGGGTTAACTGTGATTTCCCCAAGAACCCTACAGATTTAACAAATTGACTTGACATGGGAAGGTAAGAGGCATACCGCGGCTGTCCACAAGTGTCCGTTGCTCCAGTATCTATCATCACCGGTGTCTGCTGCCCTTCTATATTAACTTGAATTACTGGTTTTTGATCAGCATCCCATACTACTACAGGATAGTGCTTCTTCCCACCCAGGTTCTACACATCCTGCTGGGCTTGTAGGTGTCTGGGAAGTGACCACTTGGGATTCCCGCCGTCTAGGTCCGCTGTAGGGCAATAATCCTTCCAATTAGGGCAATTCCTCCCAAAGTGGCCTGATTGATGGCACATCATTTCTGCCGCCCCCAAGCCTGATTATTTAACATGTTCCTTAGTCCCCCATTCCTACGTCCCTGTCCTTGGGGACTCCAGTTCTATTTAGGCTGTGTTTAAATCTGCCCTGCCCCGGATACCTGTGGGAAAGCTTCTCTAAAACCTCCATTGCTGGCATGGGGCTTTCTGGCGCCTGACTGTCTAACTGATAGGACCCCCCCTTGTGCCGGCACTTGGTTCTCCAGTGTTGATTAATGTGTCGGTTCTTACAGGCAACAAATTTTTAGCCTTCTCTTTTTCTTTCTTGTGAAGCTCTTCGATCTGGTTTGCACCAGCTTCCTCTGCACCTCCTCCTGCTGTTCAGACAGTTTATCTTTGTCTTTTCGAAACCTTTCAACTGCATGAGCTACATAATCTCCAAATTCCTGATGGCTCATTGATTATGTCAGACCCACTACCTCCTCCACCACCACCTGACTTGGGAGGACATTGCCTCAATGATGGTATTTCGGAACATTGTGGGCAGCAACTAATTAGTCTCTATGTCTTGCTCAGTTTCTAACCTTCACTTCTTTCACTCTTTCTCCAAGTAAACAGTCGGGTTTTCACTTTCTCCAAGTGGATCCTCTCTCAGAGCCTGGGGGTTCATTTTGGGTGGATAACAGTCTCTTAAGGCCTGTCTCACTCGATCAAACCCGACCCCATCAATCATTGGACTGTCTGCCTCATTTTTCAAAGGAACTCGGACCATTATTTCCTTTAACTTCGGGAGCCCTACCAACCTCACCAGCAGTGCCTTAAACTCTCCTGTAGTCAGCAATCGCCCTGTGGTTTCATGTTCAAAAGACCTGAACCACTTTCCTGCTCCCTCATGTAAACTGGGCAGTGCATTTTTCAGTCCTGCCAGATCCTGAGTTCCCCAAGGAATATATTGTGGTTTTCTCCCCTCTTTTATAAGGATCAGTACCATCCTTCCCTGTTGGCCCTTTTTTCCCTTTATTGACACTACTTCTCAATAAATCCCCCTCGGGCTCTGAGTCAGTTGCGATTTCTAATTCCTCCCATTCTTTAGGTACTGGGGCCTTTTTCTTTCTTTGTTTCTGATCATCCCTTTCTGCTTGCTCTCCGTCACTTTCACTGCTTTTCTCTTCAGTCCTTCTTTCGTATTGTAATGAGTATTCCTCAATTGCTTTTGTTCCCTTAGCACACGCAGCATACTAATCTCAGCTTTTCTTGCTCTCGTTGTATGGCTTTTATTTACTCCTGCCTGTCCCTTTTTTCTCTTTCTCTTCTTTCCCTCAGTTCACTTTTGTCTTCCACACGTGCATCCCATTCTAACTGTCAATCCATTTCTACTATTCCCTTTATTACTGGACACTGCTTCAATGCCTCTTCATTCGAGTAAGGAGGAGGTCTATTCAACTCCTCCACATCTGGGTATAGAGGGGTGGGGGGAGAGGGAGGGCTGATTCCTGCTTTCCTGTTTCCTGTAACTGCTCAGCTTGTTCTTTTGCAGCTTTCCTAACCACCACAGGTGCCTGACAAGCTACCTTCAGTTCCTCACCCTCTTTCCTGAAAAGTTTCAGTATTTCCATCTCCAGATCTCTATTTTCAGATTTATCTTTCGGCTTATAGTTCTTATTTAATCCTTCCATCACAATGCACATATGTATATCAAAGGTACCTTCTTTTGGCCATTTAGTCATAAATCCTTAGTTCTTTTTTCCCATTTCTCAGAAATGTTTACTATATCATTTCTTGCCTCTGGAAATTTCTTACTCAGTATCTCAACTGCAGTCCCTTTATCCATGCTACGATATATTTCAGTCCAACTAATGCATTATCTATGCTCTCATAAATCACTTCCTCCTACTATTCAAGTCCGATAGTGCTTTGTTCAATAGTATAAGCAATTCATAACTTTATAACTTGCAATTGTCCCTTACGAATCTATCAATTTCTGAACGTTCTCAATTGCAGCTAGTTAATACAAACAACCTATTCTCATTCATTCAACCTAAACCAATCTTAACATGGCACCTTCAAAATGCATCAATCACGAACGGTTTCTTGAGAAATTTCTCTCACTCATAAAAAAGGAATATTAAAGTCTTAAGGTGGAAAATAAAATCTAAAAAACCCTGGATCTCGAGCTCCAGGGAAACAAAATACAAACATTGAACCACTAACAAACCATTATGCATACAAATAAGATCACAATGATTAAACTATAAACTCTCTCTCTCTCTCTCTCTCTCTCTCACACACACACCTGCTGCAAATCAATTGCTGTCAGCCAGAGCCTTACCTAAACAGACATTTAACAGTCTAGTAACACTATAACATTCTGACTATTCTCTGCTCTTTTCCTTTTAATCACCCACTACCAATCTGCTGGCTTTCTAAACAGGTCTATCAGCGCTTCCAGTAAAACAATTTCCCCTTATTTATTCTGCCCTGTCTATCTATAGGGTCTTATAAAACAATTTCCCCTTATTTATACTGCCCTGTCTATCTGTAGCGTCTTATATTTCTGCCCTATCTATTTATAGTGTCTTATATTTCTGTCCTGTCTATCTATTAGGTCTTATATATATCACGTGGAATTTTTACTAAACAATTGCTGCTTTCTATTCTTACTCACCGCTTACCACACTGCGCAGTTTTCTTGACCAATTATCCACGTCCTTCAGCAGCAAATTACCCTTCGCCTTAGGATCTTGGATCGGAGAGACCCTGCGGCAGGTTCCCTCACCTCTGAGTCCCCAAGGACCACTCGAAGCCAACAGAATATAGTCCGAATTCAGAGCAAAAATACAAATATTTTATGTTGGGTACCCTTATTCTGTCAGTCTCGGGAGTGCCCCCTGGGGACCAAGAAGAGCCCTGTTACTGCCACCTTCTGTCCAGGTGGGTCTCTGCACGACCCTGCTCTCAGCGCTAAATTTGCTGTAGAGAAAATATAGAGAACCACCAGGAGACACAGAGAGTTCTTCAACAAGTAGGTCTTTTATTTGCAAACAAAAAACTGACACTGAGAAAGCAGATTCTCGAATGCCCACGATTCTCAGGGTCCGTGGGTTTTTAGATTTTTAAAATCATGTTTCTGTTAGCTTATCAGCATGTCCAACTATATTAATCAAAGTACCTCACTCTAGCTGCACAATAAACCAGTGATGTTAGTTTCCACTATCTCTTTAGTTGTACATACTACTTAATGTTATTCTAATGTCACGGTTAGATGTTTATTGCTAACTCTGCTACAATGGTCTTTCATTCCGGACCCTATTTACTATTTTCCTAATATCATGATTAGATATTTATTATCACTTCTGCTACAGAGATCTTCCATTGCAGACTAATATATTATGATAGATATTAAGCTATTTCATATATTACAATAGTCTCCTGTCTCAAGCTGATTCTACTAACTATTAATTAGATGTTTTAATGTCATAACCCAAATATTTACGGTCCCAATTGTGTCATAACAACACTTAACAGAGAAACTTGCTTTATGACTTGTGTTATCTCATTACACCATAGTGACCTTTCAGTCTTAATCTTACTCTACTAATTGGTGTAAGAATGTTCCACTATGGTTATCCCATCCTGCCTTCCACAGACCACAGATTGCCAGTGGTCTTCATGCTTTAACCCTTCCCATGCTTTCATGCTCTTTATTTTGCAAAAATGTAAGGATACTAGAGAGAGGGGGTCATGTCTTTTCTTTGCCTAATTAGTGTTCATGTATCCTGGTGGCTAGTTTTCCGCCTGTTTGTCCAATGGAGTTTTTGTTACAGTTCCTGCACGCTATTGTGTCAATGCCATTAATTTTGCTTATTTTCTGTATAGGGTCATTCAAGATCATTAGCTGCTGTTTTAGTGTGTTGATGGGTTTGTATGCAACCATGATGCCAAGGGGTCTGGGTAGTCTGACAGTTATTTTCGAGATGTTTTTGATATATGGGAGGGTGGCTAAGATTTCTGGACACGTTTTGTCTGCTTGTTTCGGTTTGTTACCTTTGTCCGAAGGCTCACTGTGTGGCGAGTTACCTAGTATGGTGACAAAACGTCTGAAAATGAACCTTGCAGCTCGGCGAGAAAACCTACATACAGAGCCTCAACTTGAGATACAAATCCTCTCAAAGCTCGCTACTCCTGTCTCTCTGTAACATTTTAGATATCTAAAATCTCCCTTGCAGCCTCATTATCCTAATAGCTGTCTTGCTCTCATATTTCATCTTATCTTCTCGTATTTTTCTTTTTGTTTTCAGGTTATCTCCTGCTGTTTGTTTTTAAAAAGACTTCCCAGTCCTCTGGCTTCCACAAAATTTCAGTGCATTGTATGCTTCTTCTTTGCTTTTATGCTGTTTCTGACTTCCCTTGTCAGCTATGGTTGCCTCGTCTTTACCTTCATCTGCTTCTTCTTCTTTAGCATTAATTTTTGCAATGTCTCCTGAATTACCCCAGAAATTTCTGCCGTTGCTGCTTCACTATCTTCCCTGTTTGGCTCGTCCTTCCAATCATCTCTAGCCAGCTCCTCGCTCATGTATTTCCTCAAGTGCCTAGGATGATTATGTCAGCTTGTACGAGAGGGCATAACTACAAATTGAGGGGTGATAGATGTAAGATAGATGTCAGAGGCTGGTTGTTTACTCAGAGAGTGGTAAGGGCCTGGAATGCCCTATCTGCCAATGTAGTCAACTCAGCCACGTTGGGGAGATTTAAAATATTTAGAATAGTTCACAGGTCAGTGCAACATCGAGGGCCGAAGGGCCTGTTCTGCGCTGTATTGTTCTATGTTCAATCCGGTTACAGCTGACTCAATCATTTCTCTTTTGAGCTGCCGGGTGAACTCTATTCTTTTAAAGTCATTGCCTCATATGGGTTCCTTCACCGTGAGGTCCCTAAACAAATCTGCCACATTGCACATTATTAAATCCAGAATTGTATGTTCTTATAGAGCTTTCTGACAAGCTGCTTCAAAAAACGTAGACATTCTGCAAATTCCTTTCTGCCCCTCTGCTTCTCTTCATGCCAAGCCCTGATCTCATTGCAGCCACATCTCTCTAGCCACCAGGATACATGGACACTAATTAGGCAAAGAAACGACATGACCCCCTCTCTCTAGTATCCTTACATATATGCAAAATAAAGAGCATGAAAGCTTGGGAAGGGTTAAAGCATAAAGACCACTGGCAATCTGTGGTCTGTGGAAGGCAGGTGGGATAACCATAGTGGAACATTCTTACACCAATTGCACATGCCAACCTCAATCTGCGCTACAAACTCATCTACATTGTTTCAGACACTTTATGTGCTTTAACAGTGCTGAACCCTCCCTCCACGGATAATGTTCCATGCAACTGAGACCAACTCCCACAATTTAATTTGAAGTCCTATCCAGAAACTCGAGTTATGAGATTTGCAAGAACTCTGATCCGAGCATCATTCGGGTAGACCATGTCCCATTGGTGCAGTTCCATCCTTGGAGCAACCGAGTACTGAAACCATTGTCCAATGACTTCAATCCTGTTCTGCCCAACGTTAATTTTTCAGCCATTCCTGTATCTCTAATCTGGCTGACCTTGTGCCAATTTGCTAATGGATCACGTAGTAATCCAGAGATCATTATCTTTTTTGTTCTGCTTTTCCTTTCACCCTGAGTTGTATATATTCCTTCATCAGAACCTTTCCCCTTTCTCCCTCTAAGTACAACTGGCACATTCTTCTCTCAGGAGAAAGTGAGGTCTGCAGATGCTGGAGATCAAAGTTGAAACTTTATTGCTGGAACAGCACAGCAGGTCAGGCAGCATCCAGGGAACAGGAGATTCGACGTTTCGGGCACAGGCCCTTCTTCAGGAAGAAGGGCCTGTGCCCGAAACGTCGAATCTCCTGTTCCCTGGATGCTGCCTGACCTGCTGTGCTGTTCCAGCAATAAAGTTTCAACATTCTTCTCTCACTCCAATGTTCTTCTGCCGTCCAGATGAGAGATCCAGAACCCGGGCACTAGACAGGAAAATCGACCTTCCAGACTCTCAATTCTGGCAACAGAGAACAATGTCTATTTCCTTTACTAGTCTATCCCTGATAATGACTACACCTTCCTTTCCATCCCCAAATTCAGTGGCTCCTTCTACCACAGTGCTGTGGTCAGGTTGTTCATCCTCTCTACAGCCCCAACTCTCTCCAGATAGGTAACAAGAATCTCAAAACTGTTAACGAGTGGAAGGGCTGAGCTCCTTTAACACTACATTCTGGTTCCCTCTCCCTGCCTCACTTATAGTGACGCCCTCTCTATCCCTGACCACTGACCGAATTTAAGACAGTTAATCAAAGGAATGAGACTGCCTTCTGAAACAGAGTGTCCAAGTAAATCATGCCCTGATCCCTGATGTGTAGCAATTTTTGGAACTCAAGCTCCAGAACACCAATCTGAGCCGGAATTCTTCAAGCAACCGACACTTGCTGTGGACGTGGTCACTATGCACCACAGTGGGGTCCACCTGCTGTCATGTCATGAAATAATCACTCAACTCCGAGAGTGACATTTCAATTTTAATTACTTAATACTTAATTTGATAGATAAAATATTCGTACTGAAAGAGCATCCACCATTGCTGGGAGAGTGAGCATATTCAACAAACTAGAATTAGGTGAGTGCAGATATCTTGAATTATCGTGCGACTAGCAGAGATTGGAATGATCACTCTCATACAGGGATTTGAAAATAAGTGCAAGAAATTCTTAAAATGTCGTTCTTTCTCAACTGGCGAAGTCACTGAGCTCAGGGTTGGGAGAAAAGACTCAGTGTGAGTGAGCACATGGGCAGCAGAGGTTTGGATGTTCTGAAGGTTACAGAGAGGAAGAAATTGGGAGGTGGATCAGGAGAGTGTTAGGATCATTCACTCTCGAAGTTACAAAGGACTGAAGGACGTTTTTAGCATAAGGAGCTGCATCATACAATGAAGCAGAGTCAGTTAGGAGAAAGTGAGGATTGCAAATGCTGGAGATCAGAGTCGATAGTGTAATGCTGATGAAAGGCCTATGCCCAAAACGTTGATTTTCCTGCTCCTTGGATGCTGCCTGACCTGCTGTGCTTTTCCAACACTACACTCTCGAATCAAGCAGAGTCAGCATGTCTTGTGAAAGGGAAATCATGCGTGACAAATTTATTAAAATGCTTAGGGAAGATAAGAATAATATCGATAACGGGGAACACATTAGTGATATTGATTTGGATTTTGAAAATTCATTCAGTGAAGTATTGTATGTGAGATTAATTCATGTGAGATTAATTCATAACTTCAGCGGTGGAAAGGACGATGGATGAGGACTTGCCATCTGAGGTAGTTTGGGCTGAGGTTAGGAATAGGAAAGGTGAGGTCAAAGGGCCTGTACTGCGCTGTATTCTTCTATGTTCTATGTTCTAACTTCACTTTCTTTTGAAATGCTTTCTATTTCTATTTCCTCCATCTTGTGAAATGCTCACGTAGCTTCTTTGTCATTCAGGTTGAGACAATGTGAGCAGCTGCCTTTTCCATGTCCCTCCTTTCCCTGGCACTGTCTCTAAGGTTCCATCTTGTCTGAGCTCTGAACTCTCAACTTTTGCCAGCTCCTATCCTACCTCCAGAGCTCCTCACACTCTTAATACCGGCCTCCAATCCTTGACCTTTTGCCACTCAATCGCTGAGGATCCACTGATTTGCTGATATTTTTCCCAGTTCTTGCTCTCATCTGGTGTGGTTCATCTCAAAATATATCCACCATTAGCATCGATTCAGTGAAAACCATCTCCAAATATCTGGAAAACGGTGACCCCAAGAATCCCCTGTGTTCCTGTTATTCACACTTACACACCATTAGGAGGTGATCTCAGCCAAAAGCCCTTCATTAGGTTTCACACATCTACTGGCATGCCTCAATTCTATCTTGTAACATAACCCAATGTCTCCATTACTCCACTGTTTCTAAGTTGTCAGACTGTACATCCAACACCCCTGGATATTTTATTTATTCACAGGGTTTGGACGTCACAGGCTCATTCAGCGTTTCTTGCCAATCAAGAGCAGTTAACAGCCAACCAAATTGCTTTGTATTTAGAGTCACCTATTAACCAGATTGGTGTAGGCGGTACTTCATTCTCTAAATGACTTTAGTGTACAAGTTGGGCTTTTCCAACAATCAACTTGGGTTCCATCTGTCATGGTGGAATTAAAAAAACGTGCCGCCAGAACATTATCTGGGTCTTTGGATTCATAGTCTGGCGATAATATTATTACGCTGTTGCCTCCATCAACAATTCTTCAACAGTTAAAGAATTGTGAAAATCACCACTTAATTTTGCTCTCTAACTATCGAGTCCATCCATCTACGGGGCACAGCCGAGGTTGAAACAGTCTTAAACAGTGCACAATCGGTGTCTCTGGTTTAACCACACAATGGGCTCCTCACCATATTTCCACACTATCCTGAAATCTGACTGCAGTGCTCCAGAACATCGTCTGCTTCCATACCATCACAGGTAGAATGCATTTGAGACCACAGTCCACGTCGTTATTCACTTTGATTTGACTATTCCAATACATTCCTGTCCAGCCTCTAATACTAACCCTACACCCCATTCCACACACAGAAATGTGAGATCACCAAAACTTCTGCCGGGTGCATACTTGTTCACACCATGTTCCATCTGTGCATTAATTTCACCTCATTGAGCAAATTTACTCGTCGTCAAGCAAAGAACAAAACGTTAAAATGTGCATTTGGTTTATAACTCCTTCCACTCCTGATCACTGCAATCGCCATTCCTTTACTTTCTGTGACATCTTCACGTTTAACCTATTGCACTCTCAGCTACCTTCTCCCCAGCCTCACTCCCCTCCCATTCATCTCTCCACTCCCGAGGCTCCCAGCCTCATTCCTAAGGAAAGGCTCCTGCCTGAAATGTCGATTCTCCTGCTCCTCTGACGCTGCCTGACCTGCTGTGCTTTTGCAGCACCACACTCCCGATGCTGTCTTAATGTCAAGCACTGGCAGTCTCACCTTGACTCTGTAGTTTAGTGTTCAATGCATGTTGGACTAATTCCGTAATGAGGAAAAAAGCAGTGTGGCCCTGATGGAATGCACAGCATCAGTGAGCTGCATATTGCTAATGGAGTTCAGCCTGGTAGCACTATTGTTACCTCCTTCTATCACTCAGTTGATTGACTAGTGTTGAGCGATACGTGGGGTTGGATTTGTTCTGCTTTTGTGGACTCGACATAACCGGCATATTTTAAAAAGTCTGTGTCAGTCTTAATGTTGTGGTCACACTGAACCAGCTTCACTGAGTCCGATGTCCATTCATCATTATATTTAACAGAGGGGCAGGCTCGACGGGCCAAATAGCCGGCTCTGGTTCCCATATTTCCTTGCTGGGGATCTTAGAATACTCTGCAGACCTGAAAAAAAAAATTTGATTCATGGATCAAAGGCCTTATCATCCTTTCGCACTCCTGGCTGAAGACTGCTTCCACCTTAATTTCTGAATGGATTTTGCTGGATTCCAGCATCTCCCACATGACAGAGACAATCGTTGAGATGTTTAGCTCCTTTCCAGTCTGTTTTGTTCTGAATGAGGACAGAGTGAGCCTTTTCCCAAACTGGTGTGCACCATGAGCAGGCTCAACACCGCCTCTTATTGGTTGGAGCAATACCCTCCTCTCACCTATTTATATTTGCAGGTGCTGCTGTCAATCCCCAGCCCAGCATGAATGCGCTGTGCAGTGTGAAGCAGCTGGCCAGGAGGGATATGTTCTTGGAGGATCAGAGATTAGCTCAACAGGATAAAACGATTCTTTCAAACAGCCAATCAGAATTTGATGTGGTTATTTTCCTTATTCGCTGTCAAAGAACCCTGTGTAGTCAGCATTGATACAGCGAATTTCAAACGTAATTAACTCAGGTGATGTAACGTTTGACATGGTGATGAAAGCATATTACACTGTGCTTGCTGCAATCGGTGTTTCAGGGAATTTATGACAGTAAGCTTAACTTTTTAAATCTGTGTGTGATGTTGCTTCTGGGTTTGATTTGGCGTTATGCACTTAATAACTTTTATTAGATTAGATTACATTACTAGATTAGATTACATTACAGTGTGGAAACAGGCCCTTCGGCCCAACAAGTCCACACCGACCCGCCGAAGCGTAACCCACCCATACCCCTACATTTACCCCTTACCTAACACTACGGGCAACTTAGCATGGCCAATTCACCTAACCTGCACATCTTTGGACTGTGGGAGGAAACCGGAGCACCCGGCGGAAACCCACACAGACACGGGGAGAACGTGGGAGGCGGGAATTGAACCCGGGTCTCAGGCGCTGTGAGGCAGCAGTGCTAACCACTGTGCCACCCGTGCCGCCCACGAAACTTGTTGCTATTCTAAGCAATGGCAGAGTAATGACTGTTGTCCTCTTATGTGCAGCTTTAACTTGAAACACCATTACATTGAATACCTCATCCTTCAGCATCCTAAACAAATACAAGCAACTGAAACAGTGAAGACACATTCTTCAGCCATTTCTATCCTCGTCTTTATTCGCGGGATCTCCTGCTCCATTTCATGGTTGTACCTTATGATTGCTAAATAGGAGTATATCTTGCTGCACACTAAGCTGCTTTGAAAGGATATTGTCCTTTTAAAGAGCAAGAGCTTCATCCACTGAAAGTTATATCCATCTCTTCTTCACTATCTTTCCGTGCATGAAAACAGGTTACTGATCTCAAAACATTAAAGCAATCTTCTCTCTACATATGTCCTGTACCGGTGAGTTTATCCAACAATTTCTATTTTAATTTTAGTTTGTCCTACACATTTCTCCTGCCTGAAACAATGATTTTCTTGTGCATCAAACAATTAAGATTCTGAAATCGGTGTCTGTAGCGTTAACACTATATGCTGCAGATTTTTGCAGAAGGACTTAGTCATGACATTCCTTGTGTATCTTACATCTGGAATGACAATCACGAAGATCTGATAATGTTAACATTTAATTCTGATCAGGTTTTGCAATTTCTGTCCTCAAACTGTTAAAATATTAACGTTCTAATATCAAAACCAGACTATAAATATTTTATTGATACAGTCATTTATTTTCTCGTAGACCTAACAATGAGATTAAAAGTCATCACTCTGACATCATCACCTTCTGAAGGTTTAACACTGAAAATTAATGCTGAGTAATCCCTCAATATTCACACCCGATGAGTGAATCATAATGAAATAACATTCACGCGTACCAGTATTGCTGCCTGACCTATAGAATGTTAATGGAATTTTCTGTTGTCCATTCAGATCAGGACCATCCAGACCTTTCTGCGTCATGCAGCGTTCAAACGCTTCAGGTTGTAATCAGTGACTGTTTCCACGGATATCGTTGCCAGAAAGTGCATCAAAATGGCAACGCTGGAGTTGGAAATGTGTGGCCAATGCTGATGTGAAACTGACGAAGGTCGATGCCTTCTTAAACCAGAGGAGCCTTATTCACGCAGCAACAGAAAGAGTGCTGTTAAGAAGGACGTTTCAGAAAGTTGTTTGCTTGACAGTGAAGGAACGGTAAAAGATATTTTAAGTGGAAACTGCCTATATCTTGTTTGGAAACGTGGTTTTCCCACGCTTCCGGTATCCTTCCTCATCCAGGTATTCTCGAAAGCAGGTTCAAAAGTCTTGCTCAACAGGTTTTAACCGGTTATTTCAGTGCATTGCATTGATGTTAATCAATGCTGTCATTACATCAGTGGCAGGGTGAGAGAATGCATGGCCTGGTAGATGTACTGTCTCTCTGGTGGCCTGTCTAATCCTATTGTGTGTAATGTTTCCTGACATTAATTGGTGCTTCACTCATCTAAAGAAGTGGGCAGTATGCTATCACAGAGCTGACTTGTGGTAATGAAACAATGGACGTCATTTGGGGTTACAGGACTTGCATTCCACTCACTGATCTGCGTGCATATGCATCGAATCTTTTATCCCTGAACTTACTTTTTTTTCTCATGAAAAGTGCAGCAATTCCATTTCAATTTCTAGACAATAATTAAACCTAGATATGAGGACAGAATTTCCTGCGGGCATATAAGTTGCGCTTCGAGCGTTATTTAAAAATTACAAATTTTACTTTATGGCACAGGGTTTTTGCTGCACTGTGTTTCCCTTTTTTGTTCTTGACATATTCCTCTTCACAATGATAGATGGACTTCAGATTAATGCCACAAAGCAGTTTAAGGAGGGTGATAAACCACTATTGTAGCAAATTTTTCAGATCGAATAGCACACTGTTGTTCTGACATTTTTCCAGATTTAGCAAATCAAGTTTAACATTTCTGGTAGCAGGATCTTCCTATTAAGAAAACTGTGTCCCGAATCTGGATTTTGAAGCATTGCCTCAGGTCTCTGATGATTTTCGGCATCGGGTCTATTGAAATACTCTTTATCTGACTGGCCAATGCTGACTGGAGATGCCAGCTTTGGATTGTGCTGGACGAAGTTAAAAATCACACAACATCAGATTATAGTCCAAAAGGTTTATTTCGTAGCACTAGCTTTTCGAGAGCTGTTCCTTCATCAGGTAACTTTGGGAGAGAATCGTAAGACACAGAATTTACAACAAAAGAATACAGTATCATTAAACAGAAATGATATACTGAACAAACCTTGATTTTTGTTAAGTCTTCCATCTTTTAGAATGGGTTGCAGGTGTCAGTTCATTAATATGGAAATCCCAGAACTTCTCTTCAGTCACGTTCCCGAGATAACTGAAGATTTTATATTAAAAAATGGTGAAATCTCAGCTCAGACAATGCATTAAAGCTGCAAGGTTAGAATCTGTCTTTATCCCAAACTTGAGTTGGACTGGTTGTATTTCCACAGTAGGAGTTTATAGAATATTACATGAATTGACTGACTGCATTTACTGCCCACAGAATGTGTGCGTTTTGAGCAAAATAGAATAATATCTGCATGTATAATTCTGAAAATTCAAATTCACCCCATCTACTTATATGTGTGTGCCTGTCCATGAGAGATGGAGACTGTGAGTGTGTGCATGTAAGTGAGTGTGTGTGAGTGACTTGAGAGAGTTTGTGTTTGTGTGCATGTATGCCGGGTAAAGTGTGTGTGCGTGTGTGTGATGGAGTACAAGCCTGTAAGAGGGTGTGCACTAGGTTTAAGTGTGACGCGTATATGTGTGTGTGTATGAGAGAGAGCGTGTGTCTGACAGCTAGTCTGCGTGAGTGTGTGAGTATGTAGGAGTTTGTGTGTATGTGTGCTTGTTTGTGTGTGTGTGAGAGAGAGTGCAGGGTGTAGTGTGACATGAACCCAAGGTCACGTTTGAGGCTGTCTTCATAGGTATCAAACTTTGCTTTCAGCCTCTGCTCTGCCACTTTGCATTGGCAAAGTCCCCCTTGGAAGATGGTCACCCAAATATCCGAAACTGAATGTCCCTGTCTGCTGAAGCATTTCCTGACTGGGAGGGAAGACCCCTGTATGGCGGTTGTTGCGCAGTGCCTCTTCAGCAGTTGTCACAGCATCTGTTTGGTCTCGACAATGCACCATGCTTTGGGCCATCCATGCTAGTAGCGTACGAAATAAGCAATGTTGGCCGAGTCACGTGAGTGCATACCTCGTACATGGGGGGGGGGGGGGGTGGTTTCCTCACGTGTAATTATGGTATTCATGTCGATAGTCTGACACGTCTTGCAGTGCTTGCCCTGACAGAGTTGTACGGTGTTGTGGTCGATGTTGTCTTGAAGGCTGGTCAGTTTGCTGCAAACAATGGTTTTGGTGCAGCAGGTGCTTAAAGTCGAGAAGTGGAGGCATAGGGAAGGTCTTGATGAGGTGCTGATCCTCATCGATAATGTGTTCCAGGCTGCGAAGAATATAGCATAATTTCTCTTCTCCTGGGAAGTACTGGACAATCCTATTGGTTGCATCCCGTGTCTATCTCCTAATGAGGTCATTGCAATATCTCGTTCTGGCATGTTTGAACTGGCGTTTAATGAGTGAACATTGTATCCTGTTCTTATGAGGGAGTCCTTGAGCATCTTCAGACGTCCGTCGCATTCCTCCTCAACTGAACGGATCCTGTCTGAGCTGAGATGTCACCTTTCTTAAAATAAAACCTCAAGCTATCCCGAGAAGGCGACTTCAAAGAAGTTCTGGGGTTTACAAATTAATGAACAAACCTGCAAACCTTTATAACAGATGAAATACTGAGCAGCAATCTAGGTTTGTTCAATGTATCATTTCAGTTGCATGACACTGTAATCTTTTGCTCTAAATTCTGTGTCTTATGATCCAATTCCAAAGCTACCTGATGAAGTAGCAGCAGTCCAGTAAAAGCATCTCTTATGCAGTGCTGATCAATCCTCAGCAGCGGAATCTCGTGAGATTGGAAAATTCCAGCCAAGTGGCTGAACGAGAAATTCAAATTTTGGATGTGGGTTTGCTGAGCTGGGATGTTCATTTCCAGACGTTTTGTCACCCTACTAGGTAACATCTTCAGTGGGCCTCAAGCAAAGCAATGTACATGATTCCTCTTTCTATTTATATGTTTGGGTTTCTTTGGGTTGGTGATGTTATTTCCTGTGGTGATGTCATTCCCGGTGGTGATATCATTTCCTGTTCTTTTTCTCAGGGGGTGGTAGATGGGGTCGAATTCGATGCGACAACCCCTGAGAAAAAGACCAGAAACTGAGATCACCACAGGAAATGACATCACCACTGGAAATAACACATCACCAACTCGAAGATATAAATAGAAAGCGGGAGTCATGTACACTGCTTTGACTGAGGCCCACTGAAGATGTTACCTAGTAGGGTGATGAAACGTCTAGATATGAACCTCCCAGCTCTCCGAGCAAACCTGCATCCAGAACCTCAACGTGAGCTACGAATATTCTCAAAACATGCAAAGTCAAATTTTGTCACCCTCATTAGAACAGTTCACACTCTGACGCAGTTGGGAGCTTTCTGTTGCTTTCTCTTGATAACTCCTAATCAGTATGTAAGAAGGTATTAATCATGGATGTGGGTATGTCGTGAACTTGATGATATTTTGACTGACCTGATCACGAATTGTTTTAACTCTTGCATTCCAATTTCAATCCTGCCGTTCTTACTCACTCAAAAATTATTCTGACCAACAACTTTCTTACTCTTTTCTCGTTCATCTTTTGCAGTTAATCTGTTAGCCATTGTGATGCTGCCCCGAGGGAAAGTGTGACCTTTCCACTTGCACAACATATTACCTGGTGGCCATGGCCGCAGCGGATCGAATGGTCATCATCACTGAGGTCATATTGAAACAGTTCAAAAATGTTATTTTAATTATTTTTTCTGGACATCACTCCCGTGTGCAGCATTATACATTTTGTAGCTCGTGAAGCAACAGACTGTTCCATCTGGTTGGCCGTTACTTTTAACATTGATCGATTTATGGCCATTTGTTGCCAGAAGCTGAGAATTGTCAGACTGAAATTCTGGCAACTGCAGTTCTGCTTTTCTCCAAAACGTGTTTTTTTAAAAACAAATATTCGCTTCTACTTTGTGTAAGAACCTGGATGGAATGTTGATAAAGTATCATTGTTCTGTTAGAGAAATGCACGTTTTTGTATTAATCCTGGAATTTTGCTTTTTGACCGGCAAGATACGATTTTAACACCAATTCTCCCATTTGCTCCAAGTATATTCCTTAATACTCTTACTGTAATGTGCATTTTATTGACTAGTCAGGTTCACAAGGAACTGAAGGGGTAGAGCAAGAGCCACTGTCACAGAGACACAGAGTTGGAGAGCAGAAGGAAATCAGTAGTCTTCCTCTTCACCATGTGTGACAGTTTCATACTTCTGTGGCTGACCGATGTTATAGACCATAGATCATAGAACATTACAGCACAGTACAGGCTTTGAGCACCGACCTGTGGAAACAATCCGAAGTCTATCTGCCCGACACAATTTCATCTTTGTTCCATATATTTGTTCAAAGACCATTTAAAAGCCCTTAAAGTTGGCGAGTCTCCTAATGCTGCAGGCAGTGTGTTCCACGCCCCGACTACCCTCTGAGTAAAGAAACTATTTGCGACATCGCTCCTATACCGATCACCTCTCAATTTGCAGCTATGTACCCTGGTGCTAGCCATCACTATTCGAGGAAAACGGCTATCACTGTCCACCCTAGCTAACCTTCTGATTATCCTATATGTCTCAATTAAGTCACTTCTTAACCTTCTTCTCTCTAACCAAATTAGGCTCAAGGCCCTCAGCCTTTCCTCATAAGACCTTCATTCCATCCCAGGCAACATCCGAGTAAATCTCCTCTGAGCCCTTTCCAGAGCTTCCACATCCATTCCTCTAATGCATTGGTCAGAACTGCATGCAATACTCCAAGTGCGGTCGCATCAGATGTTTGTACAGATGTAGCATGACAATGTGGCTCTGAAACTCAATCCATCTACCAATGAAAGCTAACAAATCGTATGCCTTCTTCTCAACCCTATCAACCTGGGTGGCAACTTTCAGGGATCTCTGTACGTGGACACTGAAATCTCTCTGCTGTTTTACACTACCAATAAACTTACCATTAGCCCAGTACTCTTTATTTCAGTTACTCCTTCCAAACATATATTACACATATTACAGATTCGCAAGCGTTAATCTCAGTGATTATGTTGTGTCTTTGTATATATTCGAATAAGTCAGCTGGAAACTGTGCAACTTAAATTCCTGCAGGTACATTTATTTATCGGGTGACTCAGTCCAAGTTCAGAAAACAGGTCAAAAGTGCGGTGAAGCTTCCACTGACAGCAATTATTCGATTAATTAATAAAGACATTATACTATGAAAAGCCAGCTGCCTGGCCCTTTGTTCCCACTCCATCAATCAACTGAAGTGTGGACTCGCTTTAGGTCTATTAATGCATCCAGAATGAAGAGGGAAAACGCGATGGTGTGAGTGAGGAATGGAGTGCTGAGAGAGACACATCGCTGGTGAGAAGCGGCAACAGCAGCTACACACACTTCCACTCAATCAGTTTAATACTCTGAACCTTAACGTTGCCCAAAAGACCGAGTTGATACATTTTGTTTGCTGGCTTTGCAGACCCGTCATTTATGACCATTACCAACTGTGAAGGAAAGAGATACTGCGTTGGGGGGAGGGTGGTGGTGAATTGGTATTTGACTTCTGGTAATGTGGTGTACAAGTGCTTCCGCGGTGATCCAGAAATCTGGGCAGACAAAGCAATCAGGCCTGAGGGACAACCCTGGATGAACAGGGATAAGCAGTTTCTTGTCCTCTCGTGATGTGGAGGTGCCCCCAAGGGAGGCAGTATCTGCACTTATTAGCCATCCTGCTTTGCTCACAACTGGATAATTCAGTGTCCCTATTCAAATGTAGCGGGTTAGTGCATTTAAATGTGGCAAATGTGGTGGCTATTCACTAATATAGAGATAGAGGAGGCTTGAGATTTTTATTGACATGTTAAGCAGATTCGTTTTCTTTAGGTGAAAGGAAAAACTCGTTTTCACCATATATGACACAGTTTGAGAAATCTTAAAATGTTATGAAAGTTACAAATGTGCCATGCATTTACTCATAATATTATTTTGTTTGTTTCAAATCAGGAGAAAATAGAGATTTGTCTTTTTTTTCAGATGCTTCCTCTTGATTCAACGGACTCTTACGAATCATTTGCATGGAAGTGTGAAGACTTCTCACAGAGAAACAAATACCATCACAAAACCGAGAACTCAGCTTCCAATAATTCAAAAACTGCTGACCAAACACCCCAGATCTGGAATTTTAATAAAGTAATCTTCTAATAACACAAACGAAAAATAAGATGTGAATAACGGAAATCTGAGGTTAAAAAAAGAGATCCTGCTTGACAATTTCAGCAAGACTTGTGACTTCTCTGAAGACTTCTCAGATATATGAGACAGATAACATCAACTCTCTTTATCAACTAAGGCCAGCCTGCCTTAATTTCTTCAGATATACCTGTTTGCATTTTTTAAGTTGAGGTAACTGATTCTCGGAAATACTCTGTACTCATTTCGAAGAGAATGACCATATTGCTCGCCTGGAATTATTCTGATCAATTGGAAGTTGCTTTTCTTCAAAGAATATCCAAATCATCGATTT
>NC_057717.1:44631320-44636337 GCF_004010195.1 Chiloscyllium plagiosum | reverse complement strand
AGATCAAAGGCAAATGCTCTGTAATCTCCTCGCTGTCTTCACAGACCAACCTAGGGTTAATTCAGTCCGGCCCCGACTTATTTATGTTCTCACTTACCAGAATTGCTAACACTTCCACCTTGTGAACCTCAATCCCATCCAGTCCGGTATCCTGCATTTCGGTATTCTCCTTGACAGCATTGTCTTTTTCTAGTGTCAATACATTTGAAAACTATTAATTTAGCGCCTGACTATCTCCTGAGACTCCATGCACAACTTCCCACTACAATCTTTGATTAGCCCCACTCTTTCTCCAGTCATTCTTTTATTCCTGATATACCTAATGGATGCTCTTGGGTTTTCCTTGACACTGTCTTGCAACGACTTCTCATGTCCCCGCCGGCTCTTCTTAGTTATTTCTTTAAGTCTTTCCTCGCTATTGTGTAACTCTCAAGCGCCCTAACTCAGCCTTCACGTCTCCTCCTAAATTAATCCTCGTTCTTCCTCTCGACAAGAGATTCAACTTCTTTAGAAAACCACAGCTGCCTCACTAGACCACTGCCTTCCATCCACGAGAGGTTCGTACATATCAAGGACTCGCAGTAGCTGTTTCTTGAATAAGCTCCACATTTCAATTGTGCCCTGTCTCCGCAGTGTCCTTCGCCCACCCCATGCATTCTAAATCTTTCTACGAGCATCATACTTGACTCTCATCCAGCAATATTTCTTGCACTGCGGTATATGCTTGTCGATTTCCATCGCTAATGTGAACATAATCGAATTGTTGTCACTATCACCAAAGTGCTCACCTACCTCCAAATCTAATACCTGGCCAGATTTAATACCCAGTACTAAATCCAATGTCACCTCGCCCCTAAATCGTGTACCTATATAATGCGTCAGGAAACTAACCTGCACACATTGGTCAAAAACTTACCCATGAAAGTACTAGAACTATTGTATTTCCCGCCAATGTTTCGAAAGTTAAGTCCCATATCAATTCCGCTGTTACTCTCTCTCCTATCCATAATCATGTTCGCTGTCCTTTCCTCTACATCCCTGGAACTATTTGGATGCCGACAGAAATCTCCAAACAGGGTGACCACTCTTTTTCTATTTCTGAACCCAGCCAATCCTACCTCTGAAGACGAGTCCTCAAACGACCTTTCTGCTACCATAATATTGTCCTTGACGAATAATGCCAAACTTCCCCCTCTTTTACCATTTCTCTGTTCTTAATGCAACATCCAATTCCCGGCACGTGCAAAACCATTTTGGTCCCTGCTCTACCTATGTCTCAGAAATGGCCACCACACCAAACACCCAGCTACCAACTCGTGTTGCAAATTCACTCACCTTGTTTCGAATGCTCCTGCCGTTGGAGTAGGCACACTTCAAACTTTTAATTTCTTCCCTGTGCTGAATACTGGGGCAAGACGTACATTCAGGACCTCCCCTCCTTCCTCAGACTCGGGGCGCAAGTTCAGTCTCTTATCACTGATCGATCCTCCACTCACTCTGGCCAACATCTTGTTTTTCACGTAAGTTTAGAAGATCTTAGTATTTTCCTTAATCCGAGCTGCTGAAGCTTTCTTATGTTCCTTCCATCTCACACAAGTCCAGTCTTCAGTTCCTTCATGGATAGACTTTAACCATCCACAGCACTCTTTTATCCATGCCTCCTCAACCTTACCTAAGCTTTATTCTTCCTTTTGACTAGTTTCCTTCCGCATCCGTTGCCGAAGAAGCATTTTACAAGCTGACAACCAATAGTGGGACAAACCTGCCCAGCACTATCAGCACAAGCTTCTTTATAAAGACCACATTTCTGTCGTAAATCTCGCTCAGAACATTTGCTCCGAAGTTCGGCCACCTGGTTCCAGCCTAATAGCATTATAATGTCCCCTCCCCGAATTTAAGAGTTTCCATACAATCTGATCATATCCCTCTCCACAAAAAAAGGAAAGATCATAGATTTGTGATCACAATCACCGAAATGGTAACCAGCTGAGAGATCCGACACCTGGCATGGTTCCTTGCCAGCAGCAAATCAAATAAGGAACGCATAGTGTTCGACCTATCCCCACACTGTGTCAGAAATCCTTCCTTGGCACACCTGACACAAACGGCTCCATCCAAACTACTTTAACAAAATATGTTCGGATCAATATGAGGGAAGTTAAAATCGCACATAACAACAACATTGCTACTTCTGCACCTGTCCATACTCTGCTTTCAAATCTGCTCATTCGTGCTCTGTTCCTGTTAGTTGAACTGAAGGAAGCTCCCACTAAATTGACTGTATATAATTTAACCCATTACTGCCTCTGCAGACCAATCCACGTCGGAGATCTCCTTTTCTGCGGTGTAAGGCTTCCCTGGATTAGCAATACCACTCCTAAAATTCGTATACCGACCCAATCCACATTCTATTTGAAAGATTTAAACTCTGCAACATCCAAGAACTATTACGACTCCTGTGATAACCAAGTCTCTGTAATGGTCAAGAAATCACAGTTCATAGTACTGATCCATGCTCTGACTTCGTCACCCTGATTTCTTAAAATTTGACATTAAAAACGACACACTTGAATCCACGATAGTGAGTACACGTTTGTCCTATCAAGTGCTTGTCTCTTTTCACAGTCACTCCATGCGTTCTGTCAGGCTATTCACTATCATCTGATCCGTAGCTCAGGTTCTCAACCATTGCCACTTTCGTTTAACGCCTGCAGAAAATAATCTATGTCATTTGTGCCAACTTGCATAATTACCCCCTCTGGCTGCTCACCGTGCCAAATAAGAATGTTCTGCAACAGCTGGTTGGACACTGGCACCTGAGAAGCATTCTTGATTCGTGTCTGCGACTACAACATCTCCATTCTCTCCCTAAAACTACAGAGTGTCTTTTGACTAATGGCCTGTTAAGCTTTACCGTTAACTGCTGTGCCCCATATCTCGTCATAGTACCACTGACCTGGCAATTGCTGCTTTCCCCTGAATGAATATCTCCCCAGCATTATCTAAAGCGGAATACTCGATTTCGAGGGTAATGACCACACGAGATTTCTGGACTCGCTGTTGCCACCAATTGATTTTACTGGTGGTCATGCAGGTACTCTCGATCTGCACCTCCCGTGAGACCAGCTGATTAAAACGCACCTCTGTGATGCACTCAGCATCGTAGATCAGATCATCTTCGTGTCCGCTGCGAACTTTAACGCGCCACACGTGGTCCTCAACTTAACGGTATCTCTTTCAAATGCAAGCGATTGTGGCCCCCACACTGACCTGTGAAGCGCACCACTAGCTAGTGATGGCGAACCAGAAATATACCGCTTTATTCCCAGTCTTTGATATGTATTCATTCACTATGCTATAACATTACACAAAATGTTAGGCGCATTATTCTTATGCCTCTAACTTTTGTGCAACAGGTTGTCCAATGCTTTCTGGCAATCCAGGTACACAACATCCATCGTTTTCCTGCTGTACACTGCACTCATAATACCCTCAACGAATTATTCTGCTTCATTTTAACACGACCTGCTTTTCATCAACCCATGATGTGTCTGCCAAATCGAAGAATTTCGTCACGATGTCTTTCTATTCTTTCCATGATAGATTCAAGCACTTACCCACTACAGAATTTAGGTTTACTCAACTATAGTGACCCGTTTTATGTCTATCTTTTTTTTAAGCAGGAGCACCACACGTGGAGTTTTCCAATCTCCCAGAACGGCCACAAAGTCCACCGAATTTTCTAATTTGCTACCAGCAAATTTAAATATAATTCTGAAAATGCAGTTTCGGCCTGTAGACCAATATGTGCTGATGTGTACACCAGGAAGAGAAACAGTGTGTGAGAGACAGAAAGAGAGATATGGTGAGAGAGTAAGAGTGAGAAAGGGAGAGGGAAGGGAGAGTGTGTGAGTGCGTGTGTGCATGGGTGTGATGGGGCAGATACCTGTGAGTGAGTGTGCGAGTGATTGTAATATGGAGTGTGCGCGTCAGAGAGAGAGAGCGTGTGTATGAGCGAGTTTCGCTCACTCTCTTAGACACACTCATTCACCCATACTCAAACTCATAGCAACACACTTTCATAGGCGTTTCCTATGTCGCAATCCCGCACAAAAACCCATTCGCACACTCCGTCCCCCTCCCCTCACGTACAGATACACACTCGCTCAAAATCTTTTTCTGTCTTTATCGGACACACACTCGCTCGTCCTTCTCTCTCCCTCTGACCCAGTGACCGGAAAGATGTGGAGAGTTTGACGGAGGTGTGGAAGGTTAGACAGCTGTGGGGTGTTGGTAGGGAGAGATAAAAATGAGGGAGACAGAGACAGCAGGAGAGTGAAAGAGAAAGGGAGGGTGAGAAACAAGAAGGACGGAGAAGAAATTGGTGTGGTGAGAGAGGGAGGGTGGCGGTCGTGTCGGATGAGTGAGAGTGAAAGGCAGAAGGGGAGAGAAATAGAGAGTGGGCAGAGAGACAGAGGTACGTAAATGACGAGGGGGAGAGCATCTGGTGAAATAGTACAAGAGAGGGGTCAAAGGGGATAGAGCAACGGAAGGATAGAGAGAGATAGACAGTTGCGATTGAGTGGAAATTGGGTGAACGGGGTAGGAAGATGAATTATGCACATGGCCTGGTTGCGGTGGGTGTCCCAGAGGTGAAAACATGCACAGGATGATTTAAACACAACTCTTGAGCATAGTCCCGCTCGCCTCCACTTCCCTGAAGAGCAGGTCTTGGGGCTGAGTCTGTCTATCTCAGCTCAGCTTTTTCAACACAATGACAAACACCAATATCGTTGATTCTGCTGCAAGACACTTCACAATGAATACTTTTATTGCTGACAAGTTCGAGTTTTCGGTACAACCAATGGGATGGTGCCTGATCTTCCTCATCATTGAGTTGAGAGAAACTTTGAAATAAGTCCCTGTAATGCGCTATGGTACAAGATTGAACAAACTGCAGTCTGTTATCATAGCGACAAGCTGCTTCATTGTTGAAACATTGAACTGAAATGAGAAA
>NC_057717.1:44619048-44631111 GCF_004010195.1 Chiloscyllium plagiosum | reverse complement strand
GCTTGGGGCTGAGTCTGTCTATCTCAGCTCAGCTTTTTCAACACAATGACAAACACCAATATCGTTGATTCTGCTGCATGGCACTTCACAATGAACACTTTTATTGCTGACAAATTCGAGTTTTTGGTACAACCAATGGGATGGTGCCTGATCTTCCTCATCATTGAGTTGAGAGAAACCTTGAAATAAGTCCCTGTAATGCGCTGTGGGACAAGATTGAACAAACTTCAGTCTGTTATCATAGCGAGAAGCTGCTTCATTGTTGAAACATTGAACTGAAATGAGAAAACAACGGATAGCTTGATTAATGAGTGAATTTGATTGATTGATGAATTTGTGTAAAGGGAAATTTCAGCACTTTCTTCAGCTGCTGTCTGAACTTAGTCTGGGTCACGGCATAAATCACGGTGTTAGTGCAGCAGCTGAGTAGCTGCAGCATAATGCCCAAATCCACCACATAGAAATCTAGATGAAAAGTGCTAGGCACAATCAATTGCATCTGGTTCCAAGTAGAATACAACATTAACGTTGACCAAAACAGGATGAAATTGGCCGAGATCACACACAATAAAATGATGGATTTTTTTCGATTTCTCATTTCTGTGTCAGTCTGAGCGGCTTCATTGATGTGAGCCCGGAGTCTCCTCCGCGCTCTACTGGTCTTTAAAATGTGTCTGACGGTGATAACATTAAGCAACAGAATCAGGAGAAAAGGGAGACCCGGTGTTGTAATGTAGTGGAGGAACTCGATTTTGGCCCAGGCAAATACGGAACTACCAGCTATTCGCACAGAACAAAACGAGGGTAAGTTAAACAGCTGATAGCGAGCTCCGAGCGTAAAATACCAGAAAATGTTCTTTAAACAGCTCAGCACAGTCACTACTCCCAGAACCACAGCTGCCGTTTTCTCATTGCAATATTTAATTTTGAGCTTCTGGCAACAAATGGCTACAAACCGATCAAAGGTGAATGTGACTGTGAACCAGACAGAACAGTCAGTTGCTGCATAAAGCAGGACTGCGTGGATATTACACACACGGATGGAGAACAGGAAATAAAACAGTTTCTGATAAACGATGGGAATTTGTCTCAATATCAGGTCAAGGATAATGACCAGTAGATCCGCCACTGCCATCGCCCCCAAGTAACGTCTGACACATGAAGATAATCCACAATCTTTACAAAGCAGGACGTAGATCGTCACTACGTTAACTATGAGGAAGCAAACAAAGACATTATACATCATTTGGAGGCTAATTGACCAGTTTGATTGACGACAGAGTGAGATTTTCATGCGTGTCACCATAATCAGAGATTTATTATAATAATTGAAGCTGAAATAACAAACCGGACTATCTAAATTAATGATAAAAATAGTCATACAATACAAGAACGCCTCCCCATCCCCAAAGAACCATTTGTAATAATAAATAGCTTCTGTAACATTCCTGCACAATCGATCACTCGAGATCAGACACAGGTCACTTCTTTCCATTTCCTAATACGAAGGGTGAAAACGTCGACGTCCTGAAGGATACTCTCTCAGTTCCTTAAAGACAAACGGAGGTGAAAATTTCTGTCTTTTGATTTAAGTTATGGTTGATCCTGTGCAGGGAAGAAATGCAAACGCAGGGAAACCATACTCACCCCTTTAAATACGTGAGAATACTTCAGGACAGTGTCTCCTTCTCCATGGAACAGCATCTCTTAACTTGCGGTCTTAGCTGTTGCTCTATGAACTTACGTTTGGCCAGTCACAAAAACATTTAGCGATTGAGTGTTTCAGGGAATGTCGGGTGCAGAATATTTCAAAGAATGATGGAGACAAAATATTCTCGAGAATGTCAGTAAGTGATTGTTCCGGGGAATATCGGTTTAACGATGTACTGACGAATATCAGTTATAGAATATTCCAGGGAATGTTGGGTTTCGAATGCGACAGAGATTATCAGTAATAGAATATCTCAGAGCATGTCGGTTATGGAATGTTCTTGGTAATGTCAGGTATAGTTTTCCGGGTAATGTAAATTATAGAATGTTTTGGAAAATGTCAGTTTTGGAATGTTAGTGTAGAAAGTTCCAGGTATGTTCGTAAGGTAATGCCCCAGGGAATGTGAGGGATACGATGTTCTGAGGAATAGCCGTTGCAGAAAACCGGGTGTAGAAAGTTACCAGCAATGTCAGTTCTCGAATGCTCCAGGGGATGTTGGGTTTCGTATGTTCTGGAGAATCTTAGTTATAGCATGTCCAAGTGAATGGCCGTTATAGAAAGTTGCGTGCAGATTGTTTCAGAGAATGTTAGGGACAGAATGTCCTGGGCAATGTCAGTGAAGGAAGGTTCCAGGTAAAATTAGGCGTAGTATTTTCCGGAGAATGTCAGTTGTAAATTGTTCCGGAGAATGGCAATTAAAGAATTATCCGGAGAATATCAGTCTTATAATGTTCCGAGACATGTAAGGTGTAGATTTTTCTTGGAAAGGTCGGTTATAGAATGTTCTGAGGAATGCTGTGTTCAGAACGCTCCAGAGAATGAAGGCTGTAGAATGTGCATACAGACTGGTCTGCAGAATGTCAGATGAGATAGCCTGGAGAAGGTCAGTTATAGAATATCTGGGGAATGTCGTATATAAAATGCTCCAGGAATGTCGAATGCGGAATCCTCCCGGGAATGTCGGGTATGAAATGTGGCAGAGCCATAAAGAGTTACATCATAAAGGCACATCTTCCCGTTGTGTTTTCTGAGACCCACTCAGCCTCATGGTGAGAATCTCTTCCCTTGCTCACTTCAACTGGGACTTTTCAGCAAAAACAACATTATTAAGACAATACATCAGTCCTGATTTGTACCATCGTCTTTTGTGATCGTACAGATATCACTCATTATTCCCAGAACTCTCTCACTTCCTTTTCATTTATGTATATTTGAGACGTTACGGGGGTAAACGCTCCTGTTATATTTAAAACCAGGAACACAGAAAAGATTTATTCCATGCAGTATTCTGTAAATATTCGAGTCGCCAAGGACTATTCAAAGTAAAATTCACAACTTTATTTCCTAAAGTAAAACAGATCATAAGTTCTGGGCGGCATGGTGGCACAGTGGTTAGCACTGCTGCCTCGCAGTGCCAGAGACCTGTGTTCAATTCCCGCCTGAGGCGACTCTCTGCGTGGAGTTTACACGTTCTCCCCGTGTCTGCGTGGGTTTCCTCCGGGTGTTCGGGTTTCCTCCCACAATCCAAAAATATGCAGGTTAGGTGAATTGGCCAAGTTAAATTGCCCGTAGTGTTAGGTGAAGGGATAAATGTAAGGAAATGGGTCTGGGTGGGTTGCACTTCGGAGGGTCGGTGTGGACTTGTTGGGCCCAAGGGCCTATTTCCATACTGTAAGTAATCTATCCTACTTAACCTTTATTTACAAATGCGGTTTCCAAGCTATCTTTACCTTCCTTTCTTTAACACTAGGTTGACAAAACGCTCAATTAAGATCATAATTAAAAAAAAAAACAATTCTGTATGTTAAAACCATAGAGCATTCGATTCTAAAAATCTTCCTGCGTCTTTTTTTTTCCTTCTGGTTAGGAATTCCAGCTTAATTTATCGAAAAGGTGCCTTCTTAAAAGAGCAATTTTTTAGGCATTCTGCTTAAATGCTCTGTCGTGGCAGTTCACCTCCCACTTGTTCAATTTTCCCTGGTCTTATACTCGAGAGCATCGGAATGTGTCATCAGCCCTCAAGATTGTCAATATACTCGATTCAAACTTGATTGAAGTTTGATACGTTTCGAGGATAATTTAAACTGATTGGCCGAATTCGAATGTGTTTTTCTCTTCAAGCAAAAACCCAATCGAGTTTTTCAGCCCAATGTTACATTGTTGCCTTTCAGAGAACACTTGGTGCTGTGTCCGGTAGTCTTCTGCTGTTAACTCTCTGAAAGTACACCCACATCTTCATAACATTCGCACTCCCAAATCGAAAAAGCTCTGGATATTGTGTTTCCAATCTTGGTCATTCTACAGCCGTGTCCGTCTAATATCACTGAATTTTATCCAGTCACTCAATGTATGCAGTGAATTCCTTAGTCTATTTTGAGAATAGAAAATACAATCTGATAGCGAGCGTTTCATTCAGCATTTTAACCCGTTATTCCCTTCTCCATTTTCGCCTTCATTTCTCATGTTGATCCAATCATGAAACTGTCATACACCGTCATAATCACAGAATCAGGACTGATGAGTAATGTTTCATGAATCCCCAATCACGATCCCTGGGTATATCCTATCCCACTGTCAGGGCAGATCCATCAGTGCTGGGTTCACCGTGGGATGTAGACAAGAAAGGAGTTTCCCTGAAATTCCTCAACATTGATTCCCGAACCCGGGAAATCTCATGGTAACATATCAGATATGATCAAGGAAATAGCCTGATGATGGACATCTGTTGACCTCCACGCTAACCTTCAGTGATAACGCAATTCCCCTTGATCTGGTAAGCAAATCGGAGGCAGCACTGTCAGTGTCTCCACAGGCCCAATACTCATCGAGTAGGGCGAGTCTTCCAATACTCAGTAGCCCGATTGTGAGAAGTGATGGGTGAACCAACAAGAGTGAAACATTCTCACCAAACTCATTGTCACAGATGGATCTGTCCCTAAAACGTTCTGTCAGAGCAATACGCAGACTGCCCTGGCGGAGGGAAAGTCTCAGTGTCATATTGAAGGTATTGCCAACTGTCTTATGTGGCACTTCCCCCTGCAAAGTCGGACATAATTATAAATGACTGAAAAATGGAAGCTGGGTATCCAAGAGGCATTGGGAGCCATCAGCAGCTGCGGCATACATAGCCTTCTAATCATCAGAAAATCAGAAGTGGGCTGTTCACTGATGGTTCCAATACTTTCCTCATAATTCACAACTGTATCTATGCTGAAGCAGGCTACTCAGCCCATGAAGAGATTTAAACAGGGACAGAATGGGGTATTTCAGATATTCGAGGCGGTTCTCAGCAATTGGAGTCGATTTATTTCATCTCTCATGCCTGTTTCAAAGAAAATGGACAGGAATATTACGCTTTTCAAAACTGCTGCACATGAATAAGGGGAGGATTGGCAACTGAGCTGGAAGCAGTGATGAATGAGAGAAATTAACTTCTTTATCAGGTTAACAGAAAGAAAGGACGGCAGTAACACAGTGACCAGTACTATTTGCAAACGCTACCTATGATTTGTTTCATAAATGGAACAAAACAACTACATTTCTGGGTGACACGAAGTAGTTAGGAAACTAAGTTATCAAGGATGTAGACAATCCGCAGATATAGAATCAGTAAATGCATCAGCAACGGACAGCAGTTTGGCGGTGGAATGCAAACTGGATAATGGTGAACCTGTGAATATTTCTTGAAGAATAAAAGACTGTACATTACATAAATTGAGACAGAATGCAGGGCTTAGCGATATTCAGTGTACACTGAATCGTTCTCTCTAACCCGTTCAGACATGGGAATTGTTGCTCCATCTCCCGGTTACCTTGCACCTAAGATGTTCGCTGATGTTCCCAGTTCCCCCATTGCTCTCAGTACACACGATATATAGTGATGTGGTTGTTCGGCAATGGGGAGCAGAAAGCGGAGGGTGTTTTGAGCCGTGTACCAAATGGACAACGTTTAACCGAGAGGCCATCCTTTATGGAGACCTAAAGATGAAGAGAATGATGACTGCTTCTGATTAAAGAGGCTGTGGTTGCTGCCAGGGCAGTGAATACTCACAAACATGATGTACTATGAATGATCACAATGCATCATACATGGAATGAGAGACAGAAGATGCAATCACAAGAATAAGATCTGAAGGCATTGTCAGATCAGCTGAAATGATTATTTAAATCACATTCTCATTTCACCTAACCGAATCAGCCCAGACACCATAAGCCAGAGGAATTAAATTTTCAACACAGTGCACTGTGTAGATCAAGATCTGCTCGTTCCAAACCAGCAGTCTGTCGAGTGTAGAATTCCCTCCAGATCACAGCAGTACATTGATCCGTAAACAAGGACCAGATATCTGTTCAGCACCGGTTGCTATACTGACCACAGCAGTGAATTTATCTATCAGCCTGGAGTGGATATCTGGTCAGCACGAAGATATTGGGCCGGGTGTGGTCTTGAGACTGAGCCTAGTTAGGTCTGGAGACAAGGCCTAGTGCAGTCTGCAGAGTGGGACCAGTGCAGTCTGGAGGGTTTGTCCAGCGTGGTCTGGAAAATGGACCTGTCGTGGAGTGGAGACTTGGGCAAATGTGGTCTGGGGGACCGAATAGGTGCGGTGTGGAGATTCTTCACGGTATGGTCTGGACTCTGAATCTTGTATTGTCTGCAGACTGGAAGCAGTGCAGTCAAGAGACTGTGCCTGGTGCGGTATGTCATATGGGCCCAGTGCATTCTGGAGACCGAGCCTGGCACATTTTGGAGACTGGGTCCAATCCAGTCAGTAGACTCAGTTCTGACGCAGACTGTCGTGAAGCGACTTTAAATCATGCATGTTCTTTTATTTTCATTTTTTTCTTCAGCTGGAATTCATTTATTATTCATTTCATTTTGTACCAAACGCCTACGCTATTATACCTAGCTACCTTGCACCTAAGATGTTGCCAGATGTGAAGACACTGCAAAACTCCCACTCCATTCATTGCAGTGCACGTGAAAGCGAAGCTAATTCAACATAAACGTGAGAGATTCAATGTCGTTGATACATTTTCCAAACAAAGCTGCTTCTCGAGCAGAGGCACGGGTCTGCTTGCAGAAGGTGGTATGACATCACTTTAAACTTCAGAAGAAGAGGGATTTGCAGAGAGAATGTGACACTGAGGAGGGACGTTCTGATCCTCATGTCAATGGATTCACTCCCAAAACAAACGAAACCCAAATGCTCAGAGATGCAGATTCAGAGATACACACGTTAATACGCTAAAGGACACACTGAAACACAAAGACAAACGCACACAAACACACAACTATGAACATTCAGGGAAATGCAAACATTCAGCCAATCATCCCTGCCTTGCCATTCAATGTGATCATGGCAGAGCTGATATAGGCCTCACCTTTATTTCCTATTGGGAAATAAGGCAGTGTAAGTGGCTGACCTGTTCGATTGGGAGCATTTTGGGAGCAGTGACTAAAATTCCATTAATTTGAAAATAGTTCTGGAGAAGGATCGGTCTGGTCCACAAATTAACATTATAAATTCGAGCAAGATTACTTCAGATATATTCGGCAGGATCTTTCAAAACATCTATTGGTGTCAGCTAGACATATTTAGACGGACGTCGGGCAAGTGGAAGTCTTTCAGTAGCCAGTTAATCAGAGCTCAGGGGCAACATGTTCTTCTAAATGTGAAAGGCAATGCTCGCAGTAGTAGGGAACAGTTCATAAATAGGGATTTTGAGGCTCTGGTCAAGAAAATCGAACGAGGTCTATGTCAGGTTTGGGTTTCTGGGAAGCAGTGAGCCCTTTGAGGAGCATATGGGTTACAGCAGTGCACTTCCGAGGCAAATCTGGAAGGAAAGCAGGGAACATGAGATCTATTTGATGAACAGGGTTAAAGAGAATCGGAAGGGATTCTTCAATGATATTAAGGGAAAAAGGGCAATTAAGAAGAGAATCGGGCCCGTTAAAAACGGAAATCACGTTTGGACCCACAAAGAGATCAACTAGGCTTGTTAGGTTTATTGTCAAATTTTACAAGTCATCACATATGATGCAGTCTTAAGGTAAAAAGTACCCCTCCCACCCCGCCCCAGGGACAGAATCCTCTTGCTAAGCAGAAAAATAAAGAAAACAAAGTTAAAATATAAAACATTACAGAGATGCCGAAAAAAATGGAAGTAAAAAAACAGAAAGAAGCGGATTTATTTGTTCAACAACACAGTTTATAAGTGCCTGGCCATGTTGGGTTCACATTCTTCACAAGGAATCTACCTATCCAAATGTGACGCATGACAGCCTGTTCCTGATATATGTCTGAGATACTACAGGAATATATCATGTCAGTACTTACTGTGAAGAAAGACATGGAAGCTCGGGAACTCGGCGCAATAAATCTGTGTCATGATGTTTTGAAAATAGGTCACATCACAGAGGAGGAAGTGCTGGAGTTTTTGAAATGCATAACCACAGATAAATTCCCAGGACCCGTTCAAATCTATAAAAGGTCATTGTGGGATGCTGGGGAAGAAATTGCAGAACCACGAGCTGAGAAATTTCTATTATTCATAGAGTTCAGAGTAAGTGGCAATAGATCTGAAACATTAGATCTGATTTCTCTGCATAGATTCTGCCAGCCTGCTGAGCTTGCAAGCAACTTCTAATTTTGTTTGTGATTAATAGCATCCTCAGTTCTTTTAATTTTATTTGTATGATTTACTGCCACCACTGAGGTGCTAGAGGACTAGAAAACAGCTAATGTTTCGACATTAAGTTTACAAAGATTGCAAGGTAAGCTAAGTAATTACAATCATGTGAGTCTGATGTCAGGGTTGGGGAAGTGTTTGCAGGAGATTCTGAGAGACAGGATCATCAGGCATTCTGAAATGCAAGATTGCTTTTGGATAGTCAGTACATGTTTGCATTTGGTTAAACTGATATCACGAACTTGAATAAAATTATTCAAGAGATGACCAATGAGATAAATGACAGTAAAGGAGCAGACGTTGTCAACAACCAACAAGTGTCCAGGTAGTATACTGGTTAATAAGTTTAGATCACAGGGGATCAGGGAGAGCGAGCCAATTACATACAAAATTGGCTTGACAGTAGGAGATATACGGTGTTCGGATTGAATTATTGATCTGCCTGGAGGCAGGTGATCAGCGGTACACCAGAAGACGTTTTTCTCGGACCAGTGTTGTTTATTAGTTTCAAACATGATTTGGATGAGAAAACAGGAAAAAATAGTAGACCGTTTATAGACAACACTAAAATCGTGGACAATGGATATCGTCATTTAAGAGAATAATGGGAACTTGATCAACTGGGCTACTAGGCCGAGGAATGATAGATGGAGCCTGAAGCAGACAAAGGTGAGGGGTTGCATTTTGTAAGGCAAAGATGGCACTTGTGGATCAGCGCGGACGATATTGGGACGGTCCGGTGTCGATGGTGATGAAACTGCTATGGAGGGATGGCGTTGCAGGTGTCATCGATGTGGAGGAGTTGCCTCAGGGTCCATGGACATTCCTAACTCTGTATCTGTTGTTTGATCCATTTTCTTAAATTATGCAAAACAGCGGGGTTTTGTAAAATCTTGTCACTGAGATTTTCCTGAAAAATACACGTGGTAAGAAATTCAAAGTAGAAAACCTTGACTCACTGCTTCCTGCCAGCTGTCCCATCCTAAGACTATATCCATAGGTGAGCCCCAATCCGACAAGATTTTATTTCGCACACTCTGCTTCGGGATTATGAAAATCCCAACAACTTGCAAAGGTTGCTTCCCAATAATATATCAGCCTGTAATTTTCTCAAATATAATTCGCATTTCGTAATTCTATGTTGACCTTGTCTCTGTCCATTACTTTCACTCCCAACAATTTCTCCAAAACCATGCATTTACTAATTTCGTTTTCTTCCCTTTTCCCACCAGCTTAAAACATAGAACATAGAACATAGATCACAGGACGTTACAACGCAATTCAGGGCTTTTGGACTTCGATGCTGCACCATTCAGTGAACATTATCTGATACCCATCTATACTACACAGTTCCCTTATGCTCCGTATAAATGTCCAATGACCATTTAAATGCCCTTAACGTCGGCGACTGTACTACTGTTGCAGGCAGGGCGTTCCATTCTCTACTACTTTCTGAGAGAAGAAACTACCCATAACATCTGTCAAAAACCTATCACCCCTCAATTGAAGCTATGTCCACTATTTTAGCCTTCACCATCCAAGGAAAAGCTCTCACTGCCCACCCTACTAACCCTTAGGTTTACCAGTTTTCTGGGAAGATTTTTTTAAAGAATTCTTCTGGAATGCAGAACTGAAGGCACAGTTTCTTCGTGGTTCTGCCATTTCCTTGTTCTCCATTCTCTGCTTTCAGACGACAGAAGCTGTACTTGCTTTATATTTCCATTGACATCGACATACTGTTTATAAGGCATTCAACTATTGTTAATATATTCTTCGGAAACACAGCACATTCTGACATGAGCTGCTCAACGATTGACCTTGCTCAATCAGAGAAGGATCGACACTGCAGCATCAGTAATCTGGTATGATCAACATTCGTCCTATTCTTATCACAAGGCCCATAGCCGCGAATGTTATGACACTTGAAGTGCTCATCCAACTAATTCTTAACGGTTGTGAGGTCACGCTTTCCAACTACCCTCTCAGAAAATACATTTCAGATTCCAAAAACCTCTGCGTGAAAACAAATTCACCAATCGTCTCCAAATCTCAAATCGTTCACTTTCAAAGTGTCTTCCCTTCTTGTTGGCCCTCTGACTAAATAAACAACACGTGAATATCAACACTCTCCATACGGTTCTTAATCTTATCTTTCTGAAACACATTCCCCTCCGCCTTACCTACTCCACAGCAGAAAATCAGAATTTATCCAACTTGTCTCCATAGCTGTTCGGCTCCACTCTCCGGAACACACTGGGTGAATCTCCTCTGCAGCCCCATCCGAGCAATCGCATTCTTCCTGTAATGTGGCATTTAGAACTGCACACCGTATTCCATCTCTGGCCGAAACAAAGATCTATCTAGCTTTTGTAATCTATCTCTCACTAATGAATCGCTATCACCACGGTCGCTGCTGCCTTCTCAACTCATCTTTTACCCTGCCCAGTTGCATTGAGGCACCTGTGGAGAAGCACCCCTGAACTTCCCAGTTTGCTGCAATTCATTGAGTTATCTTCTGTCTGGTTCATTTTACGAAAATGCACCACCTCATATTTATCAGGGTTTGATTCCTTCCGCCATTGATCTGCCCATCTTACAATTCCATTTATGTCTTCTTATAACATATGACTTTCCTCTTCACTGTCAACCACTCGGCAAATGTTTGTGACAACCTGAAACTTAATGTTCACATTGGCCACACACCGCTCGGACGCTCCCCAACATGTACATCTGCATCAGTTATGAATATCACCAATAATAAGGAACATAGCACTGATTCCGGTGGTGGAGGAGGGGACACGGTTCTCCAGTCACACAAGCAGTTTCTACAACCACCCTCTGTCTCCTGTCACGAACTTGAATTTCGATGCAACATGGCAAGTCATTAATGAGTCCTTGCTTATTGTGTTCCACTTTACATGCGTGTCGAATATCTGGGGATTCTCGTTAATCTTCTGTTCCAGTAGGTTTCCGTTCTTCTCTTCGGCAGTTTCCTCAAAGTGAAGATTTTCCTCGTTATTGCAATCTTATCTTGAATTAATTTTTCCTTGAATAAAGAATAGACAGCGAGAGAAACATTCTATTTACTTCCATCATGTCATATCCTTTGTGACTTTGGTAAGTTTCCCTTGTTCTTCGAAACTCTGTCGGTCACAAGCGAATATCTTCATCAGATAACCTCACCACCTGAGGTTCGAACTTTGAGGAATATTCTTAAGAATTCCTTTGTGGTCATTATGCATTTTCTGACATTGGAACATGAAAACTGTACATAATATTCCAGGCCCAGTCTCACCAAGACTCTATATAAGTGCTTCATGATATATTTATTTCTACATTTCCATTTCATTTAGTGAAGGCAAAACTAACTTTAACTTTCCATTTACATGTATTTCTCAAAACACCCTTTACCTTTATTGCATTTGCGAACTCACTGTGTAAGATCTTATAGAAAGCCTCCTGAAAATCCAAATATTCCACTTGCACTGTGTCGACACTGTCTATGCTGCAAGAAACAACATCAATCAATTCTTAATTTTGCCAAGTATGATTTCTCTACCAGAAAGACAGACTGATTCTCTCCAACGTTGCCGTTAATTTCTAAATATCTTATAAATCATCCTAAATGATGGATTCCAACAGATTCCACACAGAGACCAGAA
>NC_057717.1:44616049-44618548 GCF_004010195.1 Chiloscyllium plagiosum | reverse complement strand
AAACGAACCAAATGGTTTGCATCAGCCTGCATGAAGGAAAATCCAACAAATCTCCCAGAGATGCCATTCGATCATAAGAACTTTTGGAACTAAAGATGCAAAATCATTTCGTATTTGTAACAAGGTAATACTTTAAAAAGGCAGCTGGATAGAGTTTTTATAAGTTTGATAGACCAGATATACTTCAGATCGGAACATCAGAAAAGAAGGGTGATAAACATATTAATCGCACTGTCGATGATGGTGTTTTATTTTTCTGTACATCCTGCAAATCTGGAAGCCACTGCAGATAACTGGAAGATAGTAAACGTGATCCAAACGTTTACAAAACTGAGAAAAGATAATGTGGATAACTGTTGACCAATGAACTTGACATCTATCTCGAAGATTACAGAGCAGTGCAGGCTCTTTGGCCCTCGATGTTGCAGCGACCTGTCAAACGCATCTGAACCCCATCTATACTACACTAGTCTATGTGCGTTCATATGCTTGTCCAATGACGACTTAAATGTACTTCAAATTGGCGAATCTACTACCGTTGCAGGTAAAGTATTCCATATCCTTTCTACTCTCTTTGTGGAATCTGTTGGAATCCATCATTTAGGATGATTTATAAGATATTTAGAAATTAACGGCAACGTTAGAGAGAATCAGTCTGTCTTTCTGGCAGAGAAATCATACTTGGCAACATTAAGAATTGATTGATGTTGTTTCTTGCAGCATAGACAGTGTCGACATAGTGGAAGTGGAATATTTGGATTTTCAGGAGGCTTTCTATAAGATCTTACACGGTGAGTTCGGAAATGCAATAAAGGTAAAAGGTGTTTTGAGAAATACATGTAAATGGAAAGTTAAAGTTCGTTTTGCCTTCACTAAATTAAATGGAAATGTAGAAATAAATATATCATGAAGCACTTATATAGAGTCTTGGTGAGACTGGATCTGGAATATTATGTACAGTTTTCATGTTCCAATGTCAGAAAATGCATAATGACCACAAAGGAACACACTGGGTGAATCTCCTCTGCAGCCCCACCCGTGCAATCATATTCTTCCTGTAATGTGGCACTTAGAACTGCACACCGTATCCCATCTATGGCCGAAACAAAGATCTGTCATGATGGAAGTAAATAGAATGTTTCTCTCGCTGTCTATTCTTTCTTCAAGGAAAAAATAATTCAAGATAAGATTGCAATAACGAGGAAAATCTTCACTTTGAGGAAACTGCCGAAGAGAAGAACGGAAACCTACTCGCAGAGAAGATTAACGAGAATCTCCAGATATTCGACACGCATGGAAAGTGGAACACAATAAGCAAGGACTCATTAATGACTTGCCATGTTACATCGAAATTCAAGTTCGTGACAGGAGACAGAGGGTGGTTGTAGAAAGCTGCTTGTGTGACTGGAGAACCGTGTGCCCTCCTCCACCACCGGAATCAGGGCTATGTTCCTTATTATTAGTGATATTCATAACTGATGCAGATGTCCATGTTGGAGGGCGTTGGAGCGGTGTGTAGCCAATGTGAACAATAAGTTTCAGGTCGTCACAAACATTTGTCGAGTTGTTAACAGTGAAGAGGAAAGTCATACATGACAAGAAGACATAGATGCAATTGTGAGATGGGCAGATCAATGGCGGAAGGAATCGAACCCTGATAAATATGAGGTGGTGCATTTTCGTAAAAGGAACCAGACAGAAGAGAACTCAATGAATGGCAGCAAACTGGGAAGTTCAGGGGTGCTTCTCCATAGGTGCCTCAATGCGACTGAGCAGGATAAAAGATGAGTTGAGAAGGCAGCAGCGACCGTGGTGATAGCGATTCATGCAGTGAGACATAGATTACAAAAGTTAGACAGATCTTTGTTTCGGCCATAGATGGGATACGGTGTGCAGTTCTAAGTGCCACATTACAGGAAGAATATGATTGCACGGGTGGGGCTGCAGAAGAGATTCACCCAGTGTGTTCCGGAGACGAGAGCCGAACAGCTATGGAGACAAGTTGGATAAATTCTGATTTTCTGCTGTGGAGTAGGTAAGGCGGAGGGGAATGTGTTTCATAAAGATAAGATTAAGAACCGTATGGAGAGTGTGGATATACAGGTGTTGTTTATTTAGTCAGAGGGCCAACAAGAAGGGAAGACACTATGAGATTTGGAGACGATTGGTGAATTTGTTTTCACGCAGAGATATTTGGGATCTGAAATGTATTTTCTGAGTGGGTAGTTGGAAAGCGTGACCTCACAACCGTTAAGAATTAGTTGGATGAGCACTTCAAGTGTCATAACATTCGCGACTATGGGCCTTGTGATGAAAATGGGACGAATGTAGATCATGCCAGATTACTGATGCTGCAGTGTCGATGCTTCTCTGATTGAGCAAGGTCAATCGTTGAGCAGCTCATGTCAGAATGTGCTGTGTTACCGAAAAATATATTAATAGTTGAATGCCTTATAAACAGTATGTCGATGTCAATGGAAATATAAAGCAAGTGCAGAT
>NC_057717.1:44606059-44615408 GCF_004010195.1 Chiloscyllium plagiosum | reverse complement strand
TTTCTTACCACGTGTATTTTTCAGGAAAATCTCAGTGACAAGATTTTACAAAACTCCGCTGTTTTGCATAATTTAAGAAAATGGATCAAACAACAGATATAGAGTTAGGAAACTCCATGGGCCCAGAGGCAGCTCCTCCACATCGATGACACCTGCAACGCCATCCCTCCATAGCAGTTTCATCACCATCGACACCGGACCGTCCCAATATCGTCCGTGCTGATCCACAAGTGCCATCTTTGCCGCTGAACCATTACTCCTCCATCAATGCATCATCTCCCGTGCCTGACCCTCCAAAGGCAGAGACATGTCGCTTACACTGTGCCCAACATATAGACGTTTCGATGATGCCCTTCCACCAACTGCTTTATCACTGCCAGCGCAGGATGTAGGCAAAAACGAACTCTCCGATCCTCAGGCATCATCATTTTCTCCTGGACCCAATCTCGCGCATTTCCCCTCCGCCGATGTAGCTGCTGCTGATTCCAGGTCGTGTGCTTGCTCTGGAAATGTAAGGAGGGACTCAATCTCCTACACATTGGGTCCAAGTCGATGTCCGATCCCTGGGCCCTGGTTCAAAGCACTTAATGTCCACGACCTGAGTCCGTTCAAAATCCCTGTGTTAGGCTCTTGCCACTGTAGGTGCTATCCAAGCTACAAGGTCAGTAAGTTAAATAGAGAGACAGGAGAGCGGGAGAAAGTTAGAAACAGAAAAAAATGTCAGAGCGGACAAAGTCTAACAAAGGAAACCTTGGAACTGAACCACCAAAATAAAGGATCCTGTTATGAGAGACGAAGGCTAGTGGACTATCAGAGGAAGAGGGCCTTGTGACCCAGTTATTCCTAATATACATCAAACATTTGGTTGCGAGAATCAAATGCAATATCTGAAGTATTCTGACAGCACTAAACGATGCCAGATTGTGAATGGCTGAAGACGTGAAAAATCTCCAAGTTGATTGAGACAAATGGAATGAATGGGCAAATGCGTGGCAGGTGAAGAGCGATGTGGCAGATGTTACGTTATGCACTTTGGGGACAATATAGAACGGCAGACTACCAGTTGAAAACTGATTGATTAGAAATATTAGTCTGTAAAAGGTCTTATGCTCCTTGCAGCTTTGCAGAGCCTCAGTGACAACCTCTCTCGATCTCTGTGCTGTATTGCTTGCAGTTTTGGTCTCCTTTCCGAATAAAGAAAAAAAAATAGTTGCAATAACGAAATCATGCATTGTCCAGTGTATCCTTATATCTCAAAATTTCCATTCTTAATTACATCATTTGAAATAATTATAACATTATTCCGGTAGTAGGTCGACAGGAATTGTACTCAGTACTCCAAACGTGGCCTTATCATTCTGGTATCACTCATTGCTTTGTCCAATGAAGGTGAGTGTGTCTATTGCCTTCTAAACTGCCCTGTTTACCTGCGATTGTCTTTGAAGGAGCAACCGAACTGCATTGCTGGATTTCTGTGTTTGACAACTCTCCCCAGAGCCCTATTGTTAACTGTAAATCCTGCCCTGGTTTGCATTACAAAATGCAACCCCTCACCTTTGTCTGCTTCGGGCTCTATCTATCATTCCTCGGCCTACTGGCCCAGTTGATCAAGATCCCATTATTCTCTTAAATGACTATATCCATTGTCCACGATTTTAGTGTCGTCTATAAATGGTCTACTGTTTTTTCCTGTTTTCTCATCCAAATCATTTTTGAAACTAATAAACAACACTGGTCCGAGCAAAACGTCTTCTGGTATACCGCTGATCACCTGCCTCCAGGAAGATCAGTGATTCAATCCGAACACCCTATACCTTGTATGTAATTGGCTCGCTCTCCCTGATCCCTTGTGATCTAAACTTATTAACCAGTATACTACTTGGATACTTGTTGGTTGTTGACAACGTCTGCTCCTTTACTGTCATTTATCTCATTGGTCATCTCTTGAATAATTTTATTCAAGTTCGTGATATTAGTTTAACCAAATGCAAACATGTACTGACTATCCAAAAGCAATCTTGCATTTCAGAATGCCTGATGATCCTGTCTCTCAGAATCTCCTGCAAACACTTCCCCAACCCTGACATCAGACTCACGTGATTGTAATTACTCAGCTTACCTTGCAATCTTTGTAAACTTAATGTCGAAACATTAGCTGTTTTCCAGTCCTCTAGCACCTCAGTGGTGGCAGTAAATCTTACAATAAAATTAAAAGAACTGAGGATGCTATTAATCACAAACAAAATTAAAAGTTGCTGGAAAGCTCAGCAGGCTGGCAGAATCTATGCCGAGAAATCAGTGCTAATGTTTCAGATCTATTGCCACTTACTCTGAACTCTGTGAATAATAGAAATTTCTCAGCTCGTGGTTCTGCAATTTCTTCCCCAGCATCCCACAATGACCTTTTTATAGATTTGAACGGGTCCTGGTTATTTATCTGTGGTTATGCATTTCAAAAACTCCAGCACTTCCTCCTCTGTCATGTGACCTCTTTTCAAAACATCATGACACGGATTTATTCCCGAGCTTCCATGTCTTTCTTCACAGTAAGTACTGGCATGATATATTCCTGTAGGATCTCAGACATATATCAGGAACAGGCTGTCATGCGTCACATTTGGATAGGTAGATTCCTTGTGAAGAATGTGAACGCAACATGGCCAGGCACTTATAAACTGTGTTGTCGAACAGATAAATCCGCTTCTTTCTGTTTTTTTACTTCCGTTTTTTTCGGCATCTCTGTAATGTTTTATATTTTAACTTTGTTTTCTTTATTTTTCTGCTTAGCAAGAGGATTCTGTCCCTGGGGCGGGGTGGGAGGGGTATTTTTTACCTTAAGACTGCATCATATGTGATGACTTGTAAAATTTGACAATAAACCTAACAAGCCTAGTTGATCTCTTTGTGGGTCCAAACGTGATTTCCGTTTTTAACGGGCCCGATTCTCTTCTTAATTGCTCTTTTGCCCTTAATATCCTTGAAAAATCCCTTCCGATTCTCTTTAACCCTGTTCATCAAATCGATCTCATGTTCCCTGCTTTCCTTCCAGATTTGCCTCGGAAGTGCACTGCTGTAACCCATAAGCTCCTCAAAGGACCCACTGCATCCCAGAAACCTAAACCTGACGTAGACCTCGTTCGATTTTCTTGACCAGAGCCTCAAAATCCCCATTCATGAACTGTTCCCTACTACTGTGAGCATTGCCTTTCACATTTAGAAGAACATGCTGTCCCTGAACTCTGATTTACTGGCTATTGAAAGACTTCCACTTGCCATGATCACATTGAATTGCAAGGCAGGGATGATTGGCCGAATGTTTGCATTTCCCTGAATGTTCATAGTTGTGTGTTTGTGTGCATTTGTCTTTGTGTTTCAGTGTGTCCTTTAGCGTATTAATGTGTGTATCTCTGCATCTGCATCTCTGAGCATTTGGGTTTCTGTTGTTTTGGGAGTGAATCCATTGACATGACGATCAGAACGTCCTTCCTCAATGTCACACTCTCTCTGCAACTCCCTCTCCTTCTGGAGTTTAAAGTGATGTCATACCACCTTCTGCAAGCAGACCTGCTCCTCTGCACAAGAAGCAGCTTTGTTTGGAAAATGTATCAAAGACATTGAATCTCTCACATTTAAACTGAATTAGCTTCACTGCCACGTGCACTGCAATGAATGGGGTGTGAGTTTTGCAGTGTCTTCACATCTGGAAACATCTTAGCTAGGTACAATATCGTAAGTCTTTGGTACAAAATGAAAAGAATAATAAATGAAATTCCAGCTGAAAAAGAAAATGAAAATTAAAGAACATACATGATTTAAAGTCGCGTCACGACAGTCTGCGTCAGAACCGACTCGACTGACTGCATTGGACCCAGTCTCCAAAATGTGCCAGGCTCAGTCTCCAGAATACACTGGGCCCATACGACATACCGCACCAGGCACAGTCTCTTGACTGCACTGCGTTCAGTCTGTATACATTACCAGACTCAGAGTCCAGACCATACCGTGGAGAATCTCCACACCGAACCTGTTCTGTCCCCCAGACCACATTTGCCCAAGTCTCCACTCCAAGACGGGTCCATTGTCCAGACCACGCTGGTCCCAGTCAGCAGACTGCACTAGGCCTTGTCTACAGACCAAACCAGGCTCAGTCTCCAGACCCGCACCAGGCCCAATATCTTCGTGCTGACCAGATATCCACTCCAGGCTGATAGATAAATTCACTGCTGTGGTCAGTATATCTGCTGAACAGATATCTGGTCCTTGGTTACAGATCAATGTACTGCTGTGATCTGGAGGGAAATACACACGCGGCAGATTGCTGGTTTGGAACGAGCAGATCTTGATCTACATAGTGCACTGTGTTGAAAATTTCATTCCTCTAGCTTATGGTGTCTGGGCTGATTCGGTAAGGTGAAATGAGAATGTGATATAAATAATCATTTCAGCTGATCTGACAATGCCTTCAGTTCTTATTCCTGTGATTGGATCCTCTGTCTCTCACTCTATGTATGATGCAATGTGATCATTCACAGTACATCATGTTTGTGAATATTTACTGCCCTTGCAGCAACCACAGCCTCTTCAATCAGAATCAGTCATCATTCTCTTCATCTTTAGGTCTCCATAAAGGATGGCCTCTCGGTTAAACGTTGTCCATTTGGTACACGGCTCAAAACACCCTCCCGCTTGCTGCTCCCCATCGCCAAACAACCACATCAAAATATATCGTGTGTCCTGAGAGCAATGGGGGAACTGGGAACATCAGTGAACATCTTAGGTGCAAGGTAGCAGGGAGATGGAGCAACACATCCCATGTCTGAACGGGTTAGAGAGAACAATTCAGTGTACACTGAATATCGCTAAGTCCTGAATTCTGTCTCCATTTATGTAATGTACAGTCTTTCATTCTTCAAGAAATATTCACAGGTTCGCCATTAGCCAATTTGCATTCCACCTGTCAAACTGTTGTCCGTTGCTGATGCACTTACTGATTCTATACCTGTCGATTGTCTACATCCTTGATAACTTAGTTTCCTAACTACATCGTGTCATCCAGAAATGTAGTTATTTTCTTCCATTTATGGAAAAATATCAATGGCAGAGATTGCACATTATACTGGTCACTGTGTCACTGCTGTCCTTACTTTCTGTTAACCTGATAAAGAAGCTAATTTCTCTCATTCATCGCTGCTTCCAGCTCAGTTGCCAGTCCTCCCCGTATTCCTGTGCAGCAGTTTTGGAATGCGTAATATTCCTGTCCATTTTCTTTGTAACAGGCATGAGCGATGGGAAAAAATCGACTCCAATTGCTGAGAACAGCCTCGAATATCTGAAATACCCCATTCTGTTCCTGTTTAAATCTCTTGATGGGCTGAGTAGCCTGCTTCAGCATAGATATAGTTGGAAATTTTGCAGAAAGTATTGGAACCATCAGTGAACAGCCCACTTCTGATTTTCTGATGAGTGGAAAGCTATTGATGCCGCAGCTGCTGATGGCTCACAATGTCTCATGGATGCCCAGCTTCCATTTGCTCAGTCATTTATAATTATGTCCGACTTCGCAGGGGAAAGTGCCACATAAGACAGTTAGCAATACCTTTAATATGACGCTGAGACTTTCCCTCTGCCAGGGCAGTCTGCGTATTGCTCTGATAGAAAGCTTTACGGGCAGATCCCTCTGTGACAAATAGTTTGGTGAGAATGTTTCACTCTTGTTGGTTCACCCATCACGTCTCACAGTCGGGCTCCTGAGTATTGGAAGACTCGCCCTACTCGATGAGTGTTGGGCCTGTGGAGACACTGACAGTGCTGTCTCCGATTGGTTTACCACATCATGGGGAACTGAGTTATCACTGAAAGCTAGCGTGGAGGTCAACAGATGTCCATCATCAGGCTATTTCCTTGATCATATCTGACATGTTACCATGAGATTTCCCGGGTTCTGGAATCAATGTTGAGGAATTCCAGGGAAACCCCTTTTTTGACTGCATCCCACGGTGAAACCAGCACTGATGGATCTGCCCTGACAGTGGGGCAAGATATACCCAGGGATCGTGATTGGGGATTCATGAAACATTACTCATCAGTCCTGATTCTGTGATTATGCTGGTGTCTGACAGTTTCATGACTGGATCAACATGAGAAATAAAGGCGAAAATGGAGCAGGAAATAACGGGTTAAAATGCTGAATGAAAAGCACGCTATCAGATCGTGTTTTCTATTCTCAAAACAGACGAAGGAATTCACTGCATACATTGAGTGAATGGATAAAATTCAATGATATTAGACGGACATGGCTGTAGAGTGACCGAGATTAGAAACTCAATATCCAGAGCTGTTTCGATTTGGGAGTGCTAATGTTATGAAGGCGTGTGTACTTTCAGAGAGTTAACAGCAGAAGACGACCGGATACAGCACCAAGTGTTCTCAGAAAGGCAACAATGTAACACTGGGCTGAAAAACTCGATTTTTTTTTGCTTGAAGACAAAAAACACATTCGAATTCGGCCAATCAGTTTAAATTATCCCCGAAACGTATCAAAGTTCAATCAAGTTGGAATCGAGTATATTGACAATCTTGAGGGCTGATGACACATTCCGATGCTGTCGAGTATAAGACCAGGGAAAATTGAACAAGTGGGAGGTGAACTGCCACGACCGAGCATTTAAGCAGACTGCCTAAAAAATTGCTCTTTTAAAAAGGCACCTTTTCGATTAATTAAGCAGGAATTCTTAACCAGAAGGGAAAAAGACGCAGGAAGATTTTTGGAACCGAAAGCTTTTAAGATACAGTATTGATTTTTTTTCTTAATTACAATCTTAATTGAGCGTTTTGTCAACCTAGTATTAAAGAAAGGAAGGTAAAGATAGCTTAGAGACCGCAATTGCAAATAAAGGTTAATTAGGTTAAATTACTGACAGCATGGAAACAGGCCCTTCGGCCCAACATGTCCACACTGAACCGCCAAAGCGCAACCCACCCAGACCCATTTCACGACATTTATCCATTCACCTAACACTACGGGCAATTTAACTAGACCAATACAACTAACCTGCACATTTTTAGACTGTGCGAGGAAACCGGAGCACCCGGAGGAAACCCACGCAGACACGGGAGAACGTGCACACTCCACACAGAGAGTCGCCTGAGGTGGGAATTGAACCCAGGTCTCTGGCGCTGTGAGGCAGCAGTGCTAACCACTGTGCCACTGTGCCACCATGCCGCCCACAAATTGTGCTCTGTTTTACTTTAAGAAATAAAGTTGTTAATTTTTACTTTGAATAGTCCTTGGCGACTCGAATATTTACAGAATACTGCATGGAATAAATCTTTTCTGTGTTCCTGGTTTTAAATTTAACAGGAGCGTTTACCTCCATAACGTCTCAAATATACATAAATGAAAATGAAGTGAGAGAGTTCTCGGAATGATGAATGACATCTGTACGATCACAAAAGACGATGGTACAAATCAAGATTGATGTATTGTTTTAATAATGTTGTTTTTGCTGCAAAGTCCCAGTTAAATTGAGCTTGGGGAGAGATTCTCACCATGAAGCTGAGTGGGTCTCAGTAAACTCAACGGGAAGACGTGCCTTTGTGATGTGAGTCTCTATGGCTCTGCCACATTTCATACCCGACATTCCCGGGAGGATTCCGCATTCGACATTCCCGGAGCATTTTATGTATGACATTCCCCAGAATATTCTATAACTGACCTTCTCCAGGCCATTCCTCATCTGACATTCTGCAGACCAGTCTGTGTGCACATTCTACAGCAGTCATTCTCCGGAGCGTTCTGAACACAGAATTCTTCAGAACATTCCACAACCGACATTTCCAAGAACAATCTACACCCAGCATGTCTCAGAACATTATAAAACTGATATTCTTTAATGGCCATTCTCCAGAACAATGTATAACTGACATTCTCCGTAAAATACTACACCTAATTGTACCTGGAACATTCCTTCACTGACATTGCCCAGGACATTCGGTACCTAACATTTTCTGGAACAATCTACACGCAACTTTCGATAACGGCCATTCTCTTGAACATTCTATAACTATGATTCTCCAGAACATACGAAACCCAACATTACCTGGAACATTCGAGAACTGACATTGCTGGAAACTTTCTATAACTGACAATCCCCGGAACGTTCTACCCCCGGTTTTCTGTAACGGCTATTCCTCAGAACATTGTATCCCTCACATTCCCTGGGGCATTACCTTACGAACATTCCTCGACCTTTCTACACTGACATTCCAAAACTGTCATTCTTCAGAACATTCTATAACTTACATTCCCCGGAAAACTCTACCTGACATTACCAAGAACATTCCATAACCGACATGCTCTGAGATATTCTATTACTGATATTCTCTGTAGCATTCGAAACCCAACATTCCCTGGAATATTCTGTAACTGATATTCGTCAGAACATCGTTAAATCGATATTCCCCGGAACAATCTATAACCGACATTCTCGAGAACATTCTGTCTCCATCATTCTTTGAAATCTTCTGCACCCGACATTCCCTGACACACTCAATCCCTGAATGTTTTTGTGACTGGCCGAACGCAAATTAATAGAGCAACAGCTCAGACCGCAAGTTAAGAGATGCTGTGCCATGGAGAAGGAGACACTGTCCTGAAGTCTTCTCATGCATTTAAAGGGCTGAGTATGGTTTCACTGCGTTTGCATTTCTTCCCTGCACAGGATCAACCATAACTTAAATCAAAAGGCAGAAATTTTCACCTCCATTTGTCTTCAAGGAACTGAGACAGAATCCTTCAGGACGGCGACGTTTTCACCCTTCGTGTTAGGAAATGGAAAGAAGTGACCTGTGTCTGATCTCGAGTGATCGATTGTGCAGGAATGTTCCAGAAACTATCTATTAAGATGAATGGGTCTTTGTGTGTTTGGGGATGGGGGGAGGCGTTCTTGTATTGTATGACTATTTTTGTCATTAATTTAGAAAGACCGATTTGCTATTTCAGCTTCAATTATTAGAATAAATCTCTGATTATTGTGACACGTATGAAAATCTCACTCTGTCGTCAATCAAACTGGTCAATTTGCCTCCAAGCTGATGTATAATGTCTTTGGTTGCTTCCTCATAGTTAACGCAGTGACGATCTACGTCCTACTTTGTAAAGATTGTGGATTATCTTCATGTGTCAGACGTTACTTGGGGGCGATGGCAATGGCGGATCTACTGGTCCTTATCCTTGACCTGATATTGAGACAAATTCCTATCGTTTATCAGAAACTGTTTTATTTCCTGTTCTCCATCCGCGTGTGTAACATCCACGCTGTCCTGCTTTATGCAGCAACTGACTGTTCCG
>NC_057717.1:44601984-44604813 GCF_004010195.1 Chiloscyllium plagiosum | reverse complement strand
CATTTTTATCTCTCCCTAATTTTCTCCCTCCTTCCAACACCCCACAGCTGTCTAACCTTCCACGCCTCCGTCAAGCTCTCCACATATTTCCGGTCACTGGGTCAGAGGGAGAGAGAAGAACGAGCGAGTGTGTGTGTCTGATAAAGACAGAAGGAGAGGGAGAGCGAGAGATTCATTGAGACTGAAAGGTAAGGCAGAGAGAGTGGGAGTGTGAGCGAGAGAAAGAGTCCATGGAGCATTGCGCAGGAGACTGACAGCAAGGTGAGCAAAAAGTTTTAAAACTCACCCTTCGCATCAGTGCCCGCCATTGTTTTTCGAGCAGTCGGGTGTTCGCGAGCGTCGAGCAAGTGGGTGTCAGGGAGGTAAGCAAAATATTCGTAACCACTCCTCTGAGCGCCAGACCCAGCCATTGTTGTTCCAGCAGGAAGTGTGGGAGCTTCGAGTAGGAGGCTGTCGGAGAGGTCACAAGTTTCCATATTTGGGCAGTTGCTTTAGCTTAAACACTACTCGTGCAGTGCCATCCAGCAATCCTCCTCTAAACAAAAAAAAACACATCAGTGCATCGGTTAGTGAGGTGATAGATATATTCTTTTGTGTTTCCCTTTTTCAGCGGTGTATTGGGAAAATTAGAGCAGTGGGAGTGTCGGTTTACGCAGTTGAATGTTCCTCCTGCAGTTTGTGGGAGGAAACGGTCACCTCTAATGTACCTGCTGACTATATTTGTGGGAAGTGCATGCAGCTGCATGTCCTCGAGGACCGTATCATTGAACTGGAACTGGAGCTGGATGAATTTCGGATCATTCAGGAGGCGGGGGGCGTTATTAAGAAGGTTTTCAGGGAAGTAGTTATTCGACAGCTCCGTGAAGATGATAGTTGGGTTACCATCAGGTGACTGTAAGGGAGCTGGCAGGCAGTGCAGGTTTCTCCTGTGGTCTTTTCCCTCAAAACAAGTAAACCATGTTGGATGCTGTTGCAGGGACGACCATTTACGCTTTGGAGCAGAGGCACCTCTCGAAGACTCTGTCCCTGTCACTCAGATCGGAGTGGGGAAAACGAGCAGAGCTTCAATCATTGCAGATTTCGTAGTCCGGGGACAGATATGAGAATTTGGGGGAACGAAGTAGAGACTCGCGATGAGTGTGTTGCCTCCTGTGTGCGAGCGTTCGAGATGTCTCCGGTCGTGTTTTCCAGATCCTTGTTTGGGAACAAGAGCAGTTCCAAGTTGTGGTCCACATAGGCATAGTGAGGAAGAAAAATAGGGATTGGAGGCAGCAATTCAAGGAGATAGGGTGGAACCTGAGAGCAGGAACGAACTGAGTTGTTATCTTTGGTTCGTTGTTCGTGCCACGTGCTAGTGAAGTAAGGAGCAGGGAGAACGCGACGCGGAACACGTGACTGCAGGACTGTTCAACAGGGAAGGTTTTGGATTGTTGGATAATTCGAGCTCTTTCTGAGGAATGTGGGACTTCTAAAAGCAACATGGTCTTCACGTGAAGCAGAGGGATACCAGTATCCTGGAAGAAATTTGGCAACTCCCTTCGGGGGAGATTGTTGAGGGTAGTGATGTCAGGGATAGGTTTGAAGTGTTGCGAGACGGCACTGGCAATCAAGATGTTGGTTTCAAATGTGTGTGCTTCAATGCCAGGAGACTTAGAAACAAGGAGAGGGTGAAAGTGCAGAATTGGTTGGTACCTGAGGTTTTAATGTGGTCGCTGTAGAGACATGGCTTGAGGAGGGACAGGAATAGTTGTTACCGATTCCAGGATAGAGATGCTTCTGCAAGAACAGAGAGGATGTTAAAAGAGCCAAGCGTGTGTCCTATTTTTAAAAGATGGTAGTAATACCGCAGATGAGATAACTCATATTCAGTTTGAGGACTCATCCACTGAGGTACTTTTGATAAGGTTAGAAACAGAAAAGGAGACTTCGCTCTACTGGGAGTGTTCTGTATGCCTCCGAATTATTCTAGAGATGTTGAGGAAGGGATGGCTAAGATGGTACTCCATTGGAGCGAGAGTAACAGGGTGGTTCTAATGGGGAACATTGACTTCCCCAACATAAACTGGGAATACTGTAGTTGCAAGCAATTTAGGTGGGTCAGTATTTGTTCAATGTGTGCAGAATGGTTTTTGACACAATATGTTGAATGGCCTAAAAGGGCAGATGCCATACAGGAGTCGGTATTGGGTAATTAACGTGTTAGATTTGTCGGTAGGTGAGCTCTTTGGCAATAGGGAACATAATTCGGTTATGTTTACAATAGCAGCGATAGGTATATACTGCTGTGGGGGGGTGGTATTGGGTAATTAACGTGTTAGATTTGTCGGTAGGTGAGCTCTTTGGCAATAGGGAACATAATTCGGTTATGTTTACAATAGCAGCGATAGATATATACTGCAGGGGAAGAGGTATGAATTGGGGGGGAAGCAATTATGATGCAATTAGTTAAGGTTTAGGATGCACAGGATGGGGAAGGAAACTGCAGGGGATTGGCACACTTGACCTGTGGAGCTTACACAAGGAACTGCTACTGCAGGTTCCTGATAAGAATATACCTATTAGTGGTGAAGGTAGTTGTCAAGAGAGGGAGCCATGATTTATGAAAGAAGTTGAAGCTCTTGTCAAAAGGAAGAAGGCTTATACGAGGGTGAGGCAAGACGTCTAGGTTAGCGGGCACAAGACTTATAGGTCCGATAGAAAATATCCACAGAGAGTGCTTAGAAGAGCCAGTAGGGTGCACCAGAAGTTGCTGTTGGATATGTTCAAGGAAAAACCCAAGTCGTTCCACAGGAAAATCAGTAATAAAAGAATGACTGGATTATATTTAGG
>NC_057717.1:44598844-44599925 GCF_004010195.1 Chiloscyllium plagiosum | reverse complement strand
GAGACGGGAATAGAGAAAGACTGTGAGGAAGATGTATAGAGAGAGTGGGAGGGATGCACAGACAGATTGTTGGAGGAGATGAGAGAGAATGAGGGAGAATTATGGGGTGTCGCGAGAGATAGAGAGGCAGCAGATAGAGAGAGAGTTGGATTTTGGCAAAAATAAGATACAGAGACGGAGGGGTGTCGAGAAAATAAGGTTTACAAAGAGATTGTGAGAAAGAGCGATGGTGGTAGGAAGGGGAGAGTGGGAGTGGAGAATAGAGAGAAAGATTGGGGGAGATGTTGGAGAGAAAGAAAGAGAACCGGACAAGGTAGAGAGTTTGGGGCGAACTGAAGAGAGACAGAGATAGTGGGGGCGGTCGAGAGAGAGTTGGAAGTGGAGGGAGAGACACAGAGAGGTAGGGATGTCGAGACAGAGAAAGTGAAATTGGGAGGTTGACGAGGAACAGCGAGAGTGGGGGTGGAGAGAGAGGAAGCGTGGCAGAGTGGGGTAGAGTGAGGTTTAGTGAGTGGGATAGAGGGAGAGAGGCAGCGGGAGCGAACTGTCGAGAGAGAGTGGTAGAGTGAAGACGGCGAGAGCGGGAAGTGGGTATACAGAGAGACAGTGAGAGATGTGCGGTGAGAATGCGAGGTGATTATGGAGTCTGAGCGAGTGGAACAAGAGCAGAGAGAGTAGGAGAGTCTGTGAGAGAGTTAGAGATTGACAGCGGGTTAGAAAGAGGGAAAGAGAATCAGAGAGTGGGGGGAATAGTGTGAATGTGTTGGAGGGGTGATGGGAGAGACAGTGTGAGGAGGGCATAGAGATATAGGAAGAGGATGAATGGCGGAGGGGTCCAGAGCGAGAGTAGGGGAGTGGAGCAAGAGTGTGCTTGGGGTTGGGAGAGATGGAGAGGGATCGAGCGCGCTAAAGAAAGAGAGCGTGTGTGAGTGGGCAGGGAGACAGTCACAGGGATAGGGAGAGTGACGATCGAGAGAGCTAGGCAGGTAGGTAGTGCGAGGGAGGAGTTGGAGAGAGGTTGGGGGCGAGGATTCGCGCGAGAGAAAGAAACAGTGGGCCAGGCGAATAGAGTGATTTGGAG
>NC_057717.1:44583568-44598259 GCF_004010195.1 Chiloscyllium plagiosum | reverse complement strand
CTCCGAGGGAGGATGGACCAGGCACATCGAGACAAACAGTGGATGGTAGGTAGAGCGAGAGAGAGAGATTAAGAGGGATGGAGAGGGAGGGAAGGAGAATACAGAGAGAGAGAGTGACAGGGAAAAGACAGAGTGTGAGGAGGATACAGAGAGAGATGTAGAGGGACGTGGATAGAGAGAGAGAAAAAAATGGGTGTTGAGAGAGAAAGCGTTGGTATTTCACTTATGTCCTGAAGTTCTTTAAAAATGGAAAATTCTACTCCAGAACATTCCAGATGCCTCCGACTTCAAGTCCACAATTTCCCTCCCTCATTTGCGACAATGAATCTCCTCCACTACACGAACCTCAGCTCTTGAACTGCACCTCTCGCAACAAGGTGCCCTGGACCTTATCTTCCATCCCATCAATTTACGTGTGCTAACTTTGTAACATACTGTCAGACGCCACCACCAGAGTTGTAGTTTCTACCCCACCCTGTTCAGCACTCCATAGAGACCATTCCCTCCACGACTCTTTCGTTAGGTCCATGTCCCCATCAATGCAACGTCTCTTGTCATGGTAAGAGGTGTACAAAATGTGGATGTACCACCCCATCACATACACCCAAGACCCAAGGATCCTTCCACCTCCGCAAGAGGTTTTTCTGCACATCTAATTACCACATCTACTGTGGGCATTCCTTTCGACGTGGCATTCTATACATCGTGGAGACAGGGTGCCAACTTTCAGAACGTTTCAGAAAACATCTCAGAGATATACAGAGCAATTGAACTGCACCTCTCGCAACAAGGTGCCCTGGACCTTATCTTCCATCCCATCAATTTACGTGTGCTAACTTTGTAACATACTGTCAGACGCCACCACCAGAGTTGTAGTTTCTACCCCACCCTGTTCAGCACTCCATAGAGACCATTCCCTCCACGACTCTTTCGTTAGGTCCATGTCCCCATCAATGCAACGTCTCTTGTCATGGTAAGAGGTATAAAAAATGTGGATGTACCACCCCATCACATACACCTAAGACCCAAGGATCCTTCCACCTCCGCAAGAGGTTTGTCTGCACATCTAATTACCATATCTACTGTGGGCATTCCTTTCGATATGGCATTCTATACATCGTGGAGACAGGGTGCCAACTTTCAGAACGTTTCAGAAAACATCTCAGAGACATACAGAGCAATCAACCACACCGCCCTGTGGCCAATCACTTCAACTTCCTCTCGGACTCCACCAAAGACATGCAAGACCCGGGCCTGCACCACCGCCAAATCTTACCCCCCAAACGCATGGAGGTACAAGGCATCGTCTTCCGCCTTGGGATTCTCCACCCACAAGGGATCATTGTATTCTCCTCTCAATCCACCTTGTCCCAGGTGTAAACCTTCAAGTCGGACCACCCGCTTGAACTGTCCAACCTGCCCATTTTCCTTCCAACTTAGCCACTACACCCTCCACATTTACATATCGCTATTACTTCCAACAAAATCAACCTGGTGCATTTGTATCCACTGACACTCCAGGCCCACCCCCTTCCATTTATGTCTCAGCCCTGTTGCAGCCACACACCCCCCGCTTCTTGCCGAATAGCTTATGCTCGAGATGTCAACACTCCTGCTCCTAGGATGCTGCCTGATTGACTGTGCTTTTCCTGCGCCACACTTTTTGCCTCAAACTTCTTTCAAGGTGTGACAAGAATGTGGATAATGGGCATCCTGTCTAAGAGAAGAAATGGATTAAAAAGCTACACAAAAATATTAACCATATTCTAAGAACCCAAGGGATTAGGAGTAATGTACTTGTTTGAATAGAGCATTGGCGAATCACCAAATGCAGAATAAATGGTGTAGATGCATCGTTTGTTTGATAATATTCCGGATTTCATACTGTCCATTCCTTATTACCTAACTGTTAGCAAGCTATGTAATTAATTGGATGAGGAGGTAGAAAAGATTATATCAAATGACATACTTTAATTGGGAAAATATGGGGGAATAAAGATTTAAACATTTGCAAATGGATGTGGATATTTTCGGTGAATGCGCTAACATTTCGCAGATGAAATTTCACGAGGATGTGTATGATATTGTTCATTGTGGTCAGGGGAATATTGAGAAAACACACTATAAAAATGGAGAGAAACAACAGACTACTCATGTGCAAAGGAATCTGGTTGTCCTCGGGCATGTCACAGAAAACTTGTGTGTCAGTACTGCAGGTATTCAGAAAGGCAATAGAGCAAATCAGTAGGGAACTGTAACGAGCAAGGTTTTGGTGGGATTTCAACTGAAGCACAGTTTTGGTGCGCTGACTGGAGGAGTGATGTAGTTGCAATGACGCAGTCCAGAAGATGCTGACATTGTGTTTGCAAAGATGACGACATTGTCTTATGAATAGAAATTGAGCTGTTCAGCTGCACACACTCTGGAGTATAGCAGAATGAGAGAAGATTTCATTGAGGCCTAGAAGATCTAAACGTCATTGACAAGCTACATGAGGAGTGGGTATTTCCTCATGTCGGATGATCTTCTAAAAGAGATCATAGTTTTATGGTAAGATCGACCAGCAATGAGGAAAAATTCTCTCCAAATATTGTAAGTCTGTGAAATTCACTGCGTCAAACTGCAGTGGATGCGGAACATTGAGTAAATGAAATGTTATAAAGATCAGAAAAGAAAGTCAATCTGCGGTCGAGATGACACTTGGCTATGATTCAAAACCAGAGCAGGTTCGAGGGGCTGGATTGCCGACTGGTGCTAATAGTTCTTATTCAGCCTTTTGAATGTGCTACACAGGAATGCGTGTGGGGTCGGGGGGAGGGGGGAGGGAGGGAGAGACGCTGTTTGTCAAACTGGAAAGGGATATTCGGAGTTAATCTGTCTTGACCATTTTGACAGAACGTAACCAGTGGAAGCACACAATGGCCAGTGCTGGATCTTCAACATTAAACCTCTATTCTGAATGTACATTTTCTCGCCGAACTGGAATGTTCATTTACAGATTTTTCGTCACCATATATGTAACATCATCAATGAGCCTCCGATGAATTGCTGGTGTTATGCTTTGCTTTTTACTAATCTGCTTCGGTTTCCTTGGGCTGGTGATGCCATTCCGTCCGCCGCTGTTGTAATTTCCTTTGTTGGTGATATCATTTCCTTTGTTATTGGGATCCAAACCTATTTGTTTGTTGGTAGAGTTCCTTTTGGACTGCGATGCTTCGAGGTATTATCGTGTGTCTCCGTTTGGCTTGTGATAGGATGGATGAGTTGTCCCAGCCAGATTCGTGTCATTTATCGTCTGTATGTCATGATACTAGTGAGAGTGGTCATGTTCTGTTGGCTAATTTCCTTCCGAATTCTGGCTCCTCCTTGAAGGGAAGCATCCTCAAATTACATCATTCCAATTTTGAGGATGTTTTACAGAAACAGGCGAAAGACATTCAGTTAATATTATCTGTAGTAAATGTGAAGACGCCATCAGTTCCTCAATATCATTTGACTGGAGCAGCAGCTGACCACACAGCATTAATGCCTGATATTCAGGAGCAAAAAGAGGACATCGCTTTTTCACAAACTTGGTGGACAGGAACAGGACGAAGTCAATCACCTGTTCGAGACTGGTACACAGGAAAGTCTCGAGGGCAGTGAGGCCACAGGATCCTGTTACCTAACAATAAGAGTCGCACCTGATTCCTCACCAGTATGCTACACTGCGAGAGAAGGGGAATTGGCTCTTACAAACAGATATATATATGAATAAGTTGTATGAGTGAGTATTTTAATTCTGCTACAACATTCATTAAGATTGTGGCTGATCTGACTTTGAGCCCTCGTGCCATTTTATCGAGATTTCCCTCTCTGCAGCCTCTGCTTGGTTCCTTGTTCATTGTTGCAGACTAAAACGTTGTAAGAACAGTCACCATCCCTCATCCAGGGTTGGTCACCAAAGCATCTGGTCTCCCCCAATTTCCTCAGCAGCTTAAAACAAAATCTTCAATGAAATATACCCAGCACTTCTCCAACTCTCCAATACCAGACTTAAGTCAAATGGCATTCAACCCCAAGTTAGAATCCTGGTCTGAATCAATAACAGTCGCTGGCACTCCTCGTGTTACTGCAGACATGGACAACAGACGGTGAATAACATGAGGCATGCCTTGGACAGTCGCAAAATAAGGTACAGCGATGGATCAAAGCTGCTGCAAACCCCGTGTCCAACATGCAGCGCCACACAGGTCAATTGGAACTGTGAAATTCTTATCGGTGGAGCTCGTTGTCACAGGGTGAACAACACCGAAGACCAGGTAAAAATACAGGACAGGTTTTTACCTGAAAACTGGGCAATTTGTTGCGTTTTGTCGCTCTATTTTTACCAGACCATTGGGGCTGTTTCTATTTTCGTTACGGAGAAGAGACTGGTGGTTACATAACCTCAGGTTTGCCAGACGTCTATCGAGGGAAAAGGGTGAGAACGAGAGTCCCTCATGCCAAACTTAAGCCAGTGATGGAAATTCAACCCATGCTCTTCGTATCATATTACTTTGTAAACCACAAGCCAGCCAACTAAGGTAATCAGATTCCCCAACGGCGGTCAGTTACTTAATGGACAATTTGCAGGAATATACTGTACATGGAAGAAGGGCACTTGCTGGATGCTCAAAGTTTGGTGTGACAAATCAAACAATGAAAACATGACAAAAAAAAAACATTTTCACATCCGTGGAAATTGTTAATGAACTCGCATTCTTAGTCCACCTCACTGAACCATTCCGCACACCATAACTCCAGATCACATACCTAACCGGCTGGAAAACTGCACCCACACGGCAAGTGCACTGTTGAGCACAGCATGGCGATTTGTCCAAAGATAAGCTATATGCTGACAAGCCCAACACATTGACCGATTAACGTGGTGCATATGTCTATCCAAAATCAACACCAGTGAACTGATCTCGATACGTGCATCAATTATACTCCCAGCATGTACACCTGTGTACTCCACACTACTGCATTGCTCATTAAGACTGCATTACATCGCATACGAGAGGAGGCAAACTTGTATTGCATGCTAGAAGTGACAGGGGGATGTGTGGCTCCCATACATTTACCTTTCTATATTTCATTTGTCCCAAGATTTGAGGTGTTGTGGATGTGAAAATCACTGACAGTGAGAGGTGCTGGGGGAGTCAGTTTAAAAGCCAACACATGGGATGTGTTTGGGATATAGACACAGAAGGGGGTATTCAGAAGCAATGTCATGGAAGGATGTATTCACATGTTTCACTGTGTCGAAATGAAGATATTACAATAGCATGTTATAACACAGGATAGTATTACGAGGAATAATAAGCAGACAGGATTTTGGGTGAGTTCAGAAAATGGAGAGTTTTGGATGACGATTAGATTTGCAGCTTTCTAACGGGGTGAGATGTCTGCAGAGTCTTCAATTCATGGGTCCGCAGCAAAAATAAGTCTCAGCGTCAGTTTCATTGTGTGTGACAGAGTGATCGTTTGCACAAAGGTGAGTTAGTTTATTGGTGCAATCTTATCGAACACACTTCAGGAAGTACCTACCCCACCAATGGTACCACTCTCATTAAATGCCAGGCCGATTTTCCCACTCATCATGGCATAAGCAGGTAAGCAAACGATTGACTTTAATCAGTTCGGAGTTCCAATCGTTAGCTGCCCCCTGCCCATGGCAGTTGTACCACGATTTGTCGACAGGGGCCTCGCGGTCCTGGTGGATGACCTTGTACAGAGAAGGACCATTCTATTTCCAGAGGTGACCACACCACCAGAACCACCAAGCATGGTCTTAACTCACCAAACACATCAGTGTATTATCTGCGTCTGCAGAAATGTTCAGCAATGCAGAACAAGCATCACTAACGTTCCCCGCTCTGGGCCATAAAGGCCAACTTTTCCTGCTCCCTCGCATTCATTGTGTTTCTGTTATCTCACCTGCCTCAGGACAAGGCTCATGCTCCACCAATCTGGCTAAAGCTTTCAGCACCTCCCCTTTCTCTCTCGTAAACACAATGGCTTCACACTAATAATACTGCATAGATGGAATACTGTTGAGAGTCTGGTGCTGGAAAATCACAACAGATCAAGTAGCATCCGAGGAGCAGTAGAATGGATGTTACAAGCAAAAATTCCCTCAATGTCACTTCTGCTCCTCGGATGTTGCCTGATTTGCTTAGTTCGATTCGGCACTGATCTCCAGCATTTGGAGCTCTCAATTCCACGTCTTAGATGAAACATTATTAACTTACTCAGTCCAGCCAACTCACCATTGCCCCACCCCAAATGCACGAGCAAGGTCACCCACTTTCACTCTCTCAATACCTTCCGTTTTGTTGCTCCGAGGGAAATAGCCAGTAATAGGGCAGACAGGGCCAATCTGGTGGTGGGGTTTCCGACATCTATTCCCTATCCACTCCTGCTCCATTAGTATGTGGAGAATACTGGCACAAACTGGAGAGGGCCAGAAGGAGTCTAGTGGAGGTTTCGAAAAAAATGCATCACTCCAACCGAGTAAGGAGCAATATTCAGCGGAGGACAAGTCTCACTTTAAACTTCCTATCAGTTCCGTTTTCGTCTGGTTAAACGTCGAAGCCATGGCCCTGTTGTCATCTCCTTTTTTTGTCAAGCTGGTAAAAATGGCATTTCCACAGACTCAGTGGAGAGGACAGTGGACTTACAACACATAGAACATCGAACATGATAGCAGAATACAGGAGATTTGACCTTAGATGCTTCGCTGACCTGTGTAGCCATCGGACTAATGCTATGCCATTCTCGCCCAAAAGCCTATCCAATGACCATTTAAATGTCCTTAAAATTGGAGAGTCTACTAAGATGGCAGGCAGTGCATTTCACGCCCCTACAACTCTCAGTGCACTTCACATCCCTACAATCTACCTCTGACATCTGACCTCCGACATCTGACATTGTCTCGAAAACCTCCCAAGTCAAGGGCATGGAGCTTCCCTCCTCCTCTATCAAAAGTCTCACATACAGAAAATACTCTACTCGTTTCACTACTCTCGCACCTATCAATAACCTGCACTCGCATAAAATCAAGACCTTCTTCTCCTCCACCCTATTTTAAGAGTGCAGAGCCCATTTCATATTGTCTTCCAATGTGCTTCCTACCAAATTACATCACACTTATCAGCATTTATCTTGATCTACCATATATCGGAATACGGTCCATGTCCTGTTGGAGTTCCACGCTGCGAGGAATGGGGGGAGAGTGCAGTCGGACAAGTGGCTGCAGAAATGGTGCCTGAGTGAGGGATTCATGAATAATAGTCCCTCATTCTATGTAGGAGGGACAGCGACAAATCGGCAGGCCAGCACCTGTGTCACAGGAGTACTAATGTCCAGGGGAGGAGTGGGAAGCGGAATTTGCTTATGCTTTTCAGGAAGTTTTAAAAATGATTCAGCAGTGAGATCGGAAAATAAATTGTCGCTCCAGTGACCAGGAAGTTGAGAGTAGCGAGGTCATAACTCGGGTTTGGAGGTCGCAATAGAGTCACGACAGGCAGGAAGGTGGTTTGAAGTGCGTCTATTGAACGGCAGGAGTACGTACTGCATGGGTTAGTACCTGGGACTTTGACGTTGTGGTCATTTCTGAGGCATGGATGGAGCAACGACTGGTATGGTTGTTGCATGCTCCGGGGTTTGGATACTTCAGTAAGAACAGGCAAGGTAACAAAAGCAGTGGAGGAGTATAATTATTGGTCAAGGACAGAATTACGGTGGTACAAGGAGCATTTGTTGGGGACTCGAACACTGACTTAGTATGGGCTGAGGTTAGAAGCGGGAAGGAAGAGGTCAACATTTTCGGAGTTTTCTGTAGATCTCCGACAAGTTCCAGCGATGCAGTGGAAAGGGTTGCAGATTTCATTCTGGAAAGAATTGAAAGTAACAGTGTAATTGTTATGATTTTTTTAACTTTCCATGTACTGACTGGAAATGCTTTAGTTCTATTACTTCAGATGGGTCAGTTTTTGTCCAATGTGCGCAGGCAGGTTTCCTGACACAGTTTTTCTATAGGCCAACGAAAGGCGAGGCCACACTGATTTGGTACTGGGTAATGAACTAGGCCAGGCGTTAAATTTTGAGTAAGGTGGAGCACTTTGGTAATAGCATGTACAATTCGCTTCCTTTTACTATCAGATAGATAGAAGTACATACCACAGGGCAAAATTTATAGCAGGTGAAAAGGCAATTAAGCTGCAATTAGGCAAGGTTTAGAATGCATAGGATTTGTAAGGTAACTACTGGGGATCTGTATAATTGAAATGTGCACTTTGTTGAAGGAACAGCTGCTGCGTGTCCCTGAAATGTATATGCATGTCAGGCAGGCACGAAGTGGTCGAGCGAGGGAACTATGATTTACCAAAGACGTTTAATCGGTTGTCAAGAGGAATAAGGAGGTTCATGTAAAGTTGAGACATGAAGCCTCAGTTAGGGCGCTTCAGAGTTAAAGGTTGGCTAGGAACGAAAATGAAAGAGCGAATACAGAAGAGTCAGGAGAGAACATGAGAAATCTTTGGGAGTCAGGATCAAGGAAAGCTCAAACCTTTCTATAGGTATATCATGAATAAAAGAATGATGAGTGTAAGATTTGGGTCAGTTGAGGACAGTAACAGGGAATTTTGCGTGGTAACCGAGGAGATAAGGAGACGTGTTAAATGAATATCTTTCGTCAGTACTAACAAAGTAAAAAGACAATGAGGTCATGTAGAATATTTCAAAAGAGGCTATCCGACTAGATGCGATTGAGTTTCATAAGGAGTTCTCAACCATTCCGGAAAGTTTTAAAATATATAAATCTCCTGGTTCGGATGGGATTATCCCAGGAATTCCTCAGAAATTAGGGAGGAGATCACAAACCCTTTGGCTTTGATATTTGTGTCGTCATTACCTATTGGAATAGAGCTGGAATACTGGAGAATAACAATTGTTGTCCCCTTGTTCATGAAGGATAGTTAAGAGAACACTGGAAATTATGGTCCAGTAAATTGTAAGAATACAGAGGGTGGTGGTTGATTAGAAATGTTTATCCTGGAGCTCAGTTACTATTGTTGTACCACAAGGCTCTGTTTTGGGAGCCACTGCTGTTTGTCGTTTTTCAAAAAAAATCTGAATGATGGTGTCGAAGGACATGTTACTAAATTTATGAATGATACTGAAGCTGGCGTAGTTATGGACAGTGCAGAATGATTTTGCTGATTACAGAGTGACATAGATAAGCTGCAGACTTGGTCTGAGACGTGTTAAATGGAGTTTAATGTGGAAAGTGTCAGCGGATTCACTTTTGAGAGAGCAACAGGAATAAAGAGTTATGAACTAATTGTTAGATACTTGGTAGTACAGATGAGCAGACAGATCTTGATGTCTGTGTGCATAGATCCCGGAAAGTTGCCACTCAGTTTGAAAGGGTTGTTAAGAAGGTGTATGGTGTGTTCGCTTTTATTGAGAGAAGAATGTTTTGGGAGCCATGAGTTAATGTTGCAGCTGGAGAAAAAAAAACTCTGGGTCACAGGACTGGCAATATTGCATGCAGTTCTGATCGCTGTACTATCGAAAGGGTTTGGAAGCATTGGAAAGGGTGCACTGGTGATTTACCGGAAAGTTGCCTGGTATGGCGGGAAGGAATTATGTGGAAATGCTGGGGGACTGAAGGCTGTTTTCGTTTGAAGGAAGAAGGTTGGAAGGTGACACAGTTGTGACATATAAGACAATCATAAGTTCAGTAGGATGGGCAGTGAGAGTCTTTTCCCTCGGATGGTGATGGTATGAGGGGACATAGCTTTGAATGGATGGATGATCGGCATAGGACAGATGTCAGAGGTATTTTCTTTAATTGGAGAATAGTAAGGAAGTTGAATGCCCTACCTCCGACAGTCTTAGATACGCCAACGTAATGGCATGTAAATGGTCGTTCGAAGAACGTATGGATGATAATGGAATAGTGCAGGTTAGACGGGCTCAATCGGTCCTCACAAGAGACCCGGGTTCAATTCCCGCCTCAGGCGACTGACTGTGTGGAGTTTGCACGTTCTCCCCGTGTCTGCGTGGGTTTCCTCCGGTGCTCCGGTTTCCTCCCACATCACAAAGATGTGCAGGGTCAGGTGAATTGGCCATACTAAATTGCCCGTAGTGCTAGGTAAGGGGTAAATGTAGGGGTATGGGTTGGTTTCGCTTCGGCGGGTCGGTGTCGACTTGTTGGGCCGAAGGGCCTGTTTCCACACTGTAATCTAATCTAATCTAATCTAAAAAAAAAACCTCCGACAGTCTTAGACACGCCAACGTAATGGCATGTAAATGGTCGTTCGAAGAACGTATGGATGATAATGGAATAGTGCAGGTTAGACGGGCTTCAATCGGTCTCACAGGTCTTTGCAACGTCGAGGGCCGAAGCATCTGTACTGCGGTGGAGCGTTCTATGTTTCCTGTTCTGTGTTCTGTGAATAATCAGCATATAATTATGCTGTTTTTTGAACAGTTAATTCGACACAGTACTTCAATCCATTTTGAATCAACGGATTTTTTTGTATAGTAAAGCTTTATTCTTGGATATGGAAATGGGTGGACAGAGCAAAAGTGGCAGATAGTGTGAGTTGCTGATATCGGTTGAGCAGATGAGATTGAACCATATGAGCCACTCCCGCCCCTGAGATGAAGGTGCTTGCACGATGATTTCTTTTCGAAAAAAAATCCTGACTGTTATGCTGCATTAATGAATGAACTGCGATTTTTTTTACAGACAGCAAACAGCATTTATCAAGCGTGTTAAACATTTTAAATAGTTGACTGAAATTTCGTAATCATGATGAATCACAAGATTTTTCAGTGATGAACGTAAAATCGATGATCATAAGGTAGGCCAAGGAGGTTGGCTTGACGGAGAATCTTAGGAAATAAAGAAATTAAGAGACGCTGAGGTAGGCAATTGCAGAGTTTATGGCCTGAAGTCTAAATCGTTAATATATCAGGAAGAAAACTTTTAGATGCTGTCAGGCCAGCTGTGCATTTTCAGCATTTTGTATTTTTAGCTCGGGTTTGTAGAATTTTTCATCTGCAGCTGTTCTTCTGTGTGCAGACTAAAATACTAAAGGAGCTCATGGAGAAAGCAGGAACAAGGTCAAGTTGCAATTCGAGAAAATCCGTTCACCGCTGCCTCACTTGTCTTTCTGCAGTTTTCTGCAAACACTGACTGCCTTTAGAATTGTATTTTCATGGTAATACTGCATATTTAATGCAATTTATTTTGCCCGAAAATATCGGCACTAAAAAAGACAAATATATTTCACTCAGGTTCCTGTCTGTGTGTCTTCTTTCAGTTTCTCTCAAATTTTCTCTCCCTCTGTCTGAAAAGTGAACTCACATTGACAGAATTTCAGCAAAACCACATTCATATTTGACAGTGAATCCCACGTTTCTGATGAATTGTCGGCTCGACTGGAACCATTAACTTGTTTACTCTCTCTGCATACTGCCTGACCTAGTGTGATCACCACTCTTGATGTTATCAGTGTAGATTCCAGCTTCTACTGTAATTTCCTTCTGGCAGTCAATCTGTCTGGAAGGACAAGCACCGCTCGGAACCTTTGCACATGCTCTATTCATAGAAGAATCTTCGAATAGTAGCCAGAAATGGCAAACCACCAGCGCAATTACACTTATGAGAGACTGAGGAAATTCTGGCATTGTCGGGAGGCATTTATACAACCATCCCGCTGTAACTTCATCAGTGCAATCACATTAGGGGCGGGGGATGGGGGGTCGGGGTGTGAGAGCATTCATCTGCCATGAATGTAGGAAGGGATTAATTCAGTCTGTTATGGATCAGTCAGACCCAATCAAATCGTTTTAAGAGAGAAGTGCAGATCTTTATTTTGCTCGTAGTTTTCTGCAGCTGGGACACGGTATTCAAGGATGGATGCAGTTTATCAAACCATTTGTTTTCAACAAAACACAATTTATTTGCAAGTTTATTGAATGAAACACAAACAACAAAGAAGATAATAGCGAATAACCCAAGAATTTATCACAACTTGATGATGACATTCCAATCCTTGCAACGATCCCCATAAGTACCACCTGGTAGATAAAGAAAAATCAAACAGGTTTTTTATGGAAAGAATATCAGGAAAAGAGTACCAGCATGAAACTGCTCCTTTGAGTCCATAAGCTTCAGTACACTATTGCTTACAAAGTCCAAACCAAACCAGAGAAAACCTGACAGTTTAACGGCCGTATAGTGCCTCAGTAGCACAGTGGCTATCTCTGCTGCCTTTCAGTAGCCGTGCTCTCAGTTCGATTCCAGCCTCTGGTGATTGCCTGTGTGGAAAATATGAAGTTTCTACGTGCCGGGTGAAATGAGGGTTTTTAGCCAGAATCCAAAGACATGCAGTTTACGTGAATTGACCATGGTAAATTGCCTCCAGTGTTCAGGGCGGTGTAGGATTGTCAGAATTAACTGTAGGGAAATGGGTGAGATTAATTTCGGAGGGTATGTTTCCACGCAGCAGAGATTATATGAGCTAGCAGAACGAGTCACACATTTCATTGTACAAGTTCTTTATTTAAGTTCAAAACTGTTTTGCTGGCGACAGCATCTATTAGTTAAAATCAAATTAGCCCTGAAACCCTTCATCCTCGACTGCTTGGAGTCTGTGTCCTTTACGATCACTGACAGAGAAAAAAAGACAAGGACAACATTACTTTGTTAGAGGAGCAGCTAATCACAGTCTTCCAAGCTAATGAGCCATGAGTGTGTTCATACTGGGAAGAAATCAATTGCATACCATGTGAGTGAAAGAGGTTCATGCAGAAATCTCACCTGCCAATGCATCTGTGAGTTTACACGGGAAAGAGATATACAGTGTAAAACACGAGCAAAATCACAAAGAAACAGAGTTTACAGTTTTTAATTTTTATCATACGATGTTCTTTGGGCCGTTTGCAATTTTGTCAGTAAAACCAGCTTGATTAAATGTTTTGATTATTGCCAATTAATGCAATTGTGTGCCAGTAGGTTTTGTAAATAATCATAACATTGTTCAATATCAGCCAATTTACTCAGACGTTGCCCACCTGCAAACTGTGTGCATTGGTTAAAGGTTTATCAGGCCAGGTTAAACAACAATTACTTACTAAGTAACTATTGGGACTGTAGTAATACATACTTCCATCTCCAAAACATGTATATTGAGGTCTGATGACGATGATGTCTGGAAACAACATAAGTACAGTTATCCACTGAAGAAAAACATTTCTGTTCAGCACAAATTGCATCAAGTTTTCATCGCATCTTTGCAACAGATCCATTTATTTCCGAGGATTCTCCATTTCCCAATTCCCCCATCCTCATCTTCAACAAGCGTGAGGAACTCATGAAGTTTCTTTGTTACTGTGATGATACAAGCTAATCAGTGCCCTCTGCGGCATGCTTTACTGCAGAAAAATCGAGTTGTCTCTGAAACTCCCCCTTTTATTCATAGTAAGGCACAGCGGGTTAATTTTGATTCCATTTCCTGACATGCCCTTTTAATTCTCTTTCCACTGCATTTATATTTTCCCATTTAGGGTCTACAGGACAAGATTTGACAATTTCATTTCATCAACAGTGCCAGACCGTATTGCAATGTAAACTCCACCTTCATGAATTGACATATCCCATAGTGAACCATTACCATTAAAACTTGTATAATGGAGAGTGCAGAGACCACACCAAGTGCAACACCAGGCATGTGGATAATTCCAACTTGCTCAGATGCTAGTCATCAACCAATTCGATACACTGCGCAAGATACTAAGAAATGGCTGTGCACTGATTATTGTAAAGGCCGTGGAAATTGTCAAATTCTTTCAATAGTACAGAAGATCTGTACCCCAGAACTTGCTGCATCACGAGCCAAGTTGTTTTGCTACAACAATGGCATTTCCACCACTCTGAAGAATCTTTCCAAAGTATGTTCTGCACACAAAAAGCAGGGCAAATCCAATTCAGCCAATCACCCCAACACCTATCCAGCTACACTGCAGATCATGAAGGTATGATCAATAGCGCAGCCAAGCCATATCTGAGTAGGAATAACCTGCTTACTGTTGCACAGCTTATGTTGCAAGGCGGCCGCTCAGCCCCTGGCTCATTACAGCTTTGGCTCATAGAATGACTAAAAAGTTGAATCACAGGGTTGATACTACATCATATGTCTTCACAACAAGTTAGTCTTAGACCTAAAGTGGCATAAAAGAACCTTAGTAAAACTGGAATCAAAGGAACAGCGGACAAGCACAGTGCTGCCTCGAGTCACATAAAAGAAAATGGTTGGGTATGTTGGAGGTCACTCATCTTAGCTCAATGACATCTCTGCAGCACTTCCACTGGATAGCGTTCTGGGCCTAACCATCTTCAGTTACTTCACCAATGATCTTCCGACATCAAAGATCCGAAGTGGAGATGTCAACGAACAATAACAAAGAAAATTACAGCAGACAACGAGGCACATTGGCCCTCCAAGCCTGCGCCGATCCAGATCCTCTATCTAAACCTGTCGTCCATTTTCTAATGGTTGGTGTCTCTCTGCTCCCTGCCCATTTATTTATCTGTCTAAATACATCTTAAATGATGCGATTGAGCCCACCTCAACCACCTACGGTTGGAAC
>NC_057717.1:44569509-44583068 GCF_004010195.1 Chiloscyllium plagiosum | reverse complement strand
CATCCCATTTGCCAACTCTCTTAATCCGGTCTACCCACCCGCGTTGACCACTTTCTTCCTCAGAGACTCAGGGGCATGGTCAGTCTAATTGGTCCCTTTCCCCTTTCCCTCAAAGATGCACCATGCCTGGCCTGGAGGACTAACTAGCCGTTTCACAGACAATCACCCTCACCTTGACCTCTTTCTGCCTATCATATTTCCGACGCCCCTCCCCCAAGTCCCTGCTCTCTACCTTTTATCTTAGCCTGCTGGACAAACTTTCCTCATTCCTGAAGAAGGGTTTATGCCCGAAACGTCGATTCTCCTGTTCCCTGGAGGCTGCCTGACCTGCTGCGCTTTTCCAGCAACACATTTTCAGCTCTGATCTCCAGCATCTGCAGACCTCACTTTCTCTTCTACCGTCAAGCTCGTTCTGTATCAAAATAATTCTCCCTCTATTCCGTGTGACCTGTCCTTGCTAACCAGTCCACCATGAGGAAATTTGTTGAATACTTTATCCCGAAGTAGATCATGTGCACCACTCTGCCCTCAACAATGCTCTTTGTTTCTCCAAGAAAATTCACTCAAGTTCGTCAGACTCCATTTCGCACCCACAAAGCCATGTTGACTATCTGTAAACAGTCTTTGCTTTCCGAAATACACACTTTTCCAAATACAATACATCCAAATACTCACTCAGGATTCCCTCCAATAAGTTGTCCACAACTCATGTCAGGCTCACCAGTTTATAATTCCCATTCAATTCTGGAACTAGCAGTAGTTGCAATGACATGGAGGAAAGTTGAATAGAGAAGTTAATAATTTCAAAAAACTTCCAACATTTTTTTTATTTCAGGGCAACATGATTTGTGAAGGTGAAACGCTGCCATATCTGAAGGTTTGAACAAGAGGGAATATTTGATATCCTTAAGAATAACTGGAATAGACTAAGGTATTTTCTTAGAATGAAAAATGTTTTCTTATCTGGAAGAACATTCCTGAACTCAAGCAAAACGTTGACGTAAGAGGAGGCAATAGATTGTTATTGAGCAGGATGCGGGAAGCAAGTCACCAGTTAGAATAAGCTTGTCCATCAAATGGCCCAATGGCTGGAATGAATGTGGACTTCTCTTCCAACTTGAAATGCACTGGCATCTGTCCGACTAGTCCCATGGAAAACATCACTTATTTCTCTCCCATGAGTCCAGCAGCAACAGCAACTGTGGGTGAGAAAAGACCTCAGGTTTGATGCATTTCCTGTCTAGTTCTACCTCCCTACTTCAGACTGAGACTTGTACACGAGGTACAGCCGTGCTTGAGGCTGCAGGGCATGAGGTGAGTGTGGTCGAAATTCATAAGGGCCACGATGCCGCCTGAGTAAGTGATGGCAAGAATCTGAGTTTTGGCGAGCAGGAGAGGGCTGCGAGGTAGAGAGTCACACTGTAACACTCACTTTGTACAGGCGCCAGCCATTTGAAGGACAGCTGTCGATGAGGTGCTGTGGCTTTCCTGTGTAACTGGAGAGAAGGAGGGTACCTCAGTAGGGGTAGAGATTGGTTACATGTAGGATCAAAGGAATAGGAGTGAGTGTGGTGGCTGAGAAGATAGAAAAGGAGCCAGAGTAAGTGATTGAGAACTGGTCAGTCATTTTAAGGTAGTTTCTTATGTTCCTGACAAAGCTACGGTTTAGTTATGATACACAGAGAGGAAAAATGTGTGATCTGTGTCAGTTGAGCGTGCTTTACTGATCTCTGAGAACATCAGGTATATGGTGTAGGGTGTATTGATCTGTGTAGGTTGGAGCAACAGTCTTCTGTTCAAGTGTTGGGTACTACTTTGTCTTGGTGTCTTTTCCATCTAATCTATCCATCCCTTCAAGAACGTCGTAAATTACAAAGAACAATGTATATTCTCCTAATCTCCAGAGAAAATATGCGCAGTCTCCTCAATTACTAATTGATAGGACAGTCCCACTAACCCAGCAATCAGTTTACTGAAAAGCCGTATACTCCCTCTGAAGTAAATAGGCCAGAGGACCAGAAGTGTGCACAATGCTCCCGCCAAGATCGCACCTCTAAAAAGAAAATTCTAAAGCTAACAGCGGATTTCCCTTCTGAATTTCTTTATGCACCGACATGTTAATGTTCAGTACCTTGTGATCAAGAGTATTTTGGTCCTACTGTGCCTCAATATATTCAAACTTTTACCATTTAAGAAATGCTCTGCTCTCCAACCAAAGTGGATAACCTCACGTTTATTCACATTCCCTCCCACCTCCCATGCTCGTCTCTAAACACTCGGCCCATGTAAGTCCACCTGAAGCCTCTTGGCACTTACCTCAATATTTGCAATTCCACTAATTGTCATCTGCAAACTTGGAAATATTACAATCGATTCCCAGAGCACGGACCTCGACGCTGATCGTTCTGGTCACAGCTTGACAACCTGAGAATGACTCTTTCAATATGATCGTACTAAATAGCAGCACAGGTAGAGGAACGAATTGGCTTCTTGTTGTATTTACTATGGCATTGTCAGGACCACATGTCGATTTACAATGAGATACCCGGGATATGGGGTGGGTGGTTATTACTAAAGATCCAAGGGAAAGTATCACCAACATTGAAATCTTCATGTTGAGTACAGAGTGAAATCAGCTGCTTTTTGAAACAATTCTTGTTCCTTGTCCACACTCAAGTGTTTTCTTTTAACAGATTCAATTGCTGCACACAGGTTAAATAAACTGCAAGTAAAATCTGCACCAATTTATTCTATAGTAATTACCAAATTACGAAATGGTATTGAGGAATTGTTGTAATTATGATATAGCCAACATTGAGAACTGCTTTCTCTCTGTTCCAGTTGAAGGTGTTCAGCAGAAACGCAAGGAGACACTCCAGGTACAAACTGAAAAGCTGAGTGAACACTATCCTAAGAAAGGAGATGGTGAAGTGTTTCCAGCTGGATGATCGATATGCTGAGTTAATGCTCATCTCTCAGTTACGAGATTGGACGTTTAGAGAAGATGAACTTCTGGTAAGAGGCCCTGACCTTGAAGGGTGGAGAGAAAATCATCTCTTGAGATGATTTGTTAAAAAAAAGAAAACAGATCAGTTGTTCCAGAGCAGTTTTTTTTCCACCCGGAGAACTTCCACATCTGGGAGTACGGTGGCAGTGATTGTGGACCCAGGGACTGGAAAATAATAATAGTCGAAAAGATTGTATGTGATTAGGCCACTGGGAAAATATACCCAGAATTTTGATTTGTTTCCCTTTTAAATTTCAGGATTTGAATGCTATTCATTGTAGAATAAACCTGAGGGATTGTGATTGGAGAAGTCTGGAAGAACACAGAACGCTTGCTGTTTATATTTGATGGCTCGGTTAAATTCAAAAACAATATCGATTTTTCTGACCATCAGAAATGCAGACCCTCAGTTCATGCGCACTTATCCTGAATGCTGGTGTGAGTGTCTGACACTGTATACAGTTTATTCCAGTACAAGCTGCTCCCAGGATGTTCAGTGTGAATGGACAGCTTTCCCATTTATTGGAAATGGCTGAGTTCAGTGTTTGGGCTGAAATCCTGGGATTTGTTGGTGATGAGTGGAAGGAATATTTCAACAGATTTTTTGATGATCAGATGTTGGCAGCAGCTGTTCACAAACACGTGAAGAAGAAAAATATCCTATATACCATGGCTACAACCCTTCGTACTACGGGATCCTCGGTCTGTTACTGAATCCCTTTTTCTCAGAAAAAAGACAGGAAACTGCGGCACTTACCAAGATCCATCACCCAACTATATTCTGACTATAGTTACAACATTGTGAAAAGACATCGCTGAGACATTGAAGACCCCTGTGCTGTATTACTGAAGCTCGGTGAGATGGCTTTCACAGGAGTCCGGAGAAGACGATTGTGTTCAGGAATGAAGTTCCTGTCTGGGTTTCTTATGGAACTATCTGATGGAGAGAGATGATTCTGTGCACGGTGTAGTTTACACATTCCCGCACCTCGCCATCCAAGAGTTTGTCCCTGCCCTCGCACAATGCGTGACCCCAGATCCCAGGGACATTGGCAGCTCTGCAGTGAAGCACACAGCAAAGACGATGAGCTTGATGGATTGAGGCTGGCTCCTGGTGGACTGTGGAATGTCAGTGAATTATATGACACAATCAAACATCTCGATGTACAAGACAATTCTGAAGGATTCCAGTATCTGGCACCTGAATGCCAAGTATTGGGGTAAAGCTATGTTGTTTTTTTAAATCTTTCTGAATATTATCTAGTTAAATAATATCCTTTCTGTAGCAGAGTCACCAGAACTGCCAGATGGGAAGGTTATCTTGACTCATTTTAACAGAGATTTGAATTTAAGAAGAACCAGAAATAGAAAAAATGTAACAGTCGTGCTCATTACTGTCCTGGATATTATTTTTGATAATGGATTTAGAGTAGGGGGACTGAGAGGTTTTACAGGTGACAGGACATTGGTATAGACCTTATGAGCTAAGATGAACGTTGAGATCTTTTGCAAGATCTGATGCGTGGACTTCGGTGTGAATTATCCACGAATTTTGAACTTGTTAATGGGCAATTTCCCTTCTACACGTGACTCTTTGTAGAAACCTGTAACTCTGGGCTAGAACAAAAGGGTTTTCCCAGTTCTGACGCATTTACTTGATTAGTTATCCAAGAAAAAAGATAATATGAAGCCTATTCTTAACTCCTGTGAGATTATAAAACTGACTTCACAGTCACTGACCTGAACACTCTATCTCTCTAGAATCTTGGAATCATGCAACATGGAAAGAACAGATCCTTTATACCAACCAGGGTTCCCAAACGAAACCAGTCCACCTTGTCTGCATTTGGCTTATTTTTCTGAACCTTTCCGTTTCATGTACCTGTCCAGACAAACCCCTCTGGCTGTTCATTCTACACACAAACCACCCTCTGTGGAAACATTTGCCCCACACGTTCCAACTCCTCACCCCCTAACCTCTAGGTCTCTGCTCGAAACACTACCCAGGGCTCAACCATGAACTAATTAAATTCTGCCCTTGTTGTACAAAAATGCAATAAACTCCATCTTCAACTCCTCAGCCTATTTATCCAATTGATCAAGACGCTTCGTAATCGCAGATAAATTCCTTCGCTATTGACCTACTAAGAAACAGATCGGTTTAAGGAACGGGCTGAGCACTATTTCTGAAGCACTAGCATGGCAGTAGAGTCAACAAGACCAGGAAATTGCGATGGGGTGGGGAGGATGATAGGTATCAGAGTCTGTGAGCTTATACATGCAATTCACAAGGACTCAATAGCCTGAAACGGAATTGGAGAAAGTGAAGACAGGAGAAAGGTACCACAGAAGGTCCATCGAATGAAGGGCATTTGTGGAAACTGAAAACAGTTCAATGAAGTTATTCAATATCGAGCTGATTGAAGGGGATGTCGAAAAGACAGTCATCGCAGTACTGGCTGTAGCCAGGTAGCTGAGTAAGACTGGACTAAAGACAAATACACAAAGGCAGCATTACCAGAGTGTCCTACCCCAACACCATTTAAGCGGGAATGCTGCAGTGTCTACACCCAGCGCCCACACAAACACCCCTTACAACCGCACACGGGCTAGCAGCAGGAACAGTGATGTTTTTCGTTTCCAGATCAGAACTGTTGTTTAACAGAGGAATTCCAGGAAAACTGTGTCAATGAGGTGAAATAAATCAAGTCCAAATAGAGCTCTGGGACCCACAAGAAATGATTGAAGGAAGTTGAAAGGGGTTGGGATTGATGGGTCCTTCTCAGGGAAGATCCCAAGCACTGATAATTTTATTCAGCTCCTTTTTAATTGAGCTTTACACCAGTTAGAGGTATTTCAACATGGACAACAATGTGAGTGAACTTTACACAAACACACAAAATTAACCCTCAGTCTGACTGCACCCCGTCATCAGTCCTGACGAGCCCTTGAACTGACTGTCTCCTGACTCAAAGTGATTAATTTTGACTTAGCACAGGAACCTGCCACCCTCTGCAACCACCACCCTCTTAAAAAGCGACTCTAGCTACTTACCTCACCCACATGCCCACTTTGGCCTTTTGTGAACTCACTCACAAGATGTGGGCATTTATTGCCCATCCCTGTTTGCCCTCAGGAAGTTAGTATTGTTCTGCATTTTGAACTGTTGCACCCCTTCATTTACTCAGACACGCACACACACACACGTGCCAAAGTGAGTTGTCTTCTGCTTTCCTTGAGCCTGCAGCATACCAACAAAGATATCCAACGCATGCTAGACTTCTCACTTCTAGAGAAGCCAGGTTGAAACGACACTCCAAGAAATACCAAATAACATCTGAGAATGGAAACATTTGAACAGTTGGCTCTCCATTGATTGTTGCTTTGCAGAAGATGCAAGTACTTAATAAATGCGAAAATGGGTCATTTGCAAAAGAAGTAAAGGTGAAGTGAGGTAAAATTCCTTCACTTAGCGAATAGTTGGTGCATGGAATGTGATGTCTGGGAATATGGTGGAGACAGGTTCAAGCGAGGCATTCAACAAGGCATTTGATGATCATTTGGCTAGAAATGACGTGCAATGGTATGGGGGGAGAAAACGAGGCGATTAACACGTGTAATGATGCTCATAGAGAAGGCAGTGCAGGCACAATGGGCCAAATTGCCTCTTTCTGCACTTTTGCACTTTTGTGATTCTGAGTGATATCAGGCTTCACCACAGCATAAGACCAGTGATAGTGATTTGGCAGCCAGACCACTTTGTTCGTGTTTCTCTGTTCCATTGGCTTGGGAAATTGAAATTCCACTGAAAGAGAAATTGGATGAGGTGTATCTCCAGTGATGGGTCTTCAGTCAAATTTCATTGTTACTTGTCATTTATCAATTGCAGTAGAACCTTCCACCTTGTCCTGTTGAACTGTATTTTTACATCAAAGAAGCTCTGGTCTGACTTTTTCATGTTTCCTGTAATATTTGAGATACTAATTTTGCATAACTTGTGGTTTGACTAAATATGTTTCTCGCGCCGTTTGTTTAGTCTCCAGAACAATGACGCGGGAGATTCATGAATAAAAGTACATCTGTGGTTGCGAGGAAACCAAACTGCAAAATACAGGGACTGGAGTAAGTAACAGAATGTGAGATGTTTATAATGACTAGATGTCTGACACTGTACACTTAATAAAAAGTGTGCAAGTTTAAGCGTATCAGTAATGACATTAATAGCAAACAGTGGAAGTGAAATTGGACAGGAGTGGAGAGGTAAAACAGATGGCATCATAATTGCCAGCTCTTGCAGGCCCACCCACAAATCAATCTCTGAATTGAATGAACCTAACATACGCTGTGAGTGGCACAGAAGAACCGGGCAATCTCGTGTAACCTTTATCTGTATCAGTGAAAGGATTGTCTGTGACTGAGGAATACAAACTGTAATACTGCAGGAAATACCAGACTTTGTGGCATTGTGTTTGACATTGTCAGACAATGTGCTGGATCAGTAACACTTTAAAAAGCACTGCACGTTTTTAATATCAATAATACTTCTTTCACAGTACTTAGTGAAAATAATAAATACAGTACATTACCATTTTTATTCATAAAAATGGTGTTGTATTGGTATTGTCAAATATGGTTCATTTTTGTAAGAATTGATCGTACAAATATACTCCTATCAGTCACGTTGTGCTTTAAACGGTAAATACTGTATATAGTTAGCTGCAGTATCCTTCTCCACACTGATGTTTGCACAAGCTACCTTTCTGCTTTCCATTATTTCCCTAGTTTGATCCAATTTCTGGCATGAATGATGTCAGATTCTGGGACCAAGGATCTCACCTCTGCTTTCACTGCACTTTGCTCAGTGATGGATCTGACCCAAAGTGACGATAAATTGCCATTTGGGAATGAAATAACTGTATGTGGTTCTGGGGGTTCTAAACTGTAAAATATAGATTATGTGAAGCTGTGACTAAAAGAACTGAGTATCTGGCTGTATATGTGATGACGACTAACAGTTATTGTTTCATTAACAACACAACATTATTTTTAGTGCTAGTCATGACTGTTATTAATGAAGCTGCCGTTCCTTACAAGTATCGAAGCTTTGAGTTTTAAGGAAAGGAAGGATAGGCTGGGACATTTTCCACTGGTTCACAGGAGGTTGAGAGGAGACCTGATAGAAGTTTATAAAATAATGAGTTAATTTGTAATTGTCTTTCCCGAGGATGGGGGATTTCGAAATTCAGGTGCATATTTTTAAGGTGAGAAGAGAGAGACTTTATAAAGACCTGAGAGCAATGTTTGTTTGAGACGGTGGTTCCCTTGTGTAATTAATTTCCTGATGAAGTGGTGGATGTGGGTACAATTGCAATGTCTAAAATACATTTGCATAGGTAGATGAATGGGAAAGGCTTGGAGGAATATGGGCCAGGAGCATACTGGTGGGGCTAGTTTAGTTTGGGATTACGTTTGGCATGGACTTGGAGGACTGAATGGTCTGTATCCATTCTGGATGACTCAATGATTCTGCCCCGCCCCCGCCAGCTCTCCATGGCATGGAATTCCAAAGACAACTCTCTAATTGTCCTCATCTCTGCCTTAGAATAAAGAGGCGCCAATTTACGACTGTCCTCTGGTTCCATGCTTTCGCATAGGGGAACCGACTGTCAGTATTTACCCTGTTTCAATTAGATGACCTCTCATTTTCCTAAAATGCAGTAAGTAGTGTCCCAGCCTGTTAAACCTTTGTTCCTAAGATAATCTCCCCATACTACAGATCATCCAAGTGAATCTTCCCTGAACTGCATCCAATGAAATGACAATTTTCCTTAAAGGAAGCAAAGCTGCTCACAGTCCTCCCGATGTGGTCTCATCAGCATCTTGTGCAGCTGCAGTAACACTTCCCAACTCTTATACTTCAATCCACTTGAAATTAGGGCAAACATTCAATTAGCATTATCTACTGACCTCTGTCTGCTAGCTTTCGATGTTTCCTGCACAAGTTCCTCCCAGTTTTTGTGTTGCATCTTTCTGCAGCTTTACCCTATTAAAATAATACTGATGTTTTGCTCTTCCTTCCAAGAACGAACACTTATTTGTATTAGAGCGCTCATGTCAAATTTTACATTTGCTTCACTTTAATTTCAATTTTCCATTTTTCCCCCTCTACCTATCTCCTGACCCAAGCAGGACAAATGCTGACCTCTCAAATTCTGGTGCTCATGATCTTGTTTCTACTCTCACTACAAATCAGTCCCAAACATTTATGAAACTGAGCAATAATAAACTGGGAGATTCAGGAGTGGAACTGTTGACACCAAACTGAAAAATACAGACATTGGGGTGAAGTACTGGACGTTCATTCATAACAACTGGGTGGCTACAATTAAAGTCATAGAGATGTACAGCACGGAAACAGACTCGTCGGTCCAACCCATTCATGCCGACCAGATATTCCAACCCAACCTAGTCCCACCTGCCAGAATCTGGCCCATCTCCCTCCAAACCCTTTATCTTCATATACCCATTCAGATGCCTTTTAAATGTCGCAATAGTACGAGCGTCCATCACTCAGGCAGCCCATTCCATATACGGTACCATCTACTGAGTGCAACAATTTGCTGCTTCGGTCTTTTTTATTTTATATCTTTACCTTCTCACCCGAAACCTCTTCCCTCAAGTTCTTAATTCCACCATCCCAGGGAAAAGACTTTGTCTATTTATCCTATCCATGCCCCTCATGTTTTTATAAACCTCTATAAGGTCACCCCTCAGCCTCCGACGCTCCAGGGAAAACAGCCCTCGCCTATTCAGCCTCTCTCTGCAATCAAATCCTCCAACCCTGGGAACATCCTTGTAAATCTTTTCTGACACCTTTCAAGTTTCACAACATCTTACGGTAGGAAGGAGACCAGAATAGCACGCAGTCTGCCAACGGTGTCCTAAACAATGTTCTGTACAGCCGCAACCTGACCCCCCAACCACTGTACTTAATGGTCTGACCAATAAAGGAAAGCAGACCAAACGCCGCCTTCACTATCCTATCCATCTACGACTCCACTTTTAAGGACCTATGAACCTGCAGTCCAAGGTCTCTTTGTTCAGAAACGCTCCATTTGACCTTGCCACTCAATGTAAATATCTTGCTAATATTTTCTTTGCCAAAATGCAGCATTATGCATTTACCTGAATTAAACACCATCTGCCACTCAGCCCATTGCCCGTAGTAATCTGAGGAAACCTTCTTCACTGTCTACTACACCTCCAATTTTGGTGTCATCTGCAAACTTACTTACTATTCATCTTATGCTCACATCTGAATCATTTATGTAAGTGACAAAAAGTGGACCCAGCACAGATCATTGTGGAACTCCATTGTTCACAGACCTCCAGTCTGAAAATCAATAATCCACCACCACCCTCTGTCTTCTAGCTTTGAGCCAGTTATGTATCCAAATGTCTAGCTCTCCATGAATTCCATGAGATGCAACCTTGCTCACCAGTCTCCCACGGGGATCCTTGTTGAACGCCTTATTGAAGTCCATATCGATCACATCTACTGCTCTGCCATCATCAATCCACTTTTGTAACTTCTTCGAAAAGCTCAATCAAGTTTGTTAGAAATGATTTCCCTGGGACAAAGCCATGTTGACTATTACTAATCAGACCTTGCCCTTCCAAATAAATGCATACTTTGTCCATCACGCTTCCCTCCAACAACTTGCCCACTACCGACGTCAGGTTCACTGGTCTATAGTTCCCTGCTCTTGCCTTACCACCTTAAACAGTGGCACCACATCAGCCAACCTCTCGTCTTCCGGCACCTCACTTGTGACTATTGATGATACAAATATCTCAGCAAGAGGGCCAGCAATCACTTCCTCAGCTTCCCATGGAGTTCCAGGGTACACCAGATCAAGTTCTGGGGATGTATCCACCCTTATTTGTTTCAAGACATCCAGCACTTCCTTTTCTGTAATATGGACATTTTTCAAGATGTCACCATCTAGTTCCCTACATTCTGTATCTTCCATGTCCTTTTCCACAGTAAATACTGATGCAAAATACGCATTTAAAAACTCCCCTATTTTCTGCAGCTCCACACAAAGGCCCGCATTACTGATTTTTGAGGGGCCCTATTTTCTCCCTAGTTACCCTTTTGTCCTTAATGTATTTGAAAAATCCCTTTGGATTCTCTTTAAGTCTATTTGCCAAAGCTATCTCATGTCTCTTTTTTGCCTCCCTGATTTCTCTCTTAGGTATACTCCTCCTGCCCTAATACGTTTCTCAGGATTCACTCAATCTATCCTGTCTATACTTGATATATGCTTCCTTCTTCTTTTTAACCAAACCCTCAATTTTTTTTAGTCATCCAGCATTCCCTCTACCTACCAGCATTCCCTTTCACCTTAACAGAATGTACTTTCTCTGGATTCTCGTCACCTCATTTCTGAAGGCTACCCATTTTCCAGCCATCCCTTTACATGCGAATATTTGCCCCAATTAGCTTTTGAAAGTTCTTGCCCTGGTCTATCCTTTTCCAAAATTATTTTAAAACTAATAGTGTTATGGTCGTGTTATGGTCGCTGGCCCCAATGTGCTTCCCCACTGACAAATCAATCACCTGTCCTGCCTTATTTCCCAAGAGTAGGTCAAGTTATGCACCTTCTGTCGTAGTTACTTAAACGTACTGAATCAAAAGATTTTGTTGTACACTCTTAACAAATTCCTCTACTTCTTAAACCCTGAACACTATGGCAGTTATCATCTATGTTTGGAAAGCTAAAATCCCCTACCATAGCCATCCTTTATGTTAAAAATCACACAATACCAGGTTATAGTCCAACAGGTTTAATTGGAAGCACCGTAGCTTAACCAGGCGACGCTCCTTCATCAGGTGGTAGTCTAAATGATTGTATTATTCTTACAGATAACTGAGATCTCCTTCCAAATTTGTTTGTCAATTTCCCTCTGACTATTAGGTGGTCTATAATACCATCCAAATAAGGTGATCATCCCTTTCTTATTTCTCAATTCCACACAAATAATTTCCCTGGATGTATGTCCGGGAATATCTTCCCTCAGTACAGCTGTAATGCTATCCCTTATCAGAACTGCCAACATCCCCTCCTTACTTGCCTCCCATTCTGTCCTTCCTGTAGCATTTGGATCCTGGAACATGAAGCTGCCAATACTGTCCATTCCTGAGCCATGTTTCTGCAATTGCTAAGGTACCCCAGTCCCATGTTCCTAACCATATCCTGAGTTCATCTGCCTTCCCTGTTAGGCACCTCACATTGAAATAAATGCAGTTTAATTTATCAGTCCTCCCTTGTTCTCTGCTTGGTCCCTGCCTGCCCTGATTGTTTGACTTGCTTCTGTTCTCAACTGTACCAGTCTCAGATTGATCTCTTTCCTCACTGTCTCCCTGTGTCCCAGCCCACCACCTTACTAGTTTAAATCCTCCAGAGAAGCTCTAGCAAATCTCCCTGCCAGTATATTAGTCCACTTCCAATTTAGTTGCAATCCGTCCTTCTTGTATAGGTCACTTCTGCACGAAAACAGGTTACAATGGTCCAAAAAATGTGAATCCTTCTCCCATACACAAACTTCTCAGCCATGCATTCACCTGCTCTCCTATTACTACTCTCACCAGCTCGTATTACCGGGTGTAATCCAGATATTACTACTCTCCAGGATCGCCCGTTTAAATTCCTGCCTAACTCCCTGTAATCTCGCTTCAGAATCTCAACCTTTTTCTTTCCTAAGTTGTTGGTTCCAATGTGTACAATGACCTCCTCCTGCTCCCTTTTGCCCTTGAGAATATTCTGCATTCCCTGAGACATCCTTGATCCTGGCACTAGGGAAGAAACACACCATTCGAATTGTTTGCTGCTGGCCACAGAAACGTCTGTCTGTGTCTCAGACTAGAGAGTCCCCTAACACACATAATCTCTTCGAACGCGATGTACCCCTCCTTGCATTAGAGCCAGTCTCAATACCAGAAACTTGACTGTTCGTGCTGCGTTCCCCTGAGAATCCAACACACCTTAAATTTTCCAAAACAGCGTACTTATTTGAAATGGGGATAGCCACAGAATACTCTTGCACTTCCTGCCTACCTCTCTTATCTTTCCTGGAGTTAACCCATCTATGTGACTGTATGTAAGGCTTTCCTCCCTTCCTACAACTGCCATACATCACATCCCCTTGCTCTTGTAAATTCGTCATTGCCTTTAATTGTCCCTCCAACCGAACCATTCGATCTGATCGGATTCGCAACTAATAGCATTTATTGCAGATATAACCCTTCGTAATCCATAAAACTCTCTGTGAACTTCCAAATCCGACCAGTAGAGCATATCACTCCAATAAAGGCCGTTTTTCCTCCGTCACAATCTACAGGCCCAGAAAATTGCACCATATTATTCCTCTACAAAACACTGGTCCAGGTTAAATTAATAGTCATGGCTTACATTTTAAGAAAATAAAGAGACATATCTCAATCAAATATATAATCAAGAAACAACCCACACTACTCACTACTGCAGAC
>NC_057717.1:44556417-44569480 GCF_004010195.1 Chiloscyllium plagiosum | reverse complement strand
GCATGTAGTCAATAAATGGGTCCAAAGCAAAGGAACATGCAAATAAAATCAAATTGTATTTGTAATTTGCATTCTATCCCTGTTGACCGAAGAGATGGATGAATGTGCTGTTGTTCGTTTGGCCAAGAGATCGTTTTGCAAGTTGCACTAAATGGGAGAAAGGCAAATTTTGATGGTATTTGGCAAGAACATTCAATAGTTGATTGGTAACAGATACTTACATGTAAAGAAACAGCTAAAGACTGGGAAGCCGTCAGAAATGAGATAATCCGAGTACAGAACCAAAGTGAAATGCATCTCTTGTAGCTATAACGTGGAGTAAAACTTCCCATTAGATAACTTGGACTAAATCTCTCTGAACTTGGGATATTAGTTTGTGGAATTCACATTTAAACTAAGAGTCACTGAACTCTATGGCTGAGACAGGCTAGGCAATACGCAAGCCCAGGAACAGCAGTCTGGAACAGGGCTAAGTTAAAGGTAGGCCCCACAAATGCCTCAGCTGAAAGACAATAAAAGAGAAAGTGAGGGCTGCAGATGCTAGCGATCAGAATCGAAAAGTGGCCTTGGAAAAGCAAAGCAGGTCAGGCAACATGGTGGCACGGTGGGTCAGTGGTTAGCAACGCTGCCTCGCAGCAGCAGGGACCTGGGTTCAATTACAACCTCGGGCGACTGACTGCGTGGGGTAGCACATTCTCCTCGTGTCAGCGTGGGCTTCCTCTGGGTGCTCCGGTTTACTCGCACAATCCAAAGATGTACAGGTCAGGTGAATTGATAATGGTTCTGGGTGTGTTACTCTTTGGAGGGTTGACGTGGACTTGTTGGGCCGAAGGGACTGTTTCTGCACTGTAGGGAAGCTAATCTAAAAAAACCTGAGAAGCAGGAGAGTCGACGTTTCGGAATAGGCCAATCATCAGGAATGAAGGCCGGGGGGAAGGGAGCTGAAACATAAACAGGGGGTGATGGGGTTGGGGGCAAGGTAGCTGGGTAGGTGATAGGGAGATGCAGGTAGTGGGGGAGGGTGACAGGTCGGAGTGGATATTTGGGAAAGAAGATGGACGGGTAAGACAGTTCAAGGGGTTGTTGCTGAGTTAGAGAGTTGGTTCTGGGATGAAGTGGGGAAGGTGAGATGAGGAAACTGGTGAAGTCGATGTTCATGTCGTGTGGTTGGAGGGTCCCAGGACGGATGATGGGGTGTTCTTTGTCTCGGCGTTGGCTAGCTTGGATTTGGTGGAGGAGATGTCCCAGGACCTGCATGTCCTTGGCGGAGTGGAGGAGAACTGTTCAGCCACATGGCGGTGGGGTTTGATTTGTGCGTGTGTCCCAGAGATATTCCCTGAAATGATCCACAAGTTAGGATGCTGTCTCCCAATGTAGAGAAGACCACTTCGGGTGCAACAGACACAGAAGATGAGGCGTTTGGATGTGCAGGAAAATCTCTGCCGGATGTGGAAGGATCCTTTGGGACCTTAGACAGAGGTGAGCGGGGAGGTGTGGGCGCAGGTTGTACACCTCTTGCGGTGACAAGGGAAGGTGCTGGGAATGGAATATGGGTTGCTGGGCAGCGTGGAACTAACCAGGGAGTTACAGAGGGAAAAGCATTGGCGAACTGCTTCCACATTCACTCCGTGACTCCCTCGTGAAGCCCATGCCCTACCAACCCACCCTCCAATCCCTGCACCTTGCCCTGACACCGCACGAAGTGTACACCTGCACCCACACCTCCCTACTCACCCGAAATCTCCCTCATGTCGCTGAATTAACTACATTGGCAGACAGGGCATCCCATGCCCTTAACACTCTCTGAATAATGAACTTGACTTTGACACCTGTATTAAATCTATTACCCCGCAACTTATAGTTATGCCCCCTCGTACAAGCTGACGTCATCATCCTGGGAAAAAGACTTTCACTGCCTAACCTATCTTATCCTCTGATCTTCTTGTATGTCTCTGTCAAATCCGTTCTTAGCCTTCTTCTTCCCAATGAGAAAAGACCCTCGACTCTCAGTCTTTTCTCATAAGACCTTTCCTCAAGACCAGGCAACATCCTGGGAAATCTCCTCTGCACCTTTTCTAACGCTTCCACATCCTTCCCGAAATATAGCGACCAGAACTGTACACAATATTTAAATTTGGCCGCACTACGTTTTTGTATAGTTGCAGCATGATACTGCGGCTCAGGAACTCAGTCTCTTTACCAATGAAATGTAACACACCATATGCCTTCTTCACAGCAGTATCCACCTGGGTGCAACTTTCATGGATCGATGTACATGGAGTCCAATATCCCTCTCCTCATCCACACTACCAAGAATCTTTACATTGACCAGTACTCTGCCTTCCTGTTATTCTACCCAGGGTGCATCATCACACATTCAGCTGCACTGAACTCAATTTGACAAATCTCAGGCCAATTCTGCACTTTATCCAAGTTCCGCTCCAACTTGTAACATTCTTCCAAACTGTCAACTATTCCACCGTCTTCAGGGTCATTTGCAAATTTGCTAATCCATCCACCTACTCCTGCATCTCAGTTGCACACCTCGAGTAACTAGACTCCAAGCTGAAGATTTTCCATTAACCGCCACTCGCTGTGTTCTTTCAGAAATGATTTGGAGATGCCGGTGTTGGACTGGAGTGTACAAAGTTAAAAATCACACAACACTAGCTTATAGTCCAACTGGTTTACTTGGAAGCACACTAGCTTTCGGAGCGACGCTCCTTCATCAGGTGATAGTGGAGGGCTCGATCGTAACACAGAATTTAGAGCAAACATTTGCAGTGTGATGTAACTGAAATTATGCATTGAAAAACTGATTGTCTGTTAAGCCTTTCATCTGTTAGAGTACAGTGATAGTTTCACTTCTTTCATGTGTAAATCATAAAACTTTTTTTTAAGTTGCATTCTTGGGTTAGCTGTTAACAATGGTGATAGCTAGACAATATGTTGAAGGTGTTAGCCCCCTGTGTTCTCTGTCGATGACCTGATGTTTAGATTGATTCTAATCTAAAAAGTGAGCTAACAGAGTTTTACATAAGTTCATGCAGTTTTTGAGCTCAGAGTTCTAATGTATGTATGCAGTTTTTGAGCAAAGTGCAATGTAACTCTGCAAGTACAAATTCACCCCACAAAATATATGTGTGCATGTGGGTCTGTGTCTGTGTCTCACCTACCTATCGCCTTCCCAGCTACATTCTCCTAGCCCCACTCCCACCCTCCTATTAATCACTCAGCCCACTCCCCCCACCCCATATTCCCGATAAAGTGTTTGTGCTATACATGGACTCTCCAGCTCCTTGGATGCTGCCTGACCTGCTGTTCTTTCCCAGCACCACACTCTATAGGACAATGAGCACCAGCCTGCAGAGCAAACAACCGTGACATTCTGCAGCTTGCAAAATAACGTAACCATTCCACTTATAATCATTTGCTCGGACGCAGAGATACCGAACATTTCACACCTTTGTACGGCATGCAAACTTGTTTGTCTTGAATGGGAAGGCCACGCCACGAATTGCAACACCTTAACCTCCACCCATCGAAGATAAATAATGGATATTCAACACTATGGTATACCCACTGACTTTAATTGGAGAACAGTTCACACTCGACGAATACTCAGGAAGCTTATTCAGCCCCGAGAAGAGTAACAACAACTCAGTGATCCAATCCAGATTTGGAAGGAGACACGGGAAAACTCCAGCCAGTATAACCGGGGAACCATGATCTCTTGGGTTTGTTCAATAAGACGTCCAGCTAACATCGAGAGAATCAGTTACAACCAGTCACAGACTCAGGAAAAGAAGGAGAGCGAGCAAACCTCTCATCCACAACCTTCCATGTACTGGTGAGACGTAACTGGAGAGCCGAGAGACTGACTGGGGGCAGTGCCAGTAACATACACCACTCTCCAAACCAACAGAAGCCATTCCAATGGCGAGCAGAAGGTCATCGATACACTCTGTTACAACTCAGCAAGAGAGGGGAGAAAGGGTGGGCTTCCATGCTGACGGTGCAGGGCCGTCCCCAGGGAAGGGAAATACGATAGGATCCTGGGATTCGTGTTTACTCTCTGTCTGTAGGTCTGTCTGTATCTCTCTCTCTCTTCTCTCTTTTCCCCTATCACTCAGTAATCAACAGCTTTCTGTAATTCAAACCCCACTGTACCAAATCAGGGCTGCAAGGGTTAACTGGGAGTTAACAGTTCTCAGACAAGTCGCATTTCACTTCATGCATCGCACTGTCATTTTTCTAAATATTCATTTACCTGTCAATGTTTCAATCAAATCGGAGTTCCCTTTGTCTCTGAACCATTTCCCTCCTGTGTTTTAAACCACGCCACGTCTCACCACATAAGCCCAGTGTCAGAACCAGGGAGCTGTCGGATAATAAAGTGACGCACACTCCCTACAGCGGCGCAGGGACTGGAGAAGGTCAGGTTTTAGTGACGAAAATGAAGGCGGTATATGTCAGGAATATACCGCAGGGATTGAGTGAATCCCGAGAAAAGTATAAAGGCAGTGCAAGTATATTTAAGAGGGAATTCAGCAGGGCAAAAAGGGAACATCGGATAGCTTTGTCAATCGGGTTAAGAAGAATACAAAGGAATTTTACACATACACTGAGAACAAATAAGTAACGAGGGAGAGAATAGTGTCCCTATGTGTGGAATTGCAGGAGACGGGGGAGATACTAAATGAATATTTTGCAGCCATGTTCACTTTGGAAAAGGATATGAAAACCAGGGAATTGGAGGAATAAATGGCGACATCTTGAACAATGTCCACATTACAGAGCGAGGAGGAGCTGGATGTCTTAAATCATGGAAAGAATGATGAACACCCGGGACGTGATCAGGTGTACCCTAGAACTCTGTGAGAAGTGAGGGAAGTAATTTCTGGGCCACTTGCTGAGATATTCGTATCATCGATCGCGAAAGGTGAGATTCCAGGAGACTGGAGTTTAGCTAACGTAGATGGGAAGTATGGGAAGGAAAACCCAGAGAACTATAGACCGTTGAGCCTGACATTAGTAGTTGTTGGAGAGAATCCGGAGGGACAGGACTTACATGTGCTGGAAAAAGCAACGACTGATTCGGGATATGGCTTTGTGCTTGGAATTCCTGTCTCACTGACTTGATTTTTTGAGGAATGTTTGTAGAGGATTGATGAAAGCAGAGTGTTGGTCGTGATCTATATGGACTTCAGTAAGGCACTTGAGAAGGTTCCACATGGTAGACTGTCAGCAAGGTTAGATGATGTGGAAGAGTGGGAGAACTAGCCATTTCGGTGCAGATTTGGCTCAAAGGGAGGAGACAGAGGGTGTTGGTGAATGGGCCCAGAGGCCTATCAACAAGCAGTGTCCGACAAGGATCGGTTCAATTACATAAATGACTTGGAAGTGAACATAAGAGGCATAGTTCCTAAGTTGCGGATGATACTAAAGTTGGAGGTGTATTGGCAGCGAATAAGCTTATCCCACAATACAACAGGATCTCGATCAGATGGTTCAATTGGCTGAGGAGTGGCAGATGGAGTTTAATTTAGATAAATGTGAGGTGCTGCATCTTGGGAAGGCAAATCAGGTTAGGAGTAACACACTTAATAGGATGGTGCGGGGAGTGTTGCTGAAGAAAGAGACTTTGGAGTGCAGGTTCATAGTTCTTCGATAGTTGAGTTGCAGGTCGACAGGATAGTGAAGAAGACATTGGGTATGCTTTCCTTTATTGGTCAGGCCATTGAGTATAGGAGTTGGGAGGTAATGTTGTGGCTGTACAGGGCATTGGTAAGGCCATGTTTGAATACTGAGTTCAGTTCTGGCCTTCCTGCTGTAGGAAGGATGCTGTGAAATTTGAAAGGGTTCAGAAAAGATTAACAAGGAGATTTCCAGGGTTGGAGGGGTCCCAGCAGAAAACAGTGACATCATCCATGTACGGGGAGGCTTTGACCTGCTGGCCTCCTCTGCCTGCAATAGTTACCCCTTTCAGGGTCCCATCCTTCCTGTTGGAGTCATCAAAGTGCTCTATATAAGGCACAAACAAGGCAGGAGAGAATGGGCAGACCTGTCTCACTCCAGACATGCCTAACTCCGGATCTGATCGGGACTTTTCCAGATCCCACCCGTTGATTGAGACTGCGCGAAGGACGTTGGTGTAGAGCAGACAGATCTAATTGCAGACTCCCTACCCGAAGCCCATTTTGGAGATTAGGTCCCACATGTAGGTGTGTGTTATATCCTGTCAAATGTCTTCTCCTGGTCCAGGCTGACGAGGCAGGCTTCCACCTCCCTGTCCTGTATGTAGGGGATCGTATCTCTGAGGAGCATAAGGCTCTCACTAATATAGTCCTGCCAAGTACAGCACAGGTTTGGTTGGCGTGGATCACTGTTATCAGAGCTGACCTGACCCAATTGGTAATCACCTTAGACAGCATTTTGTAGTCTTCATTCAGCAATGATATTGGCCCCATTTTCTAATTTCCTTCCTCCCCCCGTTCCACATGTAGACGAGGGTGGGAATGACTTTCCATATGGAGCCCCTTATGGTACCTGCCAGCAGCAAACTGTCATACACCTCCAGCAAGTCCTGGGCAGTCAAATTCCACCGAGCTGAATACAGCTTGATAGACAGCATGGCTTTGTGTGGGGGACGCCATGCCTCAGTTAATGAATTGAGTTTATTGAGGACATGACGAAAATATATGATATCATTTATATATGAAAATATATTTATATAAATGATTTGAAAGTGAGCATAAGAGTAAGTTAGTAATTTTGCAGATGACACCAAAATTGGTGGTGCAGTAGACAGCGAAGTAGGTTACCTCAGATTGCAATGGGATCTTGGTCAAAGTGGCCAATGGGCTGAGAAGTGGCAGATGGATTTTTAATTTAGTTAAATAAGAGGTGCTGCATTTTGGGAAAGAAAATCTTAGCAGGGCTTATACACTTTATGGTAAGGTCCTAGCCGGTGTTGTTGATCAAAGAGATCTTGGAGTGCAGGTTCATAGCTCCTTGAAAGTCGAGTCGCAGGTAGACAGGGTCGTGAAGAAGGTGTTTGGAATGTTTTCCTTTATCGATCAGAGTATTGAGTGCAGGAGTTAGGAGGTCATGTTGCGTCTGTATCGGACATTGTTTAGGCCACTTTTGGAATAACGTGTCGCCTGGTCGCCTTCCTATCGGGAAGATGTTGTGCAAATTGAAAGGGTTCAGAAAAGATCGACAAGGAAGTTGCCAGGGTTGGACAATTTGAGCTACAGGGAGAGGTTGAATAGGCTAGGGCTGTTTCCCTGCAGCGTCAGAGGCTGGGGGGTGACCTTATAGAGGTTTATAAGATCAAGAGGCGGATGGATAGTATAAATAAGCAAAGTCTTTTCCCTGGGGTGGGGGAGTCCAGCACTGCAGAACATAGATTCAGGATGAGAGTGAAAAGATATAAAAGAACCTAATGGGCAACTTTTTCACGCAGTGGGTAGAACGTTAATGGAATGAGCTGCCAGAGGAAGTCGTGGAGGCTGGTACAATTGCAACATTTAACTGGCGTCTGGATGGGTAAATGAATAGGAATGTTTTGAAGGGATATGGGCCAGGTGCTGGAAGGTGGGACAAGATTGGGTTGGGATATCTGTTCGGAATGGACGGGTTGGATTGAAGGGTCTGTTTCCATGTTGAACATCTCTATGACTCCATGATTGGTGACGAAAACGTGAATGATATTTTCTACATGGACTTCAATCTCCCCCACCACAGTCTCGTACAAAATTTAAACTCACTTGGTATCGATGGTAACCGAACTGGTTATTTAGTTAGTTTGCGTATGATACAAAGATTAGTGGAATTGGAGATAGTGAGGAAGATTGTCAGAGGATACAGCAGCATATAGTTTACTTGGCGGCATGGGCAGAAATCTCGGAGTTTAATCCGGACAAATAGAAGGTGATGGATTTTCAAATGTCAAGTGCAGAATGAGATCAATTAGGGAAAGGCAAAACCCTGAGGAGTATTGACATGCAGAGCGATCTGCGTGTGCAGGTTCACAGGTCACTGAAGGTGTCAGCTCAGGTGGGCAAGGTAGTGAAAAAGTGCTTGCTTTTATTGGAAGGGGCATTGAGGATAAGGATTGACAAGTTATGCTGAAGCTTTATAGAACTTTAGTGAGGCCACGCTTAGGATACTGTGTGCAGTTCTGGTGAACACACCACCAGAAGGATGCTTAGGAATGGGTACAGATAATGTTTACGTGGATGTATCCTGGTATGAGGAGATTACCTGCGAAGAAAGATTGGATAGACTGGGTTTGTTTTCAATGGAATGCAAGAGGTTGAGGATGGACCTGAAAGCGGTTTCTAAGATTGTTAATAGCATGGATAGAGTGGACAGTATGAGGCTTTTTCCCAGGGTGGAAGCGGACAGTTACTAGGGGACACAGGTTCAAGGTGCGAGGGATGAGGGAGTGGAGCAGTTTAAAACAGATGTGAGAGAGCAGTCTTTCACTCAAAGGCTGGTGAGTGCCCGCAATGTGCTACCAGATGAGGTGGTGGAAGCAGACACGATAGCAGCTTTCAAGAAACAGCTGGACAAATGCATGAATAGGAAGGAAATCGAGGCCGAAGGATCCTGTAAGTGAAGATAGTTTTTGAAAGTAAGGTCAACATGAGTTGGCGCAGGCTTGGAAGGTCGAAGTGTCTGTTCCTGTGCTGTGCTGTTGTGTTCTCTTCTTCTCTGTTTTCTAGGATCCCAGACTTGAGCAAGCTGCAGCTCCATGAGTTTGTTTCATGCCCATTCAAAAGAGTGAGTTTCAATAACCCTTCCAAAGGAGGAGAGAGAGGGAGAGTTATTTGAGATTGTGAAACAGCTGTAATGTTAATTTCTGGCATTAGAGTAAATAATTAACACTTGACCAAAATTGCAGAGAAGAAAGGAATCAGATGATCTAGCTGCTGCTACATTGTTCCATATGGAATATTGCTGTACATCAATTGTCATTATGTCACCTTTGCAGGCAGTGAGTCTTCGCATCAGCTAACTCCTCATTTTGTAATGATTTCAAAAAGGTCTGTCCTGGGAGATCAACTTCCAGCTGACATGTTTAATGTTTGGATGTTGCTGAGAGAGGAAATACCTGGGAACTTACTATGCCATTGCTCTAAAGTTTCGAACTCTGTCTTTTAATTGATCCTGTTAGTAATTAATGTTAGTAATAACATTAGCAAATTTGCTAATGATACTAAGCTGGGTGGCAGGGTGAAATGTGATGAGGATGTTAGGAGATTACAGGGCGACATGGACAAGTGAGGTGAGTGGTCAGACGATGGTAGATACAGTTTAATGTGATCAATTTTCAAATGTCAAGTACAGGTGGAGATTAATTAGTGAATGGCAAAACCCTGAGGAGTATTGACCTGCACTTTGGTGGCAAGAACAGGATGGCAGATTACTACCAAAAGTAATCAATTTAGGTAAAGGGGCAGAACAGAGAGATCTGGGTGTTCTTGTACGCCAGTCAATTAAGGTAAACATGCAGGTATAGCAGGTAGTGAAGAAGGCTAATAGCATGCTGGCCTTCATAAAAAGAGGGATTGAGTATAGAAGCAAAGAGGTTCTTCTGCTACAACGCCCTCTGATACCACACCTGGAGTACTGTGTGCAGGTCCGTTCTCCAAATTTGACGAAAGACATTCTGGCTACTGAGGGAGTGCAGCGTAGGTTCACGAGGTCAATTCCTGGAATGGCGGGACTACCTTACGCTGAAAGATTGGAGCGACTGGGCTTGTATACCCTTGGGTTAAGAAGACTGAGAGGGGATCTGATTGAGACATATAAGATTATGAAAGGATTGGACGCTCTGGCGGCAGGAAACATGTTTCTGCTGATGGGTGAGTGCCGAACCAGAGGACACAGCTTAAAAATAAGGGGTAGACCATTTAGGACAGAGATGAGGAGAAACTTCTTCACCCACAGAGTGGTGGCTGTGTGGAATGCTCTGCCCCAGAGGACAGTGGAGGCCCAGTCTCTGGATTAATTTAAGAAAGAGTTGGATCGAGCTCTCGAGCATTGTGGAATCAAGGGTTATGGAGATAAGGCAGGAACAGGATACTGATTAAGGATGTTCAGCCATGATCATATTGAATGATGGTGCAGGCTCGAAGGGCAGAATGGCCTACTCCTGCACCTATTGTCTATTGTCTGTTAATCCCAGGGAAATATTATTCACTTGAAAGATCCAAAAAAAGAAAGAGTCTGGGGGAATGTAAACTTTGAACAAGAGCATCCTCCAATTGGGGCACACAGTCCTGAGGCCTATTCCACAGGCCACACTCCGTGGGGCCCCACCTCAGTTGTGTCCCTTTATTCCCCCAAAGAGTGGGTGCCTCTGTTGGACCCTGTATTTTAACAGGCCTAGGTTAACTGGGTCATGTCAGATTGTAGCTCTGTCAATTTTAAGCAGGTTTGAAGCTTGGGGTTAAAGTAACCAAGGTCTTTGAATTTGACACAAACTTGTTAACCCCCATGTCCCCACCCGCAGCGAGTGTCTGAGAGACAGGACTTTCGAAAGAGGAGATTAAACCCTAAATGTCAAACTGTCTCTTGAAGACTTTTTATAATGTCGGAGTAATGGTGTGTGAGTGTTAAAATTGACATTGGGAGTGAGAGAGAGACTTATAAACGTGAGAGAGGCAGGAGAAAGAGAGGGAAGGAGGGAGAGGCATTTGATATTGTGAAATAACAGTTATGTCAGTGTCTGTAGTTGCAACAAATATTGAACATTTAAGCAGCCCCCATCAGAAATATCGAGCTGATCTTGCTGCTGACATGTTGCTGCCTGTGAGAATCTGCTGTGCTCTGAGAGCCTGTAGCAATGCGACCGAGGCAAGGACTGTTTCGATAAACCGACAGGACCCAGTTAAGCATAGTCTTAAGGCTAGCCAATGGGTCTTGGATTGAAATCCCTGAACGTTTTGACCAAATTGATCGCACGTGGGTTTGCCGAAGGATGCTTTTGTGAAGGGATGACCCCTTGCTGTGTAAATTGTTTGAAAATCTCCTCCCTCCCGTCAATTTACAGTTCCAATAATCTTTTTTCTCTCCCAATCTCTCCAACGACGCCTTGCAGGAATTGCTATTTTGAAACGACAACAGAACAAGAAATCCTTCCCTGATGCAGAATTTCCTCCAGAAGGGAGGGGTGGACATCGGCCTGAGGCCTATTCGACAGGCCGCACCCCATGGGGCCCGTGTGAGTTGTGTCTATTTGTTACGCTGAGGTTTGATTTCCTCTCTCAGTAACATCCAAACATTAAACATGTCAGCTGAAAGTTGAATTTTCATGCCAGAACCTTTTACAACCTTTACAAAATGAGGAGTTAGCTGATGAGAAGACTCACTGCCTCCAAAGATAGAATGGTGGTCACTGCCTCCAAAGATAGAATGGTGGCAATTGATGCACAACAAGATCCCAGATAGAACAGTGTTGCATCAGCGAGATCATCCTGCTTCTCGGATGTTGCCTGATCTGCTGTGTGTTTCCAGTGCCACACTTTTCCACTCTGATCGCTAGCATCTGCAGCCCTCATTTTCTCCTTCATTGTCTTTTAGCTGAGGCATTTGTGGGGACCGTCCTTTATCTTACCCCTTTTTCCACACTGCTGCCCCTGGACTTGCATATTGCCTTGTCTGTCTCAGCCAGACAGCTCAGTGACTCTTAGTTTAAATGTGAATTCCCCAAACTCATGTTCCAAGTACAGAGCGTTTTAGTCCAGGGTGTGTAATGGGAATTTTAAACCCACCTTACACCTACCAGCCCTGTATTTCACCTTGGTCCTGTACTCTGATTATCTCATTTTTGATGGATTTCCATTTTTTAGCTGTTCCTTTACCTGCAAGTATCTGCTACCAATCAACTATTGAATGTTCTTGCCAAATACCATCAAAATACGCCTCCCTCCAATTTAGTACAACTTGCGAAACAATCTCTTGGCCAAACAAGTGACAGCACATTTATCCATCTCTTAAGTCAACAGGGATAGAATGAAAAATGCAAATACAATTAGCCCCTATTTGCATGTTCCTTTGCTTCGGACCCATTTGATGGCTACATTCTCGTGGCTTGTTCTAGACTCTCTTCGAGGCGAAGCATGTATTCAGTGATCAACAACTGAATGTGTGTGTTTAATTAAATAAACACTATTCTTTTTAATAAGCGATATAGGGTTTTGTGTCCAATGCTACTGTCAGAAGTGAGTACTTCATCTGAAGAAATACTTTTATACTGATCTCTCGACTGGAAGCAAATTTTTCCCCCATAAAATCAGCGATAATGTGCATTTCACTCAAAGGCACAAACCAGCTGACACCTGGCAAGAGAACAAACTGACAGTGAAACAGCGCCTCCCCCCTGCTCCTGATAATGTGACAGTCTGTAGTTTGGTCACTTGCATTTAAATCAAAGATTTTAACTGTTTCATCATTTGTAACAAATTTAAGTTTCAATCATGAGCAAAAGCTCAACACGATCTGATCGTGGAATCCAGGGGAAGGTAATGATTGTTGTTAAATAAAGGAAGACGGTATAAAGCTGATGTTGGCTGGGAGGGGTATCTTGTGTTACAGTGATAGTGTCCCTACCATGCTCCAGAGCTGTGCATTAACATCTTAGAACAGGTTGATTTAAAAAAAAAGATAAGTTTTTGAATATCTATGTATAAGGCAGACATTGAACCCTGTGCCTGGTGCTTCGGAACACTTCTGAATTCAGTAAAGCAAGATTAACAAAATAATGCAGTCAGAGAAAACAACATGAAATTAAACTGGTGTGAGACCTAAACAGGTGTTTGAAACAGGTTTACAGAGATAAAGCAAAGTGTAATCAGACAAGACAAATATGCACCGACAACTGGCAGAAGCAGGAAAACCTGCAATTGTGACGGTCTGAATAACAGAGAAATAAAGATGATATTTTGTGTCTGTCTTCAGAGAGGAACATTCACTCCACTCTCAATAATGCAAGACAAGCAATGTCCTAGTGAAAATGAGCAGATCGATGAATTGGTCAGTAGTGAACAGA
>NC_057717.1:44555611-44555917 GCF_004010195.1 Chiloscyllium plagiosum | reverse complement strand
TGAAACCTGCCCTTCCCTCATAAGATCAGTGGTAATGTGCACTTTACTCAAAGTCAAAAACAAGCTGACATCTAGCAAGTGGACAGCCTAACAGTGATTGCCTCCCCACTGCTCCTGATAATGTGACAGTCTGTAAACTCTGTAGTTTGGTTTGCTTGCATTTAAATTAAAGATTTTAACTGCTTCATCATTTGTAACAAATTTAAGTTCCAATCATAAGCAAAAGCTCAACAAGATTTAATCATTGAATCCAGGGGAAGGCAAAGATTACTGTTAATTAAAGTAAGTGGTGTATAAAGCTTATGT
>NC_057717.1:44543898-44553753 GCF_004010195.1 Chiloscyllium plagiosum | reverse complement strand
TCACTGAGCTGTCTGGCTGAGACAGACAAGGCAATATGCAAGTACAGGGGCAGCAGTCTGGAAAAAGGGGTAAGATAAAGGACGGTCCCCACAAATGCCTCAGCTAAAAGACATTGAAGGAGAAAATGAGGGCTGCAGATGCTAGCGATCAGAGTGGAAAAGTGTGGCACTGGAAAAACACAGCAGGTCAGGCAACATCCGAGAAGCAGGATGATCTCACTGATGCAACACTGTTCTATCTGGGATCTTGTTGTGCATCAATTGCCACCATTCTATCTTTGGAGGCAGTAAGTCTTCTCATCAGCTAACTCCTCAGTTAGTAAAGGTTGTAAAAGGTTCTGGCATGAAAATTCAACTTTCAGCTGACATGTTTAATGTTTGGATGTTACTGAGAGAGGAAATCCTTGGGATCTTGCTGTGCCATCTCTCGAAGCGTTTTCTTGCTCGGTATTTTAATTGATTCCATCTTTTTTATCCCAGGGGAATTATTATTCACTTGGAAGACCCAAAGAGACAGAGAGTTTGGGACAAGGTAAACTTTGAACAAGAGCATCGTCCAAGAGGGGCAAACAGCCCTGAGGCCTATTCCACAGGCCGCACTCTGTGGGACCCCACCTCACTTGTGTCTCTTTATTCCCCCAAAGACTGAATTCCTCTGTTTGACACTTTATTTAATAGACCTCTGGTTAACTGGGTCCTGTCAGATTGTGGCCCTGTCGTTTTAAAACAGGTTTGAAGCCTGGTATTAAAATAACCAAGGTCTTGGAATTTGACACAAACTTGTTAAGCACCACGTCCCCACCCGCAGCGAGTGTCTGAGATACAAAACTTTCCAAAGTTGAAATTAAAACTCGAAGTATCAAACTGTCTCTGAAAGATTGAGATGTCAATGTTAGGACTTGAACTTTGTTGGATCTCCCTGAACATTGTCATGTTAATTATAGCACAGGAAAGCTTGATCATTCCTCGTTTCCTTTTAAACTTTTGAAGCCTTTTTTATGCTTTATAAAGTATATAAGTGCAGTTTGATAACATTAAACATTGACCCCTCAGTAGCCTCGACAATTCTCTGTCCCAAAATCTACCAGCAAACACACAACTGGCAGGACTGTGGGGATATTTGCTGAGGTTCCCTTTCGGGATATTCCTGCTATCAGTGTGACTCCCAGCTATAACTCTCTCTCTCTCTCTCTCTCTCTTCTGTCTTTATCCGTGTCTCTTCCATCTTGCCCGAAACATCATACATTACTGTAACATTATACAATGTCTTCAAAGGGAGTTTCACATTCAGGGTTTTAATTTCCTCTGTGGAGAGTCCTGTGTATCAGACACTTAACATGTTTGTGACAAATCCCAAGGCCATAGTTACTTTAACCCTAGGCTACAAACTGGCTTGAAAGTGAAAGAGATCTTGGGACTCAGTAAACCAGAGACCCTTAAAAATCCAGGGTGTCCCAGAGGAAATCAAACCTCAGCGTAACAAATAGACACAACTCACACGGGCCCCATGGGGTGCGGCCTGTCGAATAGGCCTCAGGCTGATGTCCGCCCCTCCCTTCCGGAGGAAATTCAGCATAAGGGAAGGATTTCTTGTTCTGATGTAGTTTCAAAATAGCAATTCCTGCAAGGCGTGGTTGGAGAGATTGGGAGAGTAAAAGATTATTGGAACTGTAAATTGCGGGGAGGGGGAGATTTTTCAAAAAATTTACACAGCAAGGGTTCATCCCTTCACAAAAACATCCTTCAGCAAACCCACGTGCGATCAATTTGGTCAAAACGTTCAGGGATTTCAATCCCAGACCCTTTGGGCAGCCTTAAGACTATGGTTAACTGGGTCCTGTCGGTTTATCGAAACAGTCCTTGCCTCGATCGCATTGCTACAGGCTCTCAGAGCACAGCAGATTCTCACAGGCAGCAACATGTCAGCAGCAAAATCAGCTCGATATTTCTGATGGGGGCTTCTTAAATGTTCAATATTTGTTGCAACTACAGACACTGACATAACTGTTATTTCACAACATCAAATGCCTCTCCCTCCTTCCCTCTCTTTCTTCTGCCTCTCTCACGTTTATAAGTCTCTCTCTCACGCCCAATGTCAATTTTAACACTCACACATCATTACTCCGACATTATCAAAAGTCTTAAAGAGACACTTTGACACTTAGGGTTTAATTTCCTCTTTGGAAGTTCCTGTCTCTCAGACACTCGCTGCGGGTTAACAATTTTGTGTCAAATTCAAAGACCTTGGTTACTTTAACCCCAAGCTTCAAACCTGTTTACAATTGACAGGGCCACAATCTGACATGACCCAGTTAACCAGAGGTCTGTTAAAAAAAACAGGGTCCAACAGAGGCACCCACACTTTGAGGGAATAAAGGGACACAACTGAGGTGGGGTCCCACGGAGTGTGGCCTGTGGAATAGGCCTCAGGACTGTGTGCCCCTTTTGGAGGGTGCTCTTGTTCGAAGTTTACCTTCCCCCAGCTCTTTTTGGATCTTTCAAGTGAATAATCATTCCCTGGGATTAACGAGACAGACAATAGACAATAATTGCAGGAGTAGACCATTCTGCCCTTCGAGCCTGTACCACCATTCAATATGATCAAGACTGAACATCCTTAATCAATATCCTGTTCCTGCCTTATCTCCATAACCCTTGATTCCACAATCCTTGAGAGCTTTAACCAACTCTTTCTTAAATGAATCCAGAGACTGGGCCTCCACTGCCCTCTGGGGCAGAGCATTCCACACAGCCACCAATCTGTGGGTGAAGAAGTCTCTCCTCATCTCTGTCCTAAATGGTATTTTTAAACTGTGTCCTCTGGCTCGGCACTCACCCATCAGCAGAAAGATGTTTCCTGCCTCCAGTATCCAATCCTTTAATAATCTTATATGTCTCAAACAGATCCCCTCTCAGTCTTCTAAACCCAAGGGTATACAGGCACAGTCGCTCCAGTCTTTCAGCATAAGGTAGTCCCGCCATTCCAGGAATTGACCTGGTGAACCTACGCTGCTCTCCCTCAATAGCCAGAATGTCTTTCCTCAAATTTGGAGAACAGAACTGCACACAGTACTCCAGGTGTGGTCTCACAGGGCCCTGTACAGCTGCACAAGAACCTCTTTGCTTCTATACTCAATCCCTCTTTTTATGAAGGCCAGCATGCTATTACCTTCTTCACTACCTGCTGTACCTGCATGCTTATCTTCACTGACTGGTGTACAAAAACACCCAGATCTCTCTGTACTGCCCCTTTACCTACATTGATTCCATTTTGGTAGTAATCTGCCTTCCTGTTCTTGCCACCAAAGTGGCTCCCACCTGAGCTGACACTTTCAGTGATCTGTGAGCCTGCACATGCAGATCGCTCTGCATGTCCATACTACTCAGGGATTTTCCATTCACTAATTAATCTCCATCTGTACTTGACCTTTGAAAATGTATCGCATTAAACTGCATCTACCATCATCTGACCACTCACCTCACTTGTCCAGGTCACCCTGCAATCTCCTAACATCCTCATCACATTTCACCTGCCATCCAGCTTAGCATCATCAGCAAATTTGCTAATGTTATTACTAACATTAATTCAAAGACAGAGCTCGAAACTTTAGAGCAATGGCAGAGTAAGTTCCCAGGTATTTCCTCTCCCAGCAACATCCAAACATTAAACATGTCAGCTGGAAGTTGATTTCACAGGCCAGACCTTTTTGAAATCATTACAAAATGAGGAGTTAGCTGATGCGAAGACTCACTGCCTGCAAAGGTGACATAATGGCAATTGATGCACAGCAATATTCCATATGGGGAAAAGTAGCAGCAGCTAGATCATCTGATTCCTTTCTTCTCTGCAATTTTGGTCAAGTGTTAATTATTTACTCTAATGCCAGAAATTAACATTACAGCTGTTTCACAATCTCAAATAACTCTCCCTCTCTCTCCTCCTTTGGAAGGGTTATTGACACTCACTCTGTGGAATTGGTATGAAATAATCTCATGGAGCTGCAGCTTGCTCAGGTCTGGGATCCTAGAAAACAGAGAAGAAGAGAACACAACAGCACAGCACAGGAACAGACACTTCGACCTTCCAAGCCTGCACCAACTCATTTTGACCTTACTTTCAAAAACTTACAGGATCCATATGCCTCGATTCCCTTCCTATTTATGCATTTGTCCGGCTGTTTCTTGAAAGCTGCTATCGTGTCTGCTTCCACCACCTCCTCTGGTAGCACATTGCGGGCACTCACCAGCCTTTGAGTGAAAGACTGCTCTCTCACATCTGTTTTAAACTGCTCCACTCCCTCATCCCTCGCACCTTGAAACTGTATCCGCTAGTAACTGTCCGCTTCCACCCTGGGAAAAAGCCTCATACTGTCCACTCTATCCATGCCATTAACAATCTTAGAAACCGCTATCAGGTCCACCCTCAACCTCTTGCATTCCATTGAAAACAAACCCAGTCTATCCAATCTTTCTTCGCAGCTAATCTCCTCATACCAGGATACATCCACGTAATCATTATCTGTACCCACTCCTAAGCATCCACATCCTCTGGTGGTGTGTTCACCAGAACTGCACACAGTATCGCAAGCGTGGCCTCACTAAAATTCTATAAAGCTGCAGCATAACTTGTCAATCCTTATCCTCAATGCCCCTTCCAATAAAAGCAAGCACTTTTTCATTACATTGCCCACCTGAGCTGACACCTTCAGTGACCTGTGAACCTGCACACGCAGATTGCTCTGCATGTCAATACTCCTCAGGATTTTGCCTTTCCCTAATTAATCTCATTCTACGTTTGACATTTGAAAATGCATCACCTCCCATTTGTCCGGATTAAACTCCGAGATTTCTGCCCATGCCGCCAAGTGAACTATATGCTGCTTTATCCTCTGACAATCTTCCTCACGATCTCCAATTCCACTAATCTTTGTATCATACGCAAACTAACTAAATAACCAGTTCGATTACCATCTTGCCAGCTCATCCCAATACCAAGTGAGTTTACCTTTTGTACGAGACTGTGGTGGGTGAGATTGAAGTCCATGTAGAAAATATCATTCACGTTTTCCTCACCAATCATGGAGTCATAGAGATGTACAGCATGGAAACAGACCCTTCAAACCAACCCGTCCATGCCGAACAGATATCCCAACCCAATCTAGTCCCACCTTCCAGCACCTGGCCCATATCCCTTCAAAACCTTCCTATTCATATACCCATCCAGATGCCAGTTAAATGTTGCAATTGTACCAGCCTCCACGACTTCCCTGTCAGCTCATTCCATTAACGTTCTACCCACTGCGTGAAAAAGTTGCCCATTAGGTCTCTTTTATATCTTTCCACTCTCACCGTGAATCTATGCTCTGCAGTGTTGCACTCCCCCACCCCAGTGAAAAGACGTTGCTTACTTATATAATCCATGCGCCTCTTGATCTTATAAACCTCTATAAGGTCACCCCTCAGCCTCTGACGCTGCAGGGAAACAGCCCTAGCCTATTCAGCCTCTCCCTGTAGCTCGAATCCTCCAACCCTGGCAACTTCCTTGTCTATGTTTTCTGAACTCTTTCAAATTGCACAACATCTTCCCGATAGGAAGGAGACCAGAATTGAACACGTTATTCCAAATGTGGCCTAAACAATGTCCGATACAGACGCAACATGACCACCCATCTCCTGCACTCAATACTCTGATCGAAAAAGGAAAGCATTCCAAACACCTTCTTCACGACCCTGTCTACCTGCGACTTTACTTTCAAGGAGCTATGAACCTGCACTCCAATATCTCTTTGATCAACAACACCGGCTAGGACCTTACCATAAAGTGTATAAGCCCTGCTAAGATTTTCTTTCCCAAAATGCAGCACCTCTCATTTAACTAAATTAAAAATCCATCTGCCACTTCTCAGCCCATTGGCCCCTCTGACCAAGATCCCATTGCAATCTGAGGTAACCTACTTCGCTGTCTACTGTACCTCCAATTTTGATGTCATCTGCAAAATTACTAACTTACTCTTATGCTCACTTTCAAATCATTTATATAAATATATTTTCATTTATAAATGATATCATATATTTTCGTCATGTCCTCAATAATCTCAATTAATTAACTGAGGCATGTCGTCCCGCACACAAAGCCACGCTGGCTGTCAAGCTGTATTCAGCTCGGTAGAATGTGACTGCCCAGGATCTGCTGCAGGTATATGACAGTTTGCTGCCGGCAGGTACCATAAGGGGCTCCATGAGGAAAGTCATTCCCACCCTCGTCTACATGTGGAACAGGGAGAGGAAGCAAATTAGAAAATGGGACCAATATCGTTGCTGAATGAAGACTACAAAATGTTGTCTGAGGTGATTACCAATTGGGTCAGGTCTGCTCTGAGAACAGTGATCCACGTCAACCAAACCTGTGCTGTACTAGGCAGGACTATATCAGTGAGAGCCTTATGCTCCTCAGAGATACGATCCCCTACATACAGGACAGGGAGGTGGACGCCTGCCTCGTCAGCCTGGACCAGGTGAAGACATTTGACAGGATATAACACACACCTACATGTGGGACCTAATCTCCAAAATGGGCTTCGGGTAGGGAGTCTGCAATTAGATCTGACTGCTCTACACCAACGTCGTTCGCGCAGTCTCAATCAACGGGTGGGATCTGGAAGAGTCCCGATCAGATCCGCAGTTAGGCAGGTCTGCCCACACTCTCCTGCCTTGTTTGTGCCTTGTATAGACCACTTTGATGACTCCATCAGGAAGGATGTGACCCTGAAAAGGGTAACTATTGCAGGCAGGGGAGGCCAGCAGATCAAAGCCTCCCCGTACATGGATGATGTCACTGTTTTCTGCTGGGACCCCTCCAACCCTGGAAATCTCCTTGTTAATCTTTTCTGAACCCTTTCAATTTTCACAGCATCCTTCCTACAGCAGGAAGGCCAGAGGTGAACACAGTATTCAAACATGGCCTTACCAATGCCCTGTACAGCCAGAACATTACCTCCCAACTCCTATACTCAATGCCCTGACCAATAAAGGAAAGCATACCCAATGTCTTCTACACTATCCTGTCGACCTGCAACTCCACTATCGAAGAAATATGAACCTGCACTCCAAAGTCTCTTTGTTCAGCAACACTCCCCGCACCATTCCATTAAGTGTGTTACTCATAACCTGATTTGCCTTCAAAAGATGCAGCACCTCACATTTATCTAAATTAAACTCCATTTGCCACTCCTCAGCCAATTGAACCATCTGATCAAGATCCTGTTGTACTCTGAGATAAGCTTCTTCGCTGCCAATACACCTCCAACTTTAGTATCATCCGCAACTTAGGAACTATGCCTCTTATGTTCACTTCCAAGTCATTTATGTAATTGGATCCAGCACCGATCCTTGTGGAACACCACTTGTTGATAGGCCTCTAGACCCATCCACCAACACTCTCTGTCTCCTCCCTTTGAGCTAATTCTGCACCGAAATGGCTAGTTCTCCCACTATTCCACATAATCTAACCTTGCTGACAGTCTACCATGTGGAACCTTCTCAAGTGCCTTACTGAAGTCCATATAGATCACGACCAACACTCTGCTTTCATCAATCCTCTACAAAAATTCCTCAAAAATTCAAGTCAGTGAGACAGGAATTCCCATGCACAAAGCCACATCCCGAATCAGTCCTTGCTTTTACCAGCACATGTAAGTCCTGTCCCTCTGGATTCTATCCAACAACTGCTGATGTCAGGCTCAACGGTCTATAGTTCTCTGGGTTTTCCTTCCCATTCTTCCCATCTACGTTAGCCAAACTCCAGTCTCCTGGAATCTCACCTTTCGCTATCGATGATACGAATATCTCAGCAAGTGGCCCAGAAATTACTTCCCTCACTTCCCACAGAGTTCTAGGATACACCTGATCAAGTCGCGGGTGTTCATCATCATTTCCATGATTTAAGACATCGAGCTCCTCCTCCCTATGTAATGTGGACATTGTTCAAGATGCCGCCATTTATTTCTCCAATTCTCTGGTTTTCATATCCTTTTCCAAAGTGACACGGCAGCAAAATATTCATTTAGTATCTCCCCCATCTCCTGCAATTCCACACATAGGGAACCTATTCTCTCCCTCGTTACTTCTTGGTTCTCAGTGTATGTGTAAAATTCCTTTAGATTCTTCTTAACCAGATTGACAAAGCTATCCGATGTTCCCTTTTTTCCCTCCTGAATTCCCTCTTAAATATACTTGGACTGCCTTTATACTCTTCTCTGGATTCACTTAATCCCTGCGGTATATTCCTGACATATACCACCTTAATTTTCGTCACTAAAACCTGACCTTCTCCAGTCCCTGCGCCGCTGTAGGGAGTGTGGGTCACTTTATTATCCAACAGCTCCATGGTTCTGACACTAGGCTTATGTGGTGAGACGTGGTGTGGTTTAAAACACAGGAGGGAAATGCTTCAGAGACAAAGGGAATTCCGATTTGATTGAAACATTGACAGGTAAATGAATATTTAGAAAAATGACAGTGCGATGCATCAAGTGAAATGCGACTTGTCTGACTGATGTTAACTCCCAGTTAACCCTTGCAGCCCTGATTTGATACAGTGGGGTTGGAATTACAGAGAGCTGTTGATTACTGAGTAATAGGGGAAATGAGAGAAGAGAGACAGAATGACCTACAGACAGAGAGTAAACACGAATCCCAGGATCCTATCATATTTCCCTTTCCTGGGGACGGCCCTGGGGAAGCCAACCCTTTCTTCCCTCTCTTGCTGAGTTGTAACAGAGTGTATCGATGACCTTCTGCTCGCCCTCGGAGTGGCTTCTATTGGTTTGGAGAGTGATGGATGTCACTGGCACTGCCGCCAGTCAGTCTCTCTGCTCTCCAGTCATGTCTCATGAGTACATGGAGGGTTGTGGGTGAGAAGTTTGCTCGCTTTCCTTTTCCTGAGTCTGTGTCTGGCTGTAACTGATTCTCTTGATGTTGGCTGGACGTCTTACTGAACAAACCCCGGAGATCATGGTTCCACAGTAATACTGGCAGGAGTTTTCCCGTGTCTCCTGCCAAATCTGGATTGGATCACTGAGTTGTTGTTACTCCTCTCGGGGCTGAATAAGCTTCCTGAGTATTCGACTAGTGTGAACAGTTCTCCAATTAAAGTTAGTGGGTGTACCATAGTGTTGAATATCCATTATCTCTCTTCTATGGGTGTAGGTTAAGGTGTTGCAATTCGTGTAGTGGCCTTCCCATTCAAGACAAATAAGTTTGCATGCCATACAAAGGTGTGAAATGTTCGGTATCTCTGCGTCTGAGCAAATAATTATAAGTGGAATGGTTCCGTAATTTTGCAAGCTGCAGAATGTCACGGTTGTTTGCTCTGCATGCTGGTGCTCATTGTCTTTTAGAGTGTGGTGCTGGGAAAGAACAGCAGGTCAGGCAGCATCCAAGGAGCTGGAGAGTCGATGTATAGCACAATCAAATTATCGGGAATATGGGGTGGGGGGAGTGGGCTGAGTGATGAATAGGAGGGTGGGAGTGGGGCTGGGAGAATGTAGCTGGGAAGGCTATAGGGAGGTGAGACACAGACACAGACCCACATGCACACATATATTTTGGGGGCTGAATTTGTACTTGCAGAGTTACATTGCACTTTGCTCAAAAACTGCATGTAGAACATGTAGAACTCTGAGCTCAAAAACTGCATGAATTTATGTAAAACTCTGTTATCTCACTTTTTAGATTAGAATCAATCTAAACATCAGGTCATAGACAGAGAACACAGGGGGCTAACACCTTCAACATATTGTCTAGCTATCACCATTGTTAACAGCTAACCCGAGAATGCAACTTTAAAAAAAAAGG
>NC_057717.1:44538172-44543883 GCF_004010195.1 Chiloscyllium plagiosum | reverse complement strand
GGCTGTTTTCCCTGGAGCATAGGAGGCTGAGGGTGACCTTATAGAGGTTTATAAAATTATGAGGAGCATGGATAGGGTAGTGGTTAGTGGTCTAATTTCAGTTACATCACACTGCAAATTTTTGCTATAAATTCTGTGTTACGATCGAGCCCTCCACTATCACCTGATGAAGGAGCGTCGCTCCGAAAGCTCGTGTGCTTCCAATTAAACCGGTTGGACTATAAGCTGGTGTTGTGTGATTTTTAACTTTGTACACCCCAGTCCAACACCGGCATCTCCAAATCATTTCTGAAAGAAGGCAGCGAGTGGTGGTTAATGGAAAATCTTCAGCTTGGAGTCTAGTTACTCGAGGTGTGCCACTTAGATGCAGGAGTAGGTGGATGGATTAGCAAATTTGCAAATGAATCTGAAGTCGGTGGAGTAGTTGACAGTTTGGAAGAATGGTACAAGTTGCAGCTGAATGTGTGATGATGCATCCTGGGTAGAATAACAGGAAGGCAGAGTACTGGTCAATGTAAAGATTCTTGGTGGTGTGGATGAGAAGAGGGATATTGGAGTCCATGTACATCGATCCCTGAAAGTTGCACGCAGGTGGATACTGCTGTGAAGAAGGCATATGGGGTGTTTCATTTCATTCGTAAAGGGACTGAGTTCCTGAGCCGCAATATCATGCTGCAACTATACAAAAACGTAGTGCGGCCAAATTGGAATATTGTGTACAGTTCTGGTCGCTATATTTCGGGAAGGATGTGGAAGCGTTAGAAAAGGTGCAAAGGAGATTTCCCAGGATGTTGCCTGGTCTTGAGGAAAGGTCTTATGAGAAAAGACAGGGAGTCGAGGGTCTGTTCTCATTGGGAAGAAGGCTAAGAACGGATTTGACAGAGACATACAAGAAGATCAGAGGATGAGATAGGTTAGACAGTGAAAGTCTTTTTCCCAGGATGATGACGTCAGCTTGTACGAGGGGGCATAACTACAAGTTGCGGGGTAATAGATTTAATACGGTGTCAGAGGCAAATTCATTATTCAGAGAGTGTTAAGGGCATGGGATGCCCTGTCTGCCAATGTAGTTAATTCAGCGACATGAGGGAGATTCCGGGTGAGTAGGGAGGTGTGGGTGCAGGTGTACACTTCGTGCGGTGTCAGGGCAAGGTGCAGGGATTGGAGGGTGGGTTGGTAGGGCATGGGCTTCACGAGGGAGTCACGGAGTGAATGTGGAAGCAGTTTGCCAATGCTGTTCCCTCTGTAACTCCCTGGTTAGTTCCACGCTGCCCAGCAACCCATATTCCTTTCCCAGCACCTTCCCTTGTCACCGCAAGAGGTGTACAACCTGCGCCCACACCTCCCTGCTCACCTCTGTCTAAGGTCCCAAAGGATCCTTCCACATCCGGCAGAGATTTTCCTGCACATCCAAACGCCTCATCTACTGTGTTTGTTGCACCCGATGTGGTCTCCTCTACATTGGGAGACAGCATGCTAACTTGTGGATCATTTCAGGGAACATCTCTGGGACACACACACAAAACAAACCCCACCGCCAAGTGGCTGAACAGTTCTCTCCCACTCCGCCAAGGACATGCAGTTCCTGGGACTTCTCCACCAAATCCAAGCTAGCCAACGCCGAGACAAAGAACACCTCATCATCCGTCCTGGGACCCTTCAACCACACGACATGAACATCGATTTCATCAGTTTCCTCATCTCACCTTCCCCACTTCATCCCAGAACCAACCCCCGAACTCAACACCAACCCCTTGAACTGTCTTACCTGTCCATCTTCTTTCCCACATATCCACTCCGACCTGTCACCCTCCCGCACCACCTGCATCTCCCTATCACCTACCCAGCTACCTTGCCCCCAGCCCCATCACCCCCTGTTAATGTTTCAGCTCCCTTCCCCCCGGCCTTCATTCCTGATGATTGGCTTATTCCGAAACGTCGACTCTCCTGCTTCTCAGGTTTTTTAGATTAGCTTCCCTACAGCAGAAACAGTCCCTTCGGGTCAACAAGTCCACGTCAACCCTCCAAAAAGTAATACACCCAGAACCATTATCAATTCACCTGACCTGTACATCATTGGATTGTGCGAGTAAACCAGAGCACCCAGAGGAAGCCCACGCTGACACGAGGAGAATGTGCTACCCCACGCAGTCAGTCGCCCGAGGCTGGAATTGAACCCAGGTCCCTGCTGCTGCGAGGCAGCGTTGCTAACCACTGACCCACCGTGCCACCATGTTGCCTGACCTGCTTTGCTTTTCCAAGGCCACTTTTCGATTCTGATCGCTAGCATCTGCAGCCCTCACTTTCTCTTTTATTGTCTTTCAGCTGAGGCATTTGTGGGGCCTACCTTTATCTTAGCCCTGTTCCAGACTGCTGTTCCTGGGCTTGCGTATTGCCTAGCCTGTCTCAGCCATAGAGTTCAGTGACTCTTAGTTTAAATGTGAATTCCACAAACTAATATCCCAGGTTCAGAGAGATTTAGTCCAAGTTATCTAATGGGAAGTTTTACTCCACGTTATAGAGACAAGAGATGCATTTCACTTTGGTTCTGTACTCGGATTATCTCATTTCTGACGGCTTCCCAGTCTTTAGCTGTTTCTTTACATGTAAGTATCTGTTACCAATCAACTATTGAATGTTCTTGCCAAATACCATCAAAGTTTGCCTTCCTCCCATTTAGTGCAACTTGCAAAACGATCTCTTGGCCAAACGAACAACAGCACATTCATCCATCTCTTCGGTCAACAGGAATAGAATGCAAATTACAAAAACAATTTGATTTTATTTGCATGTTCCATTGCTTTGGACCCATTTAATGACTACATGCTCGTGGCTGGTTCCCAACTCCTCGACCCAAGACATTTTATTCAGCAACCACCAATTCAATGTGTGAGTTTAATTAAATAAACACAACTATTTTTGTTTCATGAGATAGGATTCTGGGTAATCTAAGATGGAAGATAGGAAAAGTCTCTGGCTGTAACAGTTGCTCCTTTTGTGAGGTATTTTGAGTGTTGGAAGTGATTTCGTCGAATTCCAGGAGCATTCAATTACTGTTTGTTGATGCTGTTACACTGTTTTGGAAATTTGAAAAGTCAAAACAACAGCACTTTTAAAAGGAAGAAGATGAGACAAAGGAAGCACGCGGTGAGGTCAGTGCAGGGAAGAGAGAGAGAGAAAAACAGTGAGAAAGAGAAAGAGAGAAAGAAAGGGAAAGAAACTGTCGGAGCAGTGAATCTGCACAATTACTGCCTTTGCTGCTTAAATTCGGAGTATGCCTGGGAAAAATTAACAAATAGTTAAATTCACAACTAATCTTGGAGAAACCTGATTGGGAGATTTCACAGCATAGAAACAAAAGTGAATATTTATGTCTGCAGTAGTGAGTAGTGTGGGTTCTTTCTTGATTATATATTTGATTGAGATATGTCTCTTTATTTTCTTAAAATATAAGCCATGACTATTAATTTAACCTGGACCAGTGTTTTGTAGAGGAATAATATGGTGCAATTTTCTGGGCCTGTGACGGAGGAAAAACGGCCTTTATTGGAGTGATATGCTCTACTGGTCGGATTTGGAAGTTCACAGAGAGTTTTATGGATTACGAAGGGTTATATCTGCAATAAATGCTATTAGTTGCGAATCCGATCAGATCGAATGGTTCGGTTGGAGGGACAATTAAAGGCAATGACGAATTTACAAGAGCAAGGGGATGGGATGTATGGCAGTTGTAGGAAGGGAGGAAAGCCTTACATCCAGTCACATAGATGGGTTAACTCCAGGAAAGATAAGAGAGGTAGGCAGGAAGTGCAAGAGTATTCTGTGGCTATCCCCATTGCAAACAAGTATGCTGTTTTGGAAAATTTAGGGTGTGTTGGATTCTCAGGGAAACATAGCACGAACAGCCAAGTTTCTGGTATTGAGACTGGCTCTAATGCAAGGAGGGGTACATCGCGTTCCAAGACATTATGTGTGTTAGGGGACTCTCTAGTCTGAGACACAGACAGACGTTTCTGTGGCCAGCAGCAAACAATTCGAATGGTGTGTTGCTTCCCTAGTGTCAGGATCAAGGATGTCTCAGAGAATGCAGGATGTTCTCAAAGGGAAAAGGGAGCAGGAGGAGGTCATTGTACACATTGGAACCAACAACTTAGGAAAGAAAAAGGTTGAGATTCTGAAGCGAGATTACAGGGGGTTAGGCAGGAATTTAAACGGGAGATCCTGGATAGTAGTAATATCTGGATTACTCCCGGTAATACGAGCTGGCGTGAGCAGTAATAGGAGAGCAGTTGAATGCATGGCTGAGAAGCTGGTGTATGGGAGAAGGATTCACTTTTTTTGGACCAATGTAACCTGTTTTCGTGCAGAAGTGACCTATACAAGAAGGACGGATTGCAACTAAATTGGAAGGGGACTAATATACTGGCAGGGAGATTTGCTAGAGCTTCTCTGGAGGATTTAAACTAGTAAGGTGGTGGGGTGGGTCATAGGGAGACAGTGAGGAAAGAGATCAATCTGAGGCTGGTACAGTTGAGAACAGTAGCAAGTCAAACAATCAGGGCAGGCAGGGACAAAACAGAGAATAAGGGAGGACTGATAAATTAAACTGCATTTATTTCAATGTGAGGTGCCTAACAGGGAAGGCAGATGAACTCAGGACATTGTTAGGAACATGGGACTGGGTTATCACAGCAATTGCAGAAACACGGCTCAGGAATGAACAGTATTGGCAGCTTCATGTTCCAGGATCCAAATGCTACAGGAAGGACAGAATGGGAAGCAAGTGGGAGGGGATGTTAGCAGTTTTGATAAGAGATAGCATTACAGCTGTACTGAGGGAAGATATTCCCGGACATACATCCAGGAAAGTTATTTGTGCGGAATTGAGAAATCAGAAAGGGATGATCACCTTATTGGGATGGTATTATAGACCGCTTAATAGTCAGAGGGAAATTGAGAAACAAATTTGGAAGGAGATCTCAGTTATCTGTAAGAATAATACGATGATTTAGACTACCACCTGATGAAGGAGCTTTGCTCGGAATGCTACTGTGCTTCCAATTAAACCTGTTGGACTATAACCTGGTGTTGTGTGATTTTTTAACATAAAGGATGGTTATGGTAGGGGATTTTAACATTCCAAACATAGATGATAACTGCCATAGAGTTCAGGGTTTAGAAGTAGAGGAATTTGTTAAGAGTGTACAACAAAATCTTTTATAGAACATAGAACAATACAGCACAGAACAGGCCCTTCGGCCCAAGATTTTGTGCCGAACATTTGTCCTAGCTTAAGCACCCATCCATGTACATACCAACTGCAGCTTAAAGGTCACCAAAGATTCTGACTCTACCACTCCCATAGGCAGCGCATTCCATGCGCCCACCACTCTCTGGGTAAAGAATCCACCCCTGACATCTCCCCTATACATTCCACCCTTCACCTTAAATTTATATCCCCTTGTAAAACTCTGTTGTACCCGGGGAAAAAGTTTCTGACTGTCTCCTCTATCTATTCCTCTGATCATCTTATAAACCTTTATCAAGTCACCCCTCATCATTTGCCGTTCCAACGTGAAAAGGCCTAGCACTCTCAAGCTATCCTCGTACAACCTATTCTCCATTCCAGGCAACATCCTGGTGAATCTTCTCTGCACGCTCTACAAAGCTTCCACATATTTCCTAAAGTGAGGCGACCAGAACTGCACACA
>NC_057717.1:44537258-44537672 GCF_004010195.1 Chiloscyllium plagiosum | reverse complement strand
GACTATTAAGCGGTCTATAATACCATCCCAATAGGGTGATCATCCCTTTCTGATTTCTCAATTCCGCACAAATAACTTCCCTGGATGTATGTCCGGGAATATCTTCCCTCAGTACAGCTGTAATGCTATCTCTTATCAAAGCTGCTAACATCCCCTCCCACTTGCCTCCCATTCTGTCCTTCCTGTAGCATTTGGATCCTGGAACATGAAGCTGCCAATACTGTTCATTCCTGAGCCATGTTTCTGCAATTGCTGTGATAACCCAGTCCCATGTTCCGAACAATGTCCTGAGTTCATCTGCCTTCCCTGTTAGGCACCTCACATTGAAATAAATGCAGTTTAATTTATCAGTCCTCCCTTATTCTCTGTTTTGTCCCTGCCTGCCCTGATTGTTTGACTTGCTTCTGTTCTCAA
>NC_057717.1:44535432-44537237 GCF_004010195.1 Chiloscyllium plagiosum | reverse complement strand
TTGCAATCCGTCCTTCTTGTATAGGTCACTTCTGCACGAAAACAGGTTACATTGGTCCAAAAAAAGTGAATCCTTCTCCCATACACCAGCTTCTCAGCCATGCATTCACCTGCTCTCCTATTACTGCTCACACCAGCTCGTATTACCGGGAGTAATCCAGATATTCCTACTCTCCAGGATCTCCAGTTTAAATTCCTGCCTAACCCCCCTGTAATCTCGCTTCAGAATCTCAACCTTTTTCTTTCCTAAGTTGTTGGTTCCAATGTGTACAATGACCTCCTCCTGCTCCCTTTTCCCCTTGAGAACATCCTGCATTCTCTGAGACATCCTTGATCCTGGCACTAGGGAAGCAACACATCATTCTAATTGTTTGCTGCTGGCCACAGAAACGTCTGTCTGTGTCTCAGACTAGAGAGTCCCCTAACACACATAATCTCTTGGAACGCGATGTACCCCTCCTTGCATTACAGCCAGTCTCAATACCAGAAACTTGGCTGTTCGGGCTACGTTTCCCTGAGAATCCAACACACCTTAAATTTTCCAAAACAGCATACTTATTTGAAACGGGGATAGCCACAGAATACTCTTGCACTTCCTGCCTACCTCTCTTATCTTTCCTGGAGTTAACCCATCTATGTGACTGTATGTGAGACTTTCCTCCCTTCCTACAACTGCCATACATCACATCCCCTTGCTCTTGTAAATTCTTCATTGCCTTTAATTGTCCCTCCAACCGAAACATTTGATCTGATCGGATTCGCAACAAACAACATTTATTGCAGGTATAACCCTTAGTAATCCATAAAACTCTCTGTGAACTCCCACATCCGACCAGTAGAGCACATCACTCCAATAAAGGCCGTTTTTCCTCCGTCACAATCTACAGGCCCAGAAAGTTGCACCATATTATTCCTCTACAAAACACTGCTCCAGGTTAAATTAGTAGTTATGGCTTACATTTTAAGAAAATAAAGAGACATATTTCAATAAAATATATAATCAAGACAGAACCCACACTACTCACTACTGCAGACTTAAATATTCACTTTTGTTTCTAAGCTGTGACCTCTCCCAATCAGGTTCCTCCAAGATTAGTTGTGAATTTAACTGTTTGTTAATTTTTCCCAGACATACTCCGATGTCCAGCGACACGTGAATTTAAGCAGCAAAGGCAGTAATTGTGCAGATTCACTGCTCTGACAGTTTCTTTCTCTTTCTTTCTCTCTTTCTCTTTCTCACTGTTTTTCTTTCTCTCTCTTCCCTGCACTGACCTCACCGCGTGCTTCCTTTGTCTCATCTTCTCCCTTTTAAAAGTGCTGTTGTATTGACTTTTCAAATTTCCAAAACAGTGCAACAGCATCAACAAACAGTAATTGAATGCTCCTGGAATTCGACGAAACCACTTCCAACACTCAAAATACCTCACAAAAGGAGCAACTGTTACAGCCAGAGATTTTTCCTATCCTCCATCTTCGATTACCCAGAATCCTATCTCATGAAAGAAAAATAGTTGTGTTTATTTAATTAAACTCGCACATTGAATTGGTGGTGGCTGAATAAAATGTCTTGGGTCGAGGAGTTGGGAACCAGCCACGAGAATGTAGTCATTAAATGGGTCCAAAGCAATGGAACATGCAAATAAAATCAAATTGTTTTTGTTATTTGCATTCTATCCCTGTTGACCTAAGAGATGGATGAATGTGCTTCTGTTCGTTTGGCCAAGAGATTGTTTTGCAAGTTGCACTAAATGGGAGAAAGGCAAATTTTGATGGTATTTGTCAAGAACATTCAATAGTTGATTGGTA
>NC_057717.1:44526610-44534902 GCF_004010195.1 Chiloscyllium plagiosum | reverse complement strand
CAATCAACAGGAATGAAGGCCGGGGGGAAGGGAGCTGAAACATAAACAGGGGGTGATGGGGTTGGGGGCAAGGTAGCTGGGTAGGTGATAGGGAGATGCAGGTAGTGGGGGAGGATGACAGGTCGGAGTGGATATGTGGGAAAGAAGATGGACGGGTAAGACAGTTCAAGGGGTTGGTGATGAGTTAGAGAGTTGGTTCTGGGATGAAATGGGCAAGGTGAGATGAAGAAACTGGTGAAGTCGATGTTCATGTCGTGTGGTTGGAGGGTCTCAGGACGGATGATGGGGTGTTCTTTGTCTTGGCGTTGGCTAGCTTGGATTTGGTGGAGGAGAAGTCCCAGGACCTGCATGTCCTTTGCGGAGCGGAGGAGAACTGTTCAGCGAGATGGATGTGGGGTTTGTTTTGTGTGTGTGTCCCAGAGATGTTCCCTGAAATGATCCACAAGTTATCATGCTGTCTCCCAATGTAGAGAAGACCACGTCGGGTGCAACAGACACAAGATGAGGCGTTTGGATGCAGGAACATTTCTGCCGGATGTGGAAGGATCCTTTGGGACCTTAGACAGAGGTGAGCGGGGAGGTGTGGGCGCAGGTTGTACACCTCTTGCGGTCACAAGGGAAGGTGCTGGGAATGGAATATGGATTGCTGGGCAGCGTGGAACTAACCAGGGAGTTACAGAGGGAACAGTATTGGCGAACTGTTTCCACTTTCACTCCGTGACTCCCTCGGGAAGCCCATGCCCTACCAACCTACCCTCCAATCCCTGCACCTTGCCCTGACACACTGCACGAAGTGTACACCTGCACCCACACTTCCCTACTCACCCTAAATATCCCTCATGTGGCTGAATTAACTACATTGGCAGGCAGGGCATTCCATGCCCTTAACACTCTCTGAATAACGAACTTGCCTTTGACACTTGTATTAAATCTATTACCCCGCAACTTGTAGTTGTAGTCAGTATCCTGAGAAAAAGACTTTCACTGTCTAACCTATCTTATCCTCTGATCTTCTTGAATGTCTCTGTCAAATCCGTTCTTAGCCTTCTTCTTCCCAATGAGAACAGACCCTCGTCTCTCAGTCTTTTTTTTAGATTACTTACAGTGTGGAATCAGGCCCATCGTCCAACAAGTCCACACCGACCCGCCGAAGCGCAACGCACCCATACCCCTACATTTACCCCTTTAACCTAACACGATGGGCAATTTAGCATGGCCAATTCACCTGACCCGCACATCTTTGGACTGTGGGAGGAAACCGGAGCACCCGAAGGAAACCCACGCAGACACGGGGAGAATGTGCAAACTCCACACAGTCAGTCGCCTGAGTCGGGAATTGAACCCAGGTCTCTGGCGCTGTGAGGCAGCAGTGCTAACCACTGGGCCACCTTGCCGCCCACCTTTTCTCATAAGACCTTTCCTCAAGTCCAGGCAACATCCTGGGAAATCTCCTCTGCACCTTTTCTAATGCTTCCACATCCTTCCCGAAATATAGCGACCAGAAATGTACACAATATTCCAATTTGGCCTTTTTGTAGAGTTGCAGCATGGTATTGCGGCTCTGGAACTGAGTCCCTTTACCAATGACATGTAACACACCATATGCCTTCTTCACAGCAGTATCCACCTTGGTGCAACATTCAGGGATCTATGTACATGAACTCCAATATCCCTCTCCTCATCTACACTACCAAGAATCTTTACATTGACCAGTACTCTGTCTTCCTGTTATTCTTCCCAGGGTGCATTATCACACATTCAGCTGCACTGAACTCAATTTGACAACTCTCAGGCCAATTCTGCCGTTTATCCAAGTTCCGCTGCATCTTGTAATATTCGTCCAAACTGTCAACTACACCACCGACTTCAAAGTCATTTGCAAATTTGCTTATCCATCCACCTACTCTTGCATCTAAGTGGCACACCTCGAGTAACTAGACTCCAGGCTGAAGATTTTCCATTAACCACCACTCGCTGCCTTCTTTCAGAAATGATTTGGAGATACCGGTGTTGGACTGGGGTGTACAAAGTTAAAAATCACACAACACCAGGTTATAGTCCAACCGGTTTAATTGGAAGCACACTAGCTTTCGGAGCGACGCTCCTTCATCAGGTGAGTGTGGAGGGCTCGATCGTAACACAGAATTTATAGCAAATATTTGCAGTGTGATGTAACTGAAATTATACATTGAAAAATTGATTGTCTGTTAAGCCTTTCATCTGTTAGAGTACAGTGATAGTTTCACTTGTTTCATGTGTAAATCACAAAACTTTTTTTTAAGTTGCATTCTCGGGTTAGCTGTTAACAATGGTGATAGCTAGATATTATGTTGAAGGTGCTAGCCCCCTGTGTTCTCTGTCTATGACCTGATGTTTAGATTGATTCTAATCTAAAAAGTGAGATAACAGAGTTTTACACAAATTCATGCAGTTTTTGAACTCAGAGTTCTACATGTATGTATGCAGTTTTTGAGCAAAGGGCAATGTAACTCTGCAAATACAAATTCACCCCACAAAATATATGTGTGCATGTGGGTCTGTGTCTGTGTGTCACCTTCCTATCGCCTTCCCACCTACATTCTCCCAGCCCCACTCCCACCCTCCTATTCATCACTCAGCCCACTCCCCCCACCCCATATTCCCGATAAAGTGATTGTGCTATACATCGACTCTCCAGCTCCTTGGATGCTGCCTGACCTGCTGTTCTTTCCCAGCACCACACTCTAAAAAACAATGAGCACCAGCCTGCAGAGCAAATAACCGTGACATTCTGCAGCTTGCAAAATTACATAACCATTTCACTTATAATCATTTGCTCGGACGCAGAGATATCGAGCATTTCACACCTTTGTACGACATGCAAACTTGTTTGTCTTGAATGGAAAGGCCACTACACGAATTGCAACACCTTAACCTACACCCATCGAAGAGAAATAATGAATATTCAACACTATGGTACACCCACTGACTTCAATTGGAGAACAGTTCACGCTAGTCGAATACTCAGGAAGCTTATTCAGCCCCGAGAGGAGTAACAACAACTCAGTTATCCAATCCAGATTTGGCAAGAGACAAGGGAAAACTCCAGCAGTATAACTGGGGAACCATGATCTCTGCGGTTTGTTCAGTAAGACGTCCAGCCGACAGCAAGAGAATCAGTTACAGCCAGTCACAGACTCAGGAAAAGGAGAGCGAGCAAACTTCTCACCCACAACCCTCCATGTACTCATGAGACATGACGGGAGAGCCGAGAGACTGACTGGCGGCAGTGCCAGTGACATCCACTACTGTCCAAACCAACAGAAGCCACTCCGATGGCGAGCAGAAGGTCATCGATCCACTCTGTTACAACTCAGCAAGAGAGGGAAGAAAGGGTTGGCTTCCCCAGGGCCGTCCCCAGGGAAGGGAAATATGATAGGATCCTGGGATGCGTGTTTACTCTCTCTCTGTAGGTCATTCTATCTCTCTTCTCTCGTTTCCCCTATTACTCAGTAATCAACAGCTCTCTGTAATTCAAACCCCACTGTACCAAATCAGGGCTGCAAGGGTTAACTGGGAGTTAATAGCAGTCAGACAAGTCGCATTTCACTTGATGCATCGCACTGTCATTTTTCTAAATATTCATTTACCTGTCAATGTTTCAATCAAATCGGAATTCCCTTTGTCTCTGAAGCATTTTCCTCCTGTGTTTTAAACCACACCACGTCTCACCACATAAACCTAGTGTCAGAACCATGGAGCTGTTAGATAATAAAGTGACCCACACTCCCTACAGCGGCGCAGGGACTGGAGAAGGTCAGGTTTTAGTGACGAAAATTAAGGTGGTATATGTCAGGAATATACCGCAGGGATTAAGTGAATCCCGAGAAGAGTATAAAGGCAGTCCAAGTATATTTAAGAGGGAATTCAGGAGGGCAAAAAGGGAACATCGGATAGCTTTGTCAATCTGGTTAAGAAGAATCTAAAGGAACTTTACATATACACTGAGAACAAAGAAGTAACGAGGGAGAGAATAGGGTCCCTATGTGTGGAATTGCAGGAGATGGGGGAGATACTAAATGAATATTTTGCTGCCGTGTCACTTTGGAAAAGGATATGAAAACCAGAGAATTGGAGAAATAAATGGCGGCATCTTGAACAATGTCCACATTACAGAGGGAGGAGGAGCTGGATGTCTTAAATCATGGAAAGGATGATGAACACCCGCGACTTGATCAGGTGTATCCTAGAACTCTGTGGGAAGTGAGGGAAGTAATTTCTGGGCCACTTGCTGAGATATTCGTATCATCGGTAGCGAAAGGTGAGATTCCAGGAGACTGGAGTTTGGCTAACGTAGATGGGAAGAATGGGAAGGAAAACCCAGAGAACTATAGACCGTTGAGCCTGACATCAGTAGTTGTTGGATAGAATCCAGAGGGACAGGACTTACATGTGCTGGTAAAAGCAAGGACTGATTCGAGATGTGGCTTTGTGCATGGGAATTCCTGTCTCACTGATTTGAATTTTTGAGGATTTTTTGTAGAGGATTGATGAAAGCAGAGTGTTGGTCGTGATCTATATGGACTTCAGTAAGGCACTTGAGAAGGTTCCACATGGTAGACTGTCAGCAAGGTTAGATTATGTGGAATAGTGGGAGAACTAGCCATTTCAGTGCAGAATTGGCTCAAAGGGAGGAGACAGAGAGTGTTGGTGGATGGGTCTAGAGGCCGATCAACAAGTGGTGTTCCACAAGGATCGGTGCTGGATCCAATGACATAAATGACTTGGAAGTGAACATAAGAGGCATAGTTCCTAAGTTGCGGATGATACTAAAGTTGGAGGTGTATTGGCAGCGAAGAAGCTTATCTCAGAGTACAACAGGATCTTGTTCAGATGGTTCAATTGGCTGAGGAGTGGCAGATGGAGGTTAATTTAGATAAATGTGAGGTGCTCCATCTTTTGAAGGCAAATCAGGTTAGGATTAACACACTTAATGGAATGGTGCGGGGAGTGTTGCTGAACAAAGAGACTTTGGAGTGCAGGTTCATATTCCTTCGATAGTGGAGTTGCAGGTCGACAGGATAGTGTAGAAGACATTGGGTATGCTTTCATTTATTGGTCAGGGCATTGAGTATTGGAGTTGGGAGGTAATGTTCTGGCTGTACAGGGCATTGGTAAGGCCATGTTTGAATACTGTGTTCACTTCTGGCCTTCCTGCTGTAGGAAGGATGCTGTGAAAATTGAAAGGGTTCAGAAAAGATTAACAAGGAGATTTCCAGGGTTGGAGGGGACCCAGCAGAAAACAGTGACATCATCCATGTACGGGGAGGCTTTGATCTGCTCGCCTCCCCGGCCTGCAATAGTTACCCTTTTCAGGGTCACTTCCTTCCTGATGGAGTCATCAATGTGGTCTATACAAAGCACAAACAAGGCAGGAGAGAGTGGGCAGACCTGCCTAACTCCGGATCTGATCGGGACTCTTCCAGATCCCACCCGTTGATTGAGACTGCGCGAACGACGTTGTTGTAGAGCAGTCAGATCTAATTGCAGACTCCCTACCCGAAGCCCATTTTGGAGATTAGGTCCCACATGTAGGTGTTTGTTATATCCTGTCAAATGTCTTCACCTGGTCCAGGCTGACGAGGCAGGCGTCCACCTCCCTGTCCTGTATGTAGGTGATCGTATCTCTGAGGAGCATAAGGCTCTCACTGATATAGTCCTGCCTAGTACAGCACAGGTTTGGTTGGCGTGGATCACTGTTCTCAGAGCAGACCTGACCCAATTGGTAATCACCTCAGACAACACTTTGTAGTCTTCATTCAGCACTGATATTGGTCCCATTTTCTAATTTGCTTCCTCTCCCCGTTCCACATGTAGACGAGGGTGGGAATGACTTTCCTCATGGAGTCCCTTATGGTACCTGCCAGCAGCAAACTGTCATATTCCACCGAGCAGTCACATTCCACCGAGCTGAATACAGCTTGATAGACAGCGTGGCTTTGTGTGCGTGACGCCATGCCTCAGTTAATTAATTGAGATTATTGAGGACATGACGAAAATATATGATATCATTTATAAATGAAAATATATAAATTTTCCTCATTCCTGAAGAAGGGCTAATGCCCGAAACGTCGATTCTCCTGTTCCCTAGATGCTGCCTGACCTGCTGCGCTTTTCCAGCAACACATTTCCATCTTATACACTTTATGGTAAGGTCCTAGCCGGTGTTGTTGATCAAAGAGATCTTGGAGTGCAGGTTCATAGCTCCTTGAAAGTAAAGTCGCAGGGAGACAGGGTCGTGAAGAAGGTGTTTGGAATGCTTTCTTTATCGATCAGAGTATTGAGTGCAGGAGATGGGTGGTCATGTTGCATCTGTATCGGACATTGTTTAGGCCACTTTTGGAATAACGTGTACAATTCTGGTCTCCTTCCTATCGGGAAGATGTTGTGCAACTTGAAAGGGTTCAGAAAAGATCGACAAGGAAGTTGCCAGGGTTGGAGGATTCGAGCTACAGGGAGTGGTTGAATAGGCTAGGGCTGTTTCCCTGCAGCGTCAGAGGCTGAGGGGTGACCTTATAGAGGTTTAAAAATCATAAGGGTCATGATAGGATAAATAGACAAGGCGTGGAGGCTGGTACAATTGCAACATTTAACTGGCATCTGGATGGGTATATGAATAGGAAGGTTTTGAAGGGATATGGGCCAGGTGCTGGAAGGTGGGACTAGATTGGGTTGGGCTATCTGTTCGGCATGGACGGGTTGGATTGAAGGGTCTGTTTCCATGCTGTACATCACTATGACTCCATGATTGGTGAGGAAAACGTGAATGATATTTTCTACATGGACTTCAATCTCACCCACCACAGTCTCGTACAAAAAATAAACTCACTTGGTATTGGGATGAGCTGGCAAGATGGTAATCGAACTGGTTATTTAGTTAGTTTGCGTATGATACAAGGATTAGTGGAATTGGAGATAGTGAGGAAGATGGTCAGAGGATAAAGCAGCATATAGTTCACTTGGCGGCATGGGCAGAAATCTCGGAGTTTAATCCGGACAAATGGGAGGTGATGCATTTTCAAATGTCAAACGCAGAATGAGATTAATTAGGGAAAGGCAAAATCCTGAGGAGTATTGACATGCAGAGCGATCTGCGTGTGCAGGTTCACAGGTCACTGAAGGTGTCAGCTCAGGTGGGCAATGTAATGAAAAAGTGCTTGCTTTTATTGGAAGGGACATTGAGGATAAGGATTGACAAGTTATGCTGCAGCTTTATAGAATTTTAGTGAGGCCACGCTTGGGATACTGTGTGCAGTTCTGGTGAACACACCACCAGAGGATGTGGATGCTTAGGAATGGGTACAGATAATGTTTACGTGGATGTATCCTGGTATGAGGAGATTAGCTGCGAAGGAAGATTGGATAGACTGGGTTTGTTTTCAATGGAATGCAAGAGGTTGAGGGTGGACCTGATAGCGGTTTCTAAGATTGTTAATGGCATGGATAGAGTGGACAGTATGAGGCTTTTTCCCAGGGTGGAAGCGGACAATTACTAGCGGATACAGTTTCAAGGTGCGAGGGATGAGGGAGTGGAGCAGTTTAAAACAAATGTGAGAGAGCAGTTTTTCACACAAAGGCTGGTGAGTGCCCGCAATGTGCTACCAGAGGAGGTGGTGGAAGCAGACACGATAGCAGCTTTCAAGAAACAGCCGGACAAATGCATGAATAGGAAGGGGATCGAGGCATATGGATCCTGTAATTGAAGACAGTTTTTGAAAGTAAGGTCAAAATGAGTTGGCGCAGGCTTGGAAGGTCGAAGTGTCTGTTCCTGTGCTGTGCTGTTGTGTTCTCTTCTTCTCTGTTTTCGAGGATCCCAGACCTGAGCAAGCTGCAGCTCCATGAGATTATTTCATACCAATTCCACAGAGTGAGTGTCAATAACCCTTCCAAAGGAGGAGAGAGAGGGAGAGTTATTTGAGATTGTGAAACAGCTGTAATGTTAATTTCTGGCATTAGAGTAAATAATTAACACTTGACCAAAATTGCAGAGAAGAAAGGAATCAGATGATCTAGCTGCTGCTGCATTGTTCCATATGGAATATTGCTGTGCATCAATTGACAATATGTCACCTTTGCAGGCAGTGAGTCTTCGCATCAACCATCTCCTCATTTTGTAATGATTTCAAAAAGGTGTGGCCTGAGAAATCAACTTCCAGCTGACATGTTTAATGTTTGGATGTTGCTGAGAGAGGAAATACCTGGGAACTTACTATGCCATTGCTCTAAAGTTTCGAGCTCTGTCTTTGAATTAAT
>NC_057717.1:44518814-44526356 GCF_004010195.1 Chiloscyllium plagiosum | reverse complement strand
AGCATGCTGGCCTTCATAAAAAGAGGGATTGAGTATAGAAGCAAAGAGGTTCTTGTGCAGCTGTACAGGGCCCTGTGAGACCACACCTGGAGTACTGTGTGCAGTTCTGTTCTCCAAATTTGAGGAAAGACATTCTGGCTATTGAGGGAGAGCAGCGTAGGTTCACGAGGTCAATTCCTGGAATGGCGGGACTACCTTATGCTGAAAGACTGGAGCGACTGTGCTTGTATACCCTTGGGTTTAGAAGACTGAGAGGGGATCTGTTTGAGACATATAAGATTATTAAAGGATTGGATACTGGAGGCAGGAAACATGTTTCTTCTGATGGGTGAGTGCCGAGCCAGAGGACACAGTTTAAAAATACCATTTAGGACAGAGATGAGGAGAAACTTCTTCACCCACAGATTGGTGGCTGTGTGGAATGCTCTGCCCCAGAGGGCAGTGGAGGCCCAGTCTCTGGATTCATTTAAGAAAGAGTTGGATAAAGCTCTCAAGGATTGTGGAATCAAGGGTTATGGAGATAAGGCAGGAACAGGATACTGATTAAGGATGTTCAGTCTTGATCATATTGAATGGTGGTACAGGCTCGAAGGGCAGAATGGCCTACTCCTGCACTTATTGTCTATTGTCTGTCTCGTTAATCCCAGGGAATGATTATTCACTTGAAAGATCCAAAAAGAGAAAGAGCCTGGGGGAAGGTAAACTTCGAACAAGAGCATCCTCCAATAGGGGCACACAGTCCTGAGGCCTATTCCAAAGGCCACACTCCGTGGGACCCCACCTCAGTTGTGTCCCTTTATTCCCTCAAAGTGTGGGTGCCTCTGTTGGACCCTGTTTTTTTAACAGGCCTCTGGTTAACTGGGTCATGTCAGATTGTGGCCCTGTCAATTGTAAACAGGTTTGAAGCTTGGGGTGAAAGCAACCAAGGTCTTTGAATTTGACACAAACTTGTTAACCCGCAGCGAGTGTCTGAGAGACAGGAACTTCCAAAGAGGAAATTAAACCCTAAGTGTCAAACTGTCTCTTTAAGACTTTATATAATGTCGGAGTAATGATGTGTGAGTGTTAAAATTGACATTGGGAGTGAGAGAGAGACTTATAAACGTGAGAGAGGCAGAAGAAATAGAGGGAAGGAGGGAGAGGCATTTGATATTGTGAAATAACAGTTATGTCAGTGTCTGTAGTTGCAACAAATATTGAACATTTAAGAAGCCCCCATCATAAATATCGAGCTGATCTTGCTGCTGACATGTTGCTGCCTGTGAGAATCTGCTGTGCTCTGAGAGCCTGTGGCAATGCCATCGAGGCAAGGACTGTTTCGATAAACCGACAGGACCCAGTTAACCATAGTCTTAAGGCTGCCCAATGGGTCTGGGATTGAAATCCCTGAACGTTTTGACCAAATTGATCGCACGTGGGTTTGCTGAAGGATGTTTCTGTGAAGGGATGATCCCTTGCTGTGTAAATTTTTTGAAAATCTCCTCCCTCCCGTCAATTTACAGTTCCAATAATCTTTTTCTCTCCCAATCTCTCCAACCACGCCTTCCAGGAATTGCTATTTCGAAACTACATCAGAACAAGAAATCCTTCCCTTATGCTGAATTTCCTCCGGAAGGGAGGGGCGGACATCAGCCTAGGCATATTCGACAGGCCGTACCCCATGGGGCCCGTGTGAGTTGTGTCTATTTGTTACGCTGAGGTTTGATTTCCTCTGGGACACCCTGGATTTTTAAGGGTCTCTGGTTAACTGTGTCCCAAGATCTCTTTCACTTTCAAGCCAGTTTGTAGCCTGGGGTTAAAGTAACTATGAAGAAGGGCCTGTGCCCGAAACGTCGAATCTCCTGTTCCCTGGATGCTGCCTGACCTGCTGTGCTGTTCCAGCAATAAAGTTTCAACCTTAAAGTAACTGTGGCCTTGGGATTTGTCACAAACATGTTTAGTGTCTGATAAACAGGACTCTCCACAGAAGAAATTAAAACCCTGAATGTGAAACACCCTTTAAAGACATTGTATAATGTTACAGTAATGTATGATGTTTCGGGCAAGATGGAAGAGACACGGATAAAAACAGAAGAGAGAGAGAGAGAGAGAGAGTTATAGCTGGGAGTCACACTGATAGCAGGAATATCCCGAGTGGGAACCTTAGCAAATATCCCCACAGTCCTGCCAGCTGTGTGTTTGCTGGTAGATTTTGGGACAGAGAATTTTCGAGGCTACTGAGGGGTCAATGTTTAATGTTATCAAACTGCACTTATATACTTTATAAAGCATACAAAAGGCTTCAAAAGTTTAAAAGGAAACGAGGAATGATCAAGCTTTCCTGTGCTATAATTAACATGACAATGTTCAGGGAGATCCAACAAAGTTCAAGTCCTGACATTGACATCTCAATCTTTCAGAGACAGTTTGATACTTCGAGTTTTAATTTCACTTTGGAAAGTTTTGTATCTCAGACACTCGCTGCGGGTGAGGACGTGGTGCTTAACAAGTTTGTGTCAAATTCCAAGACCTTGGTTATTTTAATACCAGGCTTCAAACCTGTTTTAAAACGACAGGGCCACAATCTGACAGGACCCAGTTAACCAGAGGCCTATTGAATAAAGTGTCAAACAGAGGAATTCAGTCTTTGGGGAAATAAAGAGACACAAGTGAGGTGGGGTCCCACAGAGTGCGGCCTGTGGAATAGGCCTCAGGGCTGTTTGCACCACTTGGACGATGCTCTTGTTCAAAGTTTACCTTGTCCCAAACTCTCTGTCTCTTTGGGTCTTCCAAGTGAATAATAATTCCCCTGGGATAAAAGAGATGGAATCACATTTTTCATGCACAAGCAAGAAAACGCTTCGAGAGATGGCACAGCAAGATCCCAGGGATTTCCTCTCTCAGTAACATCCAAACATTAAACATGTCAGCTGAAAGTTGAATTTTCATGCCAGAACCTTTTACAACCTTTACAAACTGAGGAATTAGCTGATGAGAAGACTTACTGCCTCCAAAGATAGAATGGTGGCAATTGATGCACAACAAGATCCCAGATAGAACAGTGTTGCATCAGCGAGATCATCCTGCTTCCCGGATGTTGCCTGACCTGCTGTGTTTTTCCAGTGCCACACTTTTCCACTCTGATCGCTTGCATCTGCAGCCCTCATTTTCTCCTTCAATGTCTTTTAGCTGAGGCATTTGTGGGGACCGTCCTTTATCTTACCCCTTTTTCCAGACTGCTGCCCCTGTACTTGCATATTGCCTTGTCTGTCTCAGCCAGACAGCTCAGTGACTCTTAGTTTAAATGTGAATTCCACAAACTCATGTCCCAAGTACAGAGCGTTTTATTCCAGGGTGTGTAATGGGAATTTTTAAACCACCTTACACCTACCAGCCCTGTATTTCACCTTGGTTCTGTACTCTGATTATCTCATTTTTGATGGCTTTTCACTTTTTACCTATTCCTTCACCTGCAAAAATCTGCTACCAATCAACTGTTGAATGTTCCTGTCAAATACCATCAAAATACTGCTCCCTCCAATTTAGTACAACTTGCGAAAAAATCTCTTGGCCAAACAAGTCACAGCACATTTATCCATCTCTTAAGTCAACAGGGATAGAATGAAAAATGCAAATACAATTAGCCCCTATTTGCATGTTCCTTTGCTTCGGACCCATTTGATGGCTACATTCTCGTGGCTTGTTCCAGACTCTCCTCGAGGCGAAGCATTTATTCAATGTTCAACAATTGAATGTGTGTGTTTAATTAAATAAACGCTATTCTTTTTTTTTAATAAGCGATATAGGGTCCAATGCTATTGTCAGAAGTGAGTACTTCATCTGAAGAAATACTTTTATACTGATCTCTCCACTGGAAGCAAATCTTTCCACCATAAAAATCAGCGATAATGTGCACTTCACTCAAAGGCACAAACCAGCTGACACCTGGCAAGAGAACAAACAGTGAAACAGCGCCTCCCCCTGCTCCTGATAATGTGACAGTTTGAAGTTTGGTCACTTGCATTTAAATCAAAGATTTTAACTGTTTCATCATTTGTAACAAATTTAAGTTTCAATCATGAGCAAAAGCTCAACAAGATCTGATCGTGGAATCCAGGGGAAGGTAATGATTGTTGTTAAATAAAGGAAGACGGTATAAAGCTGATGTTGCGTGGGAGGGATATCTTGTGTTACAGTGATAGTGTCCCTACCATGCTCCAGAGCTGTGCATTAACACCTTAGAACAGGTTGATTTAAAAAAAAAGATAAGTTTTTAAATATCTATGTATAAGGCAGACATTAAACCCTGTGCCTGGTGCTTCGGAACACTTTTGAATTCAGGAAAGCAAGATTAACAAAATAATGCAGTAAGAGAAAACAACATGAAATTAAACTGGTGTGAGACCGAAACAGGAGTTTGAAACAGGTTTACAGAGATAAAGCAAAGTGTAATCAGAAAAGACAAATATGCACCAACAACTGGCAGAAGCTAAAAAACCTGCAATTGTGACGGTCTGAATAACAGAGAAATAAAGATGATATTTTGTGTCTGTCTTCAGAGAGGAACATTCACTCCACTCTCAATAATGCAAGACAAGCAATGACCTAGTGAAAATGAGCAGATCGATGAATTGGTCAGTAGTGAACAGAAGTAGTACTGGGAAATTAATATAATCCCAGAAACTGAAGATCAACATTCGAAATCCTCAGAATATTGGTTGCAGTGATCATGATCTTCCGCTGCCACTTTGGTACATATTTGTATTTTCTGCCACCTTTTGCTTTATCTGTAGAAAGCTTTTTAAACAAATTCATTTCCCTCACTGGTTTCATTTCTTGTTGTTTTCTCTCTTAATGCATTTTTTTTAGTCCTATGCCCAGAATTCAAAAAAGGTGTTCTGAATCCCCAGGCCTGGGGTTTAACATCAGCATTTTGTAAAGCAACCTGTTCATTCCCACTGTACCACAAGACGCCGCTTCCACCCAACATAAGCTTTATACACCACCTTACTTTAATTAACAGTAATCTTTGCCTTCCGCTGGATTCAATGATTAAATCTTGTTGAGCTTTTGCTTATGATCGGAACTTAAATTTGTTACAAATGATGAAGCAGTTAAAATCTTTAATTTAAATGCAAGCAAACCAAACTTCAGAGTGTACAGACTGTCACATTATCAGGAGCAGTGGGGAGGCAATCACTGTTAGGTTGCCCACTTGCTAGATGTTAGCTTCTTTTTGACTTTGAGTAAAGTGCACATTACCACTGATCTTATGAGGGAAGGGCAGGTTTCAGTGGAGAAATCAACACAAAAGTATTTCTTCAGATGAAGTACTTGCTTGTGAGAGTAACTATTGCATGCAAAACTTTAGTAAAGTGTTTTTTTAATTAAACACACACATGGAATTGTTGGTTGCTAAATAAATGTCTCACCTTGAGGAGAGCTTTGAACCAGCCACCAGAGTATTTGCATTAAATTGGTTTGAAGCAAAGGAACATGCAATTAGGATTAAATAGTTTTTACACTTTACATTCTATCCCGGTTAACCTGGATGGACGTGCTGTGGTTCGTTTGGCCAAGAGATTATTTTGCAAGATGTAAATGTCTGAATGAAACGAAGGAGTGGCCCAACGGGGACAGTGCCATAATTTGAGGGCTGAAGGGCGGAGTCATTAACTGGTTCAGAGAAGAGGTGGTTCAGGTTGGTGAATCTTTTTTTATGCATATCTGTGTTTGTCATTTGGTTCAATCACTCTCTCTCTCCCTCTTCCTCTCTCACTCACTGTCTCCCACTCTCTCATCTCAGTGACTCTCTCCTTCTGTGCCTTTCTCTCTCACTGAATCTCCCTCTCTCGCAGTCTGTCTTTTTCTCTCTTCCACTGTATGTGTCATTGTTCTTTTCTTTCTCACTGTCTTGTTGTCCCCTCAACAACTCTCTCGCTCACTGACATTCTCTGTTCCTTTTTCATGCTCGCTCCCTTTCTCTCTCATGTCTGTCTCTCGCTCTACCCCCCTTCCTTGTGACTCTGTGTGTCTACTCTCTGTTTCTGAATTCCTGTCTCTCTGACATTTTCTCTCTCTGTCCTTCACAGTACCTTTGTATCTCGCCTCACTCTCTCAAACTGTCGTTCTCACACTACCTCTCTCTCTAACGATCACTCTGTGTCCATCTTTCTCAATCTGTCCCGATGTCTCTCTTTTTGTCTATCTCTCTGTCTTTCGTTCATTCTGTCTCGATCTCTGTCTCTGTCACTGTCTCTCCCTCTCTCTCCTTCTGTCACAGTACCTCTCCCTCTCTAGGTATAACTGATTCACACGCTCATTCTGTCCGTCCTCTTTCTCTCCCCCACTGTATCTCTCTCTCCCACTACCTATCTCTGTCTCCCACTTTCTCCCTTTCTGTGCATCTCACTGCATCGGTCAACCCCCTCAATCACACTGTCTTGCTTTCTCCCTCACAGTATCTCACTTTCACACACATGCTGTCTCTCTTTCTCTCACTGACACTTTCTATTTCTCTTTCTTGCTCCCCTCATGTCTCTCTCGCTCTCTCTCTCCCCTTGTGTATCTCTCTGTTTCTTCTCTGTGTCTGACTTGCTCTTTCTCTCACTCTCTATCTCTCTCGATCACTGTCCTTCATGGTATCTCTCTCTCTCTCAAGCACACACACACACTGTCACTCTGTCTTTCTGTCTCTGTAACTCTCCCTTTCTCTCTCAATGACTCTCCCTCTATTCCTGTTTCCCATTTCTTCCCTATATCTGTCTCACTCTCTCTCTATCCCAGTCTCCTTTCTTTATGAATCTCCCTAGCTCTCTCACTGTCTCTCCCTCTCACTCTTTCTGTCTGAGTACCTCTGTCTCTCTGAGCCTCACTCCCTCACTCCTCCGTCTCCCACTCCTTCTCTTACAGTGACTCTCACTGTCTTCCTCTCTCCCTCACAGTATCTCTTGTTCACACGCAATTGGTAACTTTCTTTCTCACTGACGCTTTCTACTCCTCTTTTTGCTCCTCGCCCCTCCATGTTTCTGTCTACATCTATCTCTCTCTTTGTGTGTCTCTCTGTTTCTACTGTCTCTGACTCACCATCTTTCTCACTGTCTGTCTGTGTCCTTGACAGTATCTCTCTCTCGCACCATCTTTCTGTCACTTTTGATCTCTCACTGTCGCTCTCTCTCTGTCCTTCTTTCTTATTCTTCCCCTATCTATGTCTCTCTGTCTTTCTCTTGCACTCTCAATCTCTGCCTCTTGGTTGCTCACTGACTCCGTCTCTCTCTGTCTGTCTCCTGTCTGCCTCTCACTCTCTGTCTTTTTCTCTGTGTCACTGTCACTGCCTCTCTCTCTGTCCTCCTTTCTCACTCTGTCCCATTCTGCACGTCTGATTGTCTCTCTCGTGCCTCTTACTCTCTCTGTGTGTTACTCCTTGCGTCTGTCTCTTCATCTCTCTCTCACACACACGCAAACTGCCTCTCCGTCTCTCACTTTCTATGTGTCTCTTTCTCTCACTGTTTCTTTATGCGTCTGTTTGTTTTTCCCTCTCATTCTGTTTCTCTGTCAACTTCT
>NC_057717.1:44510066-44518097 GCF_004010195.1 Chiloscyllium plagiosum | reverse complement strand
GCCCAGAGAGAGAGAGAGAGAGAGGTGTGCGATAACATGCGCCTTAAAGAGGGATTGGTTCTGTACTGTTTCTCTTCAGGAGATGTGTTCTAAACAAGAAGCAGAGTACGTAGCTTTTGTTTTGTTATGGACTGGGCCAGAACGCCTCAAAATATTTTAATTAGGTAGCCAAGACGCTAACTCCATCCTATTTTCAAGGCAGATGTGAAGTGGACCTTCCCGGTGTAATGTAATTCTCAAACCACTTGGCTTTCAGCAAAACAGAATTTATTTAAACACGACAGTTGAAACACGAACAAAGGAAAGCAGAATTTAAAATGACCTAACAGACATTAACCGACCCGATACAGTAACCTCGACTTAATAACTGTTCCAATACAGCCTTTATCGTTTTGCGTGTTTTCTAACTTTGGGGTAAGAATAAAGTGTGTTTTGCTTAACTCCGAATAGATTGATCCATAAAATCACATTTAGAATGCAGCACCTTACACCAACCTCTGAATAAGATAAAGGTTAGGGTTGAGGCTATGTCATTGATATATTATCGAGAGTTTGGTCTGTTCCATAACATGTGAAAGAGGCGGGTTAACAAGGAGATAATGGAGAGCAGGCCAGGACATATCAGAAGCTGAATATGTGACAATAAATGCTAAGAATAGGAGAGAAAGGGCAATGGGAGAAAAGCGGACTTTCCCATGAGCCTTGCGCCATCTTCCAATATGATCCTGGCTTATTCTTTATCATACAGTCACAAACCTGTTTTTTCTTTCCCAGACACATTGACACTTTCAGCTTCTGGAAATCTATATCTTAGTTTCTTAAAAAAAAAACACAATGACTTTGCCTCCATAGCCTTTTGCGGTCGAGGTCTCCAGATGGCCACCATTTTCTGAGTGAAGACATTTCTCAGCATCTTAGTCGGAAGTGGTGTCCCGTGTGTATGCTGAGATAGTGGGCCCTTTCTCTCGACTCCCAGGCCATGGGGAAATATTATCATTGCATCCTTAGCCTTTTCACAATTCTATACACGCCAGTGAGGCACTTCACCTTCATACATAATCCAGTGAATGGAGGCTCACCCAACCCCAACTTTCCTCATGGGACGAACATGGCACAGCAGACATTATTCTGGTAAACCCTTACTGCTGTCTCCTCACAGCAGGTATCAATTTCCATAGGTACCTGGCTCAAGAATGTGCAGAATACTCCAGCTGTGGCCTGACCAACTGTACAAGCTTTCAAGCGGTACTGAAATCCTCAGGCAATGAAGGCCAAAATACTGTTTGTGTTTCTAACATGTTGCTACCCTTCTGCACCTTTATTTTGGATTTCAGTGACCTCTGGTCAAGGACATCTGCAGAGCCATCAATTCGTACAGCACAGAAACAGACCCTTACGCCCAACCGACCACAGCAATCAGGTTTCCCAGACTAAACTAATTCCATTTCGCTGCATTTGGCCCATTTCCCTCTGAACCTCTCCTACACATGTATCTGACCAAAGGGCATTTACATGCTGTGACTGTTTCCTTCGTCTACCTCTTCCTTTGGCATTTCAATCCACACACAAACCGCCCTCTGTGCAACGATGTTGCCCCTCACAGAGTCATAGAGATGTACAGCATAGAAACAGATCCTTCAGTCCAACCCATCCATGCCGACCAGATATCCCAACCCAATCTAGTCCCACCTGCCAGGATCCGACCCATCATCTGTGTGAAAAAGTTGCCCCATCGGTCTCTTTTATGTCTTGCCCCTCTGACCCTAAACCTATGCCCCCTAGCTCTGGACTCCCCGACCCCAGGGAAAAGACTTTGCCTATTTACCCTATCCATGCCCCTCATAATTTTGCAAACCTCCATAAGATCACCCCTCAGCCTCCCACACTCCAGGGAAAACAGCCCAAGCCTGTTCAGCTTATGTCCCTTTTAAATATCTCTCCTCTCACTGAAACACTCTAGTTTTGAACACACCGAACCTCTGGAAAAGACCTTTGGTATTCACTTCATCGATGTCCCTCTTGATTTTATAAACCTCTACCATGTCACGCCTCAACCTTCTGTTCTGCAGTGAATAAATATCCCGGCCATTCACTCCTCTCCTTATTAAGGTTTATGGTAAGAATGGGGAAAGATACAAAAGAGTTCACAAGGGCAACTTTTTCACGCAGAGAGTGGTACTTCTATGCAATGAGCTGCCAGAGGAAGTCGTGGAGGCTGGTAACATTGCAACTTTAAAAGGCATCTGGATGGATACATGAATAGGAAGGATTTGGAAGGATATGGGCCGGGTACTGGCGGGTGGGACTAGATTTGGGTTCGGATATCTAGTCGGCATGGACGAGTTAAACTGATGGGTTTTTTCCGTGCTGTACATCTCTATGACTCTACGCCAATATTGTCCCATTCTATCACCATTTGAATAATACTCTGCAATTCTGTCCCTTACTTCCTACTGATGTGGACAATTTGACATTTGCAACTTCCATGTGTTTACCAATTTGCTGAACTTGTATATATCTTTCTGAAACTTCCTTACCACCTCTCCATCGGTCACAATGATGCACAGATTTGAATGGTTATCAAACCTAGATATTTTACACTTGATTCACTCATCAAAATTGTTGAAATGTTGTGAATAACTGGAGCTACACCAGGTTGAGTTGTGATCAGTGTGTAATCCTGGGAGCCTGTGCAACATCCTGTGGGACGTTTCAATTTTTTAAAGGTACTATGTAAGTACACATTGTCGAGCTCCTGTTGGACATGGAGACTGAGTACACATCTCCTTTAACTAACCAGCAAGAGAGCCGTGGGCCCCTCTTCACCTATTCTCAAAGGTTAGCTATACCCTGTAACTCCTGGAATAAACTCCAATCTTACCCATGGGAGAACTTCTGCTTAATTTATGGGCAAGCACCACCCAGGCCGATAGAGAGACATTTTTTGTTTGCCAACATGTGTGTCCCTGTATCTCTTGCACCCGCTTGCCAATGCAATATGAATTGAACAAGTTGTTTTTCTCATCCATTTCAATTTTTTCTGTGTTTTTCGTATAGTACGGTTCAAGGATACTGACAAATCTCAAAATTCGGACACTCCCCCTGTTCCTGTTGGTGCTGCTCACAATCCCCATTTCAGATGCGGCTATCCAGAATAACAGTGCCTTGGCTCCCACTGTCATCGAGGAGGTGTCAGTGAAACAGATCTTTCCTGACCAGCTCTGTAAGCTGGGGGCTGTGATCAATGTTAGGTCAAATCGGAGCCTGGTTGCCTGGAGCAGTCTGCTAATAAATGGAGAGGACACGGCAGGTATCTGGAGTGCTCTGTAGCTGGAGGAAGTAAGTGTCAGCCCACGAACCAGAGCTCTCATTATTTCGTGAGGAACAGACGTTCAGGGAAACCCCAGATTTGCTGGGGTCACATTACAAAGAGTGAAATCGATAGCATCCGCTGACCACGAAATAAAGGAGAGAACTAAATACATCAGAGTGAGGTTTTGAAAGAAATGCCTAAATTCCACACACAGGCAATGTTACTGTTTGCTGAATCATCTCACTCACCACTCAGTTTCCCTTTGTCTCTCTCTTCCTCCTTCGCTTTTATTCCCACTTCCAGTCGGCCTGCAGTCTTTTTTTCTCTATGTCTCTTTCTCTGTTCCCTTGCTTTTTAGTTGCTCTACACATTGTCCCAATGCCCCAAACTTTTTCTGGTTTACAATTCTTTCAGGATTCTCTCTACCTGCAGCTCCCGCGGACTGTTTCTGAAGCTTTGATTCACTCTCTCTCTCCCTGTCTCTATCTATTTCTCCCCATCACTAATGGCAAAGGGCATCAGTCAAAGGACCTTAAAATAAAGTTACATTAAGTTATCAAGAAAGCTAGTGGCATTCTGTGATTCATTTCGGGAGGATTTGTAAAAATAAAAGTGACAATGTTCTGCTCTCTGTCACATTATCCTGATTCTCCCTTTAAACCTCTCGTTGATCCCATAATTTATTCTGATAGGGATAAAAAGTGAATAAACATTGACCTTTCCATGCATGAATTTGAAAGGTGAATTGTCGACTTTCACGATGTCTCTAATATGATGGGAATTCTTCCAAGTAACTCATCCCAAACTGGGCCCACTGACACTGCACAAAGAAGGTTTAGCCCAAAGCCTGTCCCTTGACTTTACCCCTTTCACTTTCCACAAGGCAGCTGGGCACTGGGTGACTGATTACGGGAGAGAACATTTCATCTTACTGGTGGCTTTACCTGCTTCCCAGTGTGGAAATCCCAACTTACACGTAGTTTGAAACCAGCGATTCAACATGTCCTATTATAACCTCCAATGTGAACGCTTTTCGAAACTACCCAGGCTGAAGTTAACTCACTGTCTTCCTGAACAGCGGCAGTCGTTGCCCAGGAAGTAAATTGCCGAACCCCGCTCAGATCAATGGGAACCACACCGCGGCTCCAGCTTTTTGAAACTCTGCTGAATAACAGAACCCCGCACAATAATCGGCCAGTGGGCTGTATTATTCTCTACATCACATATAGCCCATGCCTAGATCACTGTTTCAGTAACACGGGGTATTGTGAGATCGTGTCTGTCTTGCCAAGTTCCCCATTTCAAGACATATGGACTGAACCAGACATTCACAAGTATTTTGCCTTTAGTAAAACACTTGCACATGATGCAGATGTGACGTGACACTAGGAAATCTGGTTGTAGTGGAAACTACTGGGTTCCAACAGGAGGTGTGATGTAGAGGCTCTAATCAGGTGTACAGAATGCTCTGTAACGGAATACTGCGTCATCCAAGTACCAAGGATTCAACAAATATATTATGGCATCTGCGAATTTCACTATCAGTGGGTCATGCCTATTCAAATACATCTCCCACATTTGAAATCAGAAGGAAAATCAGAATTTAACAATGATATTCTCTCTGCTTATCATTCAATTAATCAGACAAAATGTCATTGGAGAAAAATAGTAATTCATCAACTCAATAAATTCAGGAATCCCTCACAGTCAAAATCAATCTCATTCACAAAATATTTTACCAATCCATCAACACTTCTGCAAATGCAAACCAGCATTGGTCCCAGAGATGCTTGACAACAATGGGAAGCATATACAACAATGTTCAAACCCAGTGCTGGAGACGTGTGTAAAATAACTACACTGAGGCTAATGGCCACCTCACAGTCACCCTTTATTCATAGATAAATAATGCTTGACTTCACAACTGCCTGAAACAGCTATCAGATTTTCAGATTTTCTGACAGTCCCCCTTGTTATCTATCAGACAGAACTCCCTGATTGATTCACCTTCCTGATGGTTTTCCCTGATTCCCAGTCTCAATCAGGGAACTCATATTCTATGAGGTCCAGCTCGCTGATCTGGTCACAACCACTGCAGTATGTCCCATGGAAATAAAGGACACACGAAAAAGAAACAGTTCCATAACTGGGTAAAAGGAAGGGATAAGTCCATACTGGGGAGAGAAAGGGAGCTCAATGTTAAGGATGGCTCAGACAGTGGAAAAAAATACTGAATGGGAAGGAGACCAATAAAGAATGAGGAAGATCTGTTTAATTGTCTAAAGGAAGCATTCCATTTATGAAATGGTTTAGGCGTTTGGGTACAGAGCATGCCTTCAGTTTCCCCGATCTTGATTTGTAATCCTCTTTAAGTCATTGAACGCTACTGTTTCTATATCATTTCCAAATGTTCTCTGTCAAATGCTGTGCTGTTGGAATTGGTTGAAAAGCTGAGATATCACTTCTTTGCACACTGGCATTCAGTGAAATGGATTGCATGCTTAACTACACATACTTTTTCCTGCTTCTTAAAAAAACCCAGACACATTCGTAGACAGCGGGAGATAATACCAGCGCCACAGTGGAGGCTCAATGATGGTTTTACCTCACATGGTGATGTAACTTATGAGAACACATCGACCAGCTCAGAGAGAAACCTTACAATCTGCACCTCAACCTGAGCTAAAAATCTTCTCAAAAATCACATCTTCCTGCTTCTGTTATATACATATAAAATAAAGTTAATTCCACCGGTGAACACCAATCTGCATTCAGATGTATGATTTATCTAATTCACCTGTCACTTACTCCTGTTGACAAGTCATGTTTCTGTTTTGTGAGGAAATATGAACAACCTGGAGAAGTAATGGCAGTGCCCATTGTGGGGATTCTCCAACACTGCAGCTGGATGGTGGGGTCAGGGAGGGGATTAGGGTTCACCAGAACTATTCAGGATAGAAAGAGCGAGAGAGGTGGTGTACATGGGAGCACCAAAACACTGAAGAGTATAAAATGTGGCCTGGAGGGGAATCTGGCTACATTCCCAAAGGCAGGGTCTAAATGGAAGAGGACACAAATGATTCAATCACAGGAAGAGAAGATCAGGCCAGGCTGACTGTGAAACAGGCCACCGACATTGCGGAGTTACTGGTCGGAGTACAGGCTCACTGTGATACTGATTACAACCATTCTATATTTACTGGGTGGTGTGCACATGCTGCCAGGCTCATTGTGAAACTTGTTGCAGTCACTGATTAGATTTTGGGCGGTGTGTAGATGAGGCCAGGCTCATTTCGAGACTGTTTAATGTGAACTTACAGTTATTGGGAGGGTGTTTAGCTGAAGGCAGGCTGTTCACAGTTTCTTATTAATTAGCGAGATGTGCGTACCTGAGGTCAGCGTCAATGTGAGACTGTTTAAAATTACTGTATCTTTACAGCAAGGTGTGTAATTGAGGCCAGGTACACGGTGAGCCTTTTTGCAATCACTGTGTCGATAGAGAGAGGTATATAAATTAGGTCAGAATCACTGATCACAGTAACTGAATAGTAGGAGGAGCATGGGTAAGGCTAGACTCACTGTGAGACATTTAACAGTTACCGTATTATTATGAGGAACTGCATATATACCGCCAAGCTTATGTGTAAGCCCCAGTGATAAAGTGTGACCGGCTGGCAGTTTTGCAGCAGCTCCCATTGGGGAAATGCATGGTAACAGGAATAGGATGAGGGTGGGTCTGGGTGAGATGCTGTTTGGAGATGATGGGTCTAATGACCTCGTTTCACATTTCAGGGATCCCATGATTCTGACTGGCGAATTCAAAAGCATCTTCGATGTGGATGGTTGATCCAGAGGTGCTGACAGTGAACAAGATTCCACATCCAGATTCACACTGGAAAGGGTTAAAGTCGCCAAGCTCCACAACCTCTTCAGCATCCCCCTGCAGACAGAGTGTAGTGTAGGTACACCTGGTCCCAACCAGGCCAGTCTATCCATTCAAGGATAGATTTCCTGTTTATGTCCCGAAGATTCTCGGACAGATCCATCGATGCTAAGCCGATGTTATTCTCTGGCCACTGCCACCTGCTGGCCAGCTGTTTACAGGATGGCCAGCCTGCTAGCAAGGGAATATGGAAGCCAAATGTGAAATTGTTGAACCCAGAAAACACTGAGGAACTTAAAATGGATTATAGGTGTTGGAGAACCTTGAAACCTTTCTACGAGTCTCCACTGGCCTCGAGGAAAAGATTGAAAGGGAACAGGTCCTTTATCCTCACAGGTGTTCACAAGGCGAGAAAGAGAGAGAGAGCAGGGAAAAGTTTTTCAAACGCACAACGCCATGCAAAATCTATTCCTGCTGTAGACAATGGGGGCTGATGTGACAGACGATCTCCAGGAAGCGAAGAGGCAATGAGCCTCGCTCTCTGCCTCGGAGGCCAACAAGCTGCTTTTCCGGTCGAGGGTCCACACCGTGGAGGAAGATGAGACATGCTTCTATCTGAAGGTGCACAAGTCGAGCCCTGTGCACAGCAGCCTGAAGGAAGAAGTTGGTTTGGTAACGCCATCTCAATCTGACATCCTGATGATCAGCAAAACCCTTTATGCCAGTCTGTATGACATTAAGCCCACAGACAATGCAGCCTCCCGGTTGTTCCTGTCATCTCTCATAGAGGTCTTAGTAGCACACTGGGGAGGCTGGATCACTTTTATCTCTGGCT
>NC_057717.1:44506754-44509566 GCF_004010195.1 Chiloscyllium plagiosum | reverse complement strand
TGTCCACAAATTTTTGTTTGTTTGTCCATTTTGCAGATGTGCTCGTGTCTCCCCATATTGGATGATCTGCTGACTCCTCACCCATACACAGGACAGGAATACACTATCTCCCCAGTGTAAATGGGGTGAGGTTATTTAGATTGTGGAACTGGTGAAGGACCTGTCCATAGTCGGTCCACCTGTAACGGTCACTTGGGCCAATGTGTCACTGAGAATTTCCAGTCACACTGACGTTGGGAATCTTTTCCCACAGACAGAATGTGTTTTCAAGTCCTGATTAATTGACTCCCTCCGACTGTATTGGGATTTGTTTGCAAATATTGCTGCTAAATGCACGTCTGTGATTCTCTGTAAAACAAATTTAAATCTGAAAAAGGTTAGTATAAGGAAGACAACTGTTTACGTCGCCAAAATAGTTTGTGAAATGCAGTTCATTAAATCTAATAACTTGTGTGAAGCCACTCAGAAATAGTGACAACGAAAAGTGACTTTATTGTCAAGAAAACTTAAAATTCTTGGAAATCCTGTAAGGAAGGGGACCCAACACCTGTCCTCGGTCTCCAGAAAACGCAGCCCTCAATGAAAGAAGAGACTGTGGGAGCAGGGGGATACTTAAGGGCACAGTTTGCGCCTTGTACATCTCGGGAATAGCTGTGAAAGTTCCTTCCTCGAAGAAGGTCAATACAAGCGGAGTGGGGATGCAACAACAAGAAACTATCGTCCCAGGCAGACACTGTCCTCTTGTGCATGCACGTTGTTATTTCTTTGTAGCTGCTGTCAGACAATCCTGTTACTCTTGACAGGATAGCACTCTCGGAGAACTGTCACAGCAATGCAGCGGTGAATGTTGGTCTCATTAACCTTGCTCATCTCTCAGTCATAAAATCGAAGTAAATTCAATTATAATCATTCTTAATAAATTTCCCTACCATAACAAAATGCCTGAAATTTGAAGAGATAATTTCAGTTAAGTATGTACACCTAGGACTACTTCCCGTAGTCGCCTCCCATTTGCAATCAGGCGAGCCGGACAGTCTCAACACGCTGGGGGTTAAACCCAACATTGGCTCCTCTCTCTCCACTCTTAATGAGAATAAAACAAAAGAAAGGTGACCCACACAGGAGGTCAGGGATACATCTCCACCTCGAACCGCTACACTGATATAAAGCAGCTCTTTAAATAACCTTCCTGTGGTTCGACACATGCTTTTGGGATTCCACCTTACTGACCTTGGGTCTTAAAAAACAAGTCGCTCCAAAGAGTTGCTCACTACCGCTGCTCTAGACGCTTTGCCCCCGCTGCAGGCGGCTCTGACTCGTGCTTTGAGAGCCGCTGAGACTCGGCGTCACCCAGGATGCATGCTGCTTCTAGGAGCTGCATTGCACATGTTCCACAGGGACAGATGCTCTCTCGAGACGTGGTCATATTGCGTTTGCACAGTGCTGCGCCTTAGCGGACATGGACTGCATTCCCTTCCATGGAGGATTCTGTGTTCACCATACATCATTCAATTCTGTAAAAATACACATGAAGTTGATCCATGAATTCTGCAACGGTTCTTCTGCAGACAAACATTCCAATGAAGGAACTGATTAACGGACAGAATCTGGTTTTGTTAGGATGAGATTCACCAGCGTTGCAGCAAATCGACTGGAACTCAAAAAGTGAAGGATGACTTGTGTGTAAAAGCTCGATACCTCAATTATTTTGGTGCAGAAATGTATCGCCACTGAGAAAAAAACAAAAGCTGAATCATGAAGAACCAACGAAAGCGGCTCTCCAGTCAGCCTTGGTGGTTTAGTGGTTAGGATATGACGCATTCACCATGGTGACTGGGGTTTGATTCCTGGTCCTGTACCTCACAGTGACGACAATGTAACAAAACAGTACCAATAACAATTGCATCAAACTTCTCGGATCAGTTGTACTAGCGGTTTGAGGAAGGCTAAACTTTCGCTGCTCAGTCGAAAAGTTCGCCCTTCAGTCTCCTCTGAATCCGCTTCTAAATGAATTTCTTCTGATTTACAAAACTGGATGTTCCTTTGTTTGTTTGATTCCCCTCCATTCTAAGAAGTCACTGCGTTTGGGTCGGTGGGTTTGGAAAATAGAAAGATGATAATGAGCAGCGTGGGGGACCACTTCATCTTCCCCTCCTCTCACAGCGCTGGGAAATGGACTCTGATATCCACGGAGACATTTACTGATGTGCGACAAGTGAAAGATTTCTCGTTCCTGCAGATCAGGTATTTAAAAATCACCTCGTGCTCAAGATAACTTTGGAGAATTAAAGCAGCTGTAATCTACACTGCACTCGACTTAGATTGCTAAGGAGTTCAAGGGTTCATGAAAATAACTCACCCCCTCCATGTCTGGGGTAATTAAGGATGAACAGTGAATACTTTGAGAGTGAGTGCCGACTAAATCCCATGAATCTGCTTGTAAAACCTGCCCTTTCCAAATGGACAACTGTAAGCAGTTGGGAATAATTTGCGAGGTGAAGCAGGCGTAGTGAAATAATATTGAAAGATAATGATGACTGGGACGTAGGGGGCAGAAAGTGAGCGTGGAGGTGGTGGTGCAGTCCCAGTGTTGATGCTAATGGGTCAGCCTGTACTGCGCACAATTTACACGAACTCACCCACCACTCCTGGTCAATTCACGACAATTACACGTTTCCACTTGCTGTAAGGTTTCCTCCGTGTGCATTAAACTGGTTAACGAGCGCTGAGAATATGATTGCATCCTCTTTATGCTGTCAGTTAAAACAGATGAAAATATAATTTTGAAACCAAAGCAAGAGAAGTTTGCCTT
>NC_057717.1:44469139-44506516 GCF_004010195.1 Chiloscyllium plagiosum | reverse complement strand
GAAGAAATGTCTCCTTACCTGAGGCCTCAGTGACAGACACATTATGCAGTGAATGTGAGCCTTGTTCTACATACTTCAGCCAAGTGGGAGAAAGACTCTCAGCAGCTTCACTCTGAAACTGCCTCTGAATGTCAGCAGAAACGGGATATGGACGGACACAGTGTCGGAAAATGTGACAGTGTTTCAGGTCGATACAAGAAAGATAAATACAGACACATACTGAAGTCGACACTGAAAGAACCAATTCCGCATTCCACATAGCTGCTCCCTGACAGTACGAAAAATGAAAGAGTATTGATTTAAGCACAACTTTCACAAGCGTAGCCTCTCTCCAGCAGCATTCCAGCCGATAAAGACATTTTGCATTTATAAATTGACGGTTGTCTACTGATGAGAGATTCTGATAAATATGCAGAATCGTCAAGTGAAATTGATTATTTTCCCGGTGTTAAATCATTCAAATGCATAACTACCAATGTTCTGTCCAGCTGAAAGAGTGTTTGTTTTTCTCCACAGGTGCTGCCAGAACCCGTGAGTTTCTCTGTCACATCTTCTGTTTATTACAGATTTGCAACATCCATATATCTTTGTTTCAGGTTAATCTGAATCACGTAAGGGTCAAAAACATACGGCTCCATACTAAACTCCGTGCTTTAGGAATGCTGCCACCATGATAAACGATGAGAGAAAACATTTCGAACTCCCTACCTTGTATTCGAACCCAGGTTACGGCAGTGAGAGCACCAAGACCAGAAAACGCAAGCTCCAGCTATGCATTTTCTTAATGAAACAACTTTTGCCTTTTTATTTGTGATCAGGTTCGCTCTGGGTAAGATTTCTGTTTGGAAAACGTTTTTCCTAAGCCCCATTAAAAACTCATAACTTTACAGCAAATTGAACGGATGGAGGTGTAAACAGTGACAGGTTCGTCCTTGGGTGGTCTCAAGCCAACAATCTTTCGCTTACCCGCTAAATGCGCTGGCCACTTGCGCCACAGAGAATTGCAAACCTGGACATTGCACATTTCTCTAAAGTAGGCCATTAGTCAATTCAAAGTTCAGCCTGCCCCTCCCGAATGACAATTGTGGTCTGTCAGTTTTAAATTGTGAGGAAAGGCCATTCGGCCGAGATGCAGTGCGGGTCATCGGACATCCATCTCTTCTAGTCCCATTTTCCAACTTTTGCACATAGCCTTATGTGCACTGATGTTTCCATGGCAAATATCAATGAGATTCTCCCTGTGATTCCAAATGACTCAACAATTGGACTGAAATTTGACATGGTCACACTGTCAAACACCCTTGAGGAAATCATCCTCATTTTCACCAACAGAGGGAGGCACACTCACACATGCTCCGAAAGGGGCAGAGCTCTCAAGATTATGCCCATTCCATGTGCTCCACATCCACCAGTTTCTCCGACCGACTCACCACATCAGATCATAAAGGTCTGCAGCACAGAAAATGCCCTTCAGCAAAAGTCTACACCAGTCGAAGACAAGACCCTGACTGTTCTCGTCTCATTTGCCAACACTTGGCTCATAGACTCAATCGAAATTGGCGATGAAAGTGCACATTTCAATGCGTATCAAATGCTCTGGGATTTTCTACTTGTTGCACCGTGAAAGACATTGGAATGCACACTTCTGCCATTCCCAATCGAGCTGAAATATTCTGGTTTATTGTCCTGTGCTCTGAATCTTAAGGAAGAAGAAAGAGAGCAATCTCCCTTCGATTTAACTACATTTTACAATTACAATCGTAAGGATTCCAACCAGGACTGGCAAACCCAAATCGATTTCAGGTTCATCGTCTTCACAACTTGTTCACGATGAAAGAAACACACTGCCCACTTCACTTTCCGAGTCTCTTTCTCTGTTGAGCTATTGGAGAGTGAATCATTGCTGGCGTTTGTTTAAATCCAATCACTTCACACGTTTCGAAAGAGCAAAGTGTCCGTAAATTGCGAAGCTGGGTGTTTCAAACCGACATATAGAAGTGACGTTCATTTAAAAAAAACAAAATAGTAACTTGCGCAACAAACTCAGTACGTCTGGCAGCATCAGTGGAGAGCAAATCAGAGACAATATTTAAATTTTTATCAGAACTCTGTTTGCTTACACAGTTACTGCCAAGCCTGGTGAGTTTGTCCAACAGTTTCTGCTTTTATTTCAGATTCCCAGCATCCGGAGTTCATTGCGTACACCACTAACGAAATACGGAAACCTTTGTGGATACTCGCTTGACACGTTTTCTGGTACCCAACTGTGCCAAGCTGTCCACCAACTGGGACTGTCTCGCTTCGAGGCTTTCAGTGTCTTATCTGTCCCGAGTGTTCCCATTGAACTGGAGCTGAGATGAGTTTTGAATTTCCGACGTGCAGGAACATTAATCCTTTCAGTGTCTCAGATCAGTTCATGTCCGAGAATACCAGAGTCAATGACTCGGCCTCTGAAGGTTTGGGAACATATCCTGACTGTCTCTGCTCAGTCCGACAGTTCACCCTGGTTCCTTCCTCTCTGGTTGCGCTTCCCAAAGAGTTTCTAAAGATTTCCAAAGCTGGAGACTACTTTTTTAATGTTTACCTCCTTAACATTTTTTCACCTGCCAACCGACAAAATTTACTCAAAATCCCTTCACAATCCTCCGCCTCGTACCGTGTCCAAGAATGAGGAAATCCCGTTCAGTGGAAAGAGTCCAGAGAATGGTAAAGTGTGCTTTGGTGCAAAGACGGTGATCTGGAGATATCCTGTGACCTTCTGTCATGATGAGGAGGGAGCGGTGGGGAGGGGCGGGATCATAATAAGGAGTACTTGTTGCCACGGACGATGGTCAGTTACCCGAGGTCTACAACTGAATGCATTTAATGAAAAAACAGCACTTGCACAGAAAAAAAAATCAAAGAATACAGAGAAACTTGACTGGTCGAGCAGTATCCGTGGAAAAATAATCAGCTAACGTTTTAAGTGTGGTACATTTCCAACTCAGCACTCGAGTTTCTGAAGTGTAAACAAATGATATATTAGTATGTTGAGATGGGTTTCCTGAGATGTCTGCGACAATTCGACCTTCAGGGAGTCTTTCAAAGTTGTCACCTTGAGGAAATATTGCCAGCAAGATTCAAGTCTGCGACCGAAGCGCCCACGGCCTTCTCCTCCATTGCATTCACCACTCGGCCCCGAATTTTTTTATAAAATGGCGGATTCCAATTGCTAATATCACTTTTTTGGCTTGTCTTGTCCTCACCAAGACTCCAGTATTTGCTATTTCCTTGTAATTATTCAGAGCCAATGAGGCTGATGGGAGATTGAATTGAACTACACACATTGACGAGAGATAGAGTGAATGGGAAGGATCCAGTTGCATGTTCAGAAAGATTAATTATCACGGCAATGGATAGCGAAAGAAAGATGTTCTTGTATTTGTATAACATCCTTCTCTGCCACCTGGATTGCAGTCAATGAAGTGCTTTTGAAGCAGATTCGTAATTGACAAATGTAATGCACAGATCATGGCAGTTTTCTTGAACAAGAGACTGAAAAAAAGAAATCATGTCAAATATTCAAGCCTAGAACTGGGCACGTTAAAGAGTGCATCTCTAGTTTAAGATTTTGTTTTGCTCAGATTTGCATTTGGGATAGTGCAGAACCCGAGAATATCATCTCAGGGGATGGGGTTACCCATTTAAGACACTGATTAGAAGGGCAAAATCTCTTTTAGAGGTTAGCAAATCTGGGTAATTCATTGTGCCGGAGGGCCATCAAGGCTGTGAATAATCAAGGCTGAGATAAACTGACATTTAGTCCCTTGGGGGGTCAAGAGCCATGGCGATAAGGCAGAAAAGTAGATTTGAGGATTAACCAAACCAAACAGGTTCTCAGTGAAAGTTGCCGCTGACCTGATGGACCAAATTGCTTCCATATGATCCAAAGCCTTTTCTATCATTTGGAAAATGCTGGAGACCATTGTAAAGGAAGAAAAACTGCCAGTTTAGAAAAGATCATTACAGTCAAACCGAGTCAACATCGTTTGTGAAATAAAAATGACACTGGGCAATTTGCCAGAGTCATTTGGTCAAGGGACCAGAAGAGTTGATCAAGGATGTTGGTGCATGAAGTGTATTTGAACTTTTCACAAGCACTCAGTATGGGTCCATATGAAAAGTAATTGCACAAGGGTGGGGTTCAATGTGTTCGGTAATAAATGAGTGTTGACTGTCCTCTGTTTCCTTAACAGAAGACACCGAATCGGGATTAATTGGTATTTTTCAAGTTGGAAACATATAATTAGCGAAATTCGGAATGGTTTGAAATAGTTACCTCTTTCTTAATGACTTGGACGAAATAGCAGAGTGAAATAAGTTCGGCTTTGCTGATGATACGCAATAGGTAGGACATGTTGTGATGAGGGCGGGGGAATCTGCAAAGAGATATCGTGTGGAAAGGTTGGTTGAGTGGGAAAAACTAAACAGATGAAGTTCCATGTCAGGAGCTATATTCCGAATGCTCACTATAAAAGTGATGATTTCGAAAAACAAAATGAATCTAAGTAGCCTGTAAATTAATAAAATGCCAAGATATATCTCGTGTTGTTCCTTGGTGCATATTTGATGTATTGAAGATGGTTCTCTAAACTATCTTTTAATGGAGCCGGGTCTTGGGTGTCCCAGAGGTGTTCTCTGAAACGCTCCGCAAGTAGCCGGCCTGTCTCCCCAATATAGAGTGTTGACTCTATATTGAGTGTTGACACTCAATAAATGAGTGTTGACTGTCCTCTGTTTCCTTAACAGAAGACACCGAATCGGGATTAATTGGTATTTTTCAAGTTGGAAATATATAATTAGGGAAATTCGGGATGGTTTGAAATAGTTACCTCTTTCTTAATGACTTGGACGAAGTCGCAGAGTGAAGTAAGTTCGGCTTTGCTGATGATACGCAATAGGTCGGAGGACATGTTGTGATGAGGGCGGGGGAATCTGCAAAGAGATATCGTGTGGAAAGGTTGGTTGAGTGGGAAAAACTAAACAGATGAAGTTCCATGTCAGGAGCTATATTCCGAATGCTCACTATAAAAGTGATGATTTCGAAAAACAAAATGAAACTAAGTAGCCTGTAAATTAATAAAATGCCAAGATATATCTCGTGTTGTTCCTTGGTACATATTTGATGTATTGAAGATGGTTCTCTCAACTATCTTTTAATGGAGCCGGGTCTTGCAGAGGGGAAATTAAAGTGACCAATGATTATTGCCATCCTTTAGCTCTCTCACACAAAATATTCTTCTTGTACTTTTTATTTCATGGTGTGATTCCTGTAAGTGGGTTCGTAAACTACATCCACTGGTGACATTTCCCCCACTGTTCCTCACCTCTACCAAAACATATTCTATGTGAATGAGCGTAATCTCTAACCATTTTTGAAATGTCACCAAGACCTTTGCATTTCACACGCCTCCCTATGTTATCTTGCAATATTAATCGATCGTTTACTGTGTTGCTACTGCACATAGTAAGATAATAAAAGCCACTGTTGGGATTGATTTAGAATGCAGCCACAATACACATTACTGCCCACAATACGACCATAGAAACACACAATAAACTATTTGGAAGCGCAGAATAAGTAGCATCAGGAAAAGCAGGATAAACAACGCAGAAATACTTCTCTGAGCACGCATTTGAATGTATTTCTCAATCAGAAAACGAGTTTTACAGCTGATACATGAGCGGTTGCCTCCCACAAGGAAGCAATAAGTGCTGAAGAAATATAATCCCAGTTCTGAGCCCCAGAATCCGAGACACTCGGTGTCCAGAGTTGAGATAAAAGGAAAAGCTGGCCGTGGTGTTCAGGGCTTCGTTGATGTTCATGAATGCAGATCGTTGGTTGTTTGCATGTTTGTCCATTCGAGTGTTTCGTTCAGTCCCTGCATGGAGTTTGGCACACGACGTTTGTCCTGCTCATTATTGGTGTTCGGTCGGTGTTCTAGTGCATTATTGTCTGTGAATGTCAGTTGGTTTCTGTGCTATCAGAAATCCGAGAGGTCGCAGCAGTCTTGCAGTCAATTCAGAGGCAATTTAATTTTTTTTATTATGGAGGGTAGCATGGTTCATGTGTTTCCTCATGACATATCCTCCTTCGGACGTTCGTCAGGCAGGTATCTATGGATAAAGATACGTGGGCTATTCATTATTGGCAAAAAGTTTGTACTTAGGGAGGAATTGCCGCGGCCAGCTATCCGTGGCAGCAATATATAGAGATGACAAAAACTACAAACTCGACTCAGACAGCACAATAATAATAGGACAGGGCAAACAGAGGGCAGCCAGAGAAGTTCTAGAAGAATGGCCCTCATCGACGAACTCCTGCAATAGTTGAGGATGTAAAGTTTGAATCTTGGCTATTGTTAGAAGCAGCAATTAAAAGTAGGATTCTATTAAGCTCAAAAGTACTTTTCAATTTAAAATAACACAACAGAATGTCTTCAAGTTACGATTTGATACTGTGAACCTGCATTTCTGTTTTGCTGACTTAGTTGAACTAGAAGATAAAGTCGATAATGGAGTCATCATAAAATGAATGATAAGACCTTAACTGATCAGTCGAACTAACCTTGAACTGCAAGCATAAAATGATGATGTACATGACACAAAAAATATTTACCAGGAATTATCATTGGTTTAACCTGTCATTCATGTCAACTTATGAAATTAGTTTTTTTTTGTAATTAAGGTTGTGCTGTTTCTTAAATAGCCTGTAAATAATGTTTAATTTTCGAATGTAATTGAGGAATTTCGCCACGGAACACGGAAACTTTAATCTCTGTGTTGCTAGACAAAACTGCGCCAGGCTGCCTCATTTCATTAAAGTATTAACCTTGCTTTCAACAGACCGCATTATTGTTGAAACGTTTGACCAATCGCGAAGGCCAAACAGTGGGCAGCCAGATAACGTCTAGAAGCATGGCACTCATCCACGGAATCCTCCAATAATCATATTGAGCTCAGCCCAATGTAACGACCATTGCAATCCCAAAGACTTGAAGCAGTGGGAAAACTGAATCAATTCCAGACACCACCAAACAGGACTGCTTCACATGAGGCTCTGCAGCTTTGAGTTTGGCACAGAGACAGAGAAGGATATGGTTGCTAATCAACTTCAAAACTCCGCAGAACATCCTCACAAGAATTGCAGCAGGCCCCCGAGCTGCAAAACTTAAAACAAACCACGAAGCCCCCCTGCATTCAAGTCTTTTAGCGTCAAGTTTTCAGCGTTTATTAGCAGAGGGATTGAATTCAAGAGTCGTGAAATGATGTAGCTGTACAGGACCTTGGTTAGGCCACATTTGGAGTACTGTGTGCAGTTCTGGTCGACTCACTTTAGGAAAGATGCGGAAGCTTTGGAGAGGGTGCAGAGAAGATTTACCAGGATGTTGCCTGGAATGGAGAATAGGTAGTACGAGGATAGGCGGAGAGTGCTAGGCCTTTTCTCATTGGAACGCGAAGGATGAGGGGTGTGTTGATAGAGGTTTAGAAGATGATCAGAGGAATAGATAGAGTAGACAGTCAGAAACTTTTTCCCTGTGTATAACAGAATGTTACAAGGGGACATAAATATAAGGTGAAGGGTGGAAGGTATAGGGGGGATATCAGGGGTAGGTTCTTTACCCAAAGAGTGGTGGGGGCATGGAATGCGCTGCCTGGGGGAGTGGCAGAGTCAGAATCATTGGTGACCTTTAAGCGGCAATTGGATATGTACATAGATGGGTGCTTAAGCTAGGATAAATGTTCGGCACTACATCGTGGGCCGAAGGGCCTGTTCTGTGCTTTATTTTTCTATGTTCTATGAAAGCGGTGAATTGAACCCTGGTCGGCCACGTAACAAGCGGGGTTATTAGCCATTGTACTACCAAGGACAGCAGTGAGCAAAACGGCGGCCTGCCATTATCATATAGACTGCCACAAACCCTCTCTTTCTAAGGTACCCATTTTAATGCGAAATTCTGAGGAGCAGAAGACCAAAGATGACCTTGGGAGATCTACAGACAGACGGCAATCCACAACCGAAGACAACAACTACGTTCTGTTTTTGAAAACTGATTTCCCACAAATTTAAAAGGGGTTTTCCGGATCAGTATATTGTTCTGAACTCGGAGGTGGATAACCAAACTTGAAGAGAAAGGGGGCCTGCAGTTGTAAACCGTTTTTGTTTAATATTCTCGTTTGGAGTTGAAAAAAATAAAAGTGGCATTTTATCTTTAAATAGTGCATTGGAATGTTCTCTCTCACTCATACTTCAACAGATTACATGCCGAGGTGAGTTTTTCTTTTTGTTTGGTTTAATTAGCAGAGGGTTCACTGCCATGTCGTAACACACTTCTGCGTGATATTGGCAGAAGTAGCTGCTTGACTATTCTCAGCCTATTTTCTATTACTTCGCCATCTCTCCCTTAGTGCCACAAATTCACATCTGGAAACTTTTGAAGTTATGTGGATTTCTGCATCTCCTCGCCTTCAAGATAGTGAGTTCTAGATTCCCACCACCCGCTGGCTGATACAATGTTTTCTGCACATGTACTAAATCCTTTCAGCCTCTTATGTTAAATATATGGCTCCGTGGTCATTGATCCCTTCATCATTTAAAACGCTTCTTTCGGTCTACCCTGTCTATATACTTAATTATTCTGATGCTCCAGTAATCTCTGGTTTTTCAGCCTCTTATGTTAAATATATGGCTCCCTGGTCATTGATCCCTTCATCATTTAAAACGCTTCTTTCAGTCTACCCTATCTATATACTTAATTATTCTGATGCTCCAGTAATCTCTGGTTCATGCCAGTAAAAGCTGCACATGAGGATTGATCTCATTAACTCGGTAACTGAATGGATCAAGTTGTCATAAGATCATGATGTTGAGATTGGGATGCGTTTGCCCAGCAACAGTATTCCCAACAGCACCGACTGAACGTTGTCAATGTGAAAATGAGTGTTAGTTTATGGAGTGCCAGAGGGAATTAAGAGAATGCAGACATAAGACTCGCAGAGATGTCAGAGAACGATGGTTTGAAGGAACAAAATCATGAGATCGGAGAATATTTTCATTTAAACTGATTGCCTCCTGACCACGTTCGTTTAGCACATGTCACGTGGAATAAAGCAGGGAAGATGTCTATTGCTATGCTTCAGATTCGAGCAGTGGTTGCTGCGCACACTGTGCAAAGTACTCACCACTATATTATCTCGGCACCGCATGGAGAAGGAGGCTCCAACATAAGGGTAAGTACAGTAGCAGAGGATATGTCAAGAATTCAGGGGAAGACCATACATTAGTGGAAGTGTGAAGAGCAGCAGAAATAGCACATGCAAAAGACAAGCTTCCAGCCAGAATTTCGTTATGTGCGGGATAGAAGTTGAGATCGCACACTACGAAACCAAGAATGCAGAACTCTGGTCAGACTTTACCACAGGTTTAAAAGAAGCCCAAGAGGTTGGAAAGGAAGTGAAATAACTCGGGATTTTGCACCTTGCTGACGTGGGACCAGTAAAGTCAACCTGGTCATTACAGAGGGGCACTGTTAGGTAAAGAAGTGGTAAAAGAAGCTAAGCCAGTAGCATTAGCTAAGGTCTTAAAGGAGACCCCAACTAAGAGCTGAGGAGCTGCAGGAGAGTGCACTGCATGGGCAGGGGCTGGTTCTGGAGTTTGTATCTAATCTCTTCGAAGAATTCGCCGCTAGGGGCAAAGTATACTCAGAAAGAAAAAAGGAGAAAGCAAAGAGGTTATAATTTTGAAAGCTGCAGGATGTAATCAGTCGCTGCCACTAAGGGATGAGCGATTATGTACTCCTTCTGATTTGATATCCCAGAGTTTGGTAATTTGTGGGATATATTTAGCGATCCCTTATGTAAACTCAATTTGGGGACATAACTGAGGGACTGACTGACTGAGTGTCAGCTCCAGGAATTCAGTTTACTCTTCGGAATGATTTTGCAGGATCCAAGGTGGAGGTGACACCGGTGGTTGTGTAGAAGCACACGCAAGACTAATAAACTGAGGAGATAAAACAGAAATATCCTGCTATTTTCCCAGACAGTGTATTAAACATATCCCACGATCAAAAGTCACAGAACTAAGCGAAAAGTAAAGACAAACATGAAGAAGTACAGGTTCAGTTAGTGGACACGCTGCTTGACGTAATGGTGAACAGGCAGAAGATTAGGTTAGATTACTGACAGTGTGGAAATAGGCCCTTCGGCCCAACAAGTCCACACTGACCCGCCGAAGCGTAACCCACCCAGACCCGTTCTCCTACATTTACCCCTTCACTTAACACTATGGGCAATTTAGCATGGCCAATTCACCTAATCTGCACATTTTTGGATTGTGGGAGGAAACCGGAGCACCCGGAGGAAACCCACGCAGACACGGGTAGAACGTGCAAACTCCACACAGTCAGTCGCCTGAGGAGGGAATTGAACCCGGGTCACTGACGCTGTGAGGCAGCAGTGCTAACCACTGTGCCACCGTGCCACCCACAAAGGTCAACCAGAAGTCATTTGTCCTGAAAAGCTAAGAGACTCACAACAGCAAGACAAAATGATCAAAGCTAAACGTGTTAATGCGTACTGCAAAAGGGAGGCAGAGAGTATTCGGTGTTTTTTTTATCTGAATCCAAAGACGGAAATGGAGACCAAAGCAGTTTAATGCAGAACAGAAATGGGGTGAAGTGCACGAGATTGTGGTGGCAATCGCATGCAGAAAGGAAGTGTTTTAGGTAATTCGTGTAAGAGGTCATATTATGGATAAGAAAGACTTAGGCTAAGGTTAAGAAAGTCATATATTTTGGTTTGGTATACACACGGATGTGGTTAGCTTTTGTTGTCCATGTCATACATGCCAAATGGTATGTAGGCCACAGGCGGTAATAAAACCAGAAAACTTGCAACCAGTTCCCGCATTTAAAGAACCTTTCACGCAGGTTATAATTGATTCTGTAGGTTCCCACCTGAGAAGTAAAATTGGGAACAAGTATTTGATTTCTATACTGAAGTATTTCTGCAGGCAATTTCATTATGGAATAGCAAGCCAAAATACGTATTAGAGGAGTTAGTATATTTCTTCACACAGTATAGGCTAGCCGGAAAATTTCAGGCCCACCAAGAGTCAAATGTTATGCTGGAGGTCATGGATATCTTAGGTATTCAGTACTTTCAGGAGAAAGTGAGGACTGCAGATGCTGGAGATCAGAGCTGAAAATGTGTTGCTGGAAAAGCGCAGCAGGTCAGGCAGCATTCAAGGAGCAGGAGAATCGACATTTCTGGCATGATTCCTGAAGAATTAAGTCCTTTCAATCCAGTTAGTGTCGTCCTGAATCGCAGGGAATTTTAGAATGATGGCAGCAGACCATGGAGACCATTTTGAGAGCATACTGTTATGATTACTTGAATGATTGCGCGTATTGTTTGCCATCAAAAATGCCCAAAAGAATCTCCTCAGTTCACTCCCTTCGAGTTAGTATTCAGGCATGAAGTGTTAACCCCATTGAAATTAATTAAAGAAAAATAGACAGGACCAAAGTCGGACATGTCGTACTCAGTTTATGTATCGGAGGTGATAGAGAGGTTACATCAAACAGGTGAGTTGGCTAAACAGCACCGAAGAAGGGCACAACCTACAATGAAGCAGCTGACACTTGTAAAAACTCTGAGATTTGGAAGTTTCCCGAGGGGATGACGTGTTAGTACTGTAACCAGTGGTAAGATATCCCTTCAGAACGAAGTTTAGTGGTCCCTATCAAATTGCAAAAAAGTTGTGTTAGGATAATTATCTAGTAAAGGTTCCACATAGAAAAAGAAGTATCGAGTACATCATGGTATTAGAGAGAAAGAACTGGAGAAATAGGTGCAAGTTACTGCCTCGGAGCGTGAAGAATAAAATCCAGATGATGTGGATATTGATGCGCCTTAAAATACATTAAAAACGAAGAAATCCTTGAGAAATAGAATTGGTGAGTGTGCTCTGTGTCTCAGCAGCATAGAACGCAGTTAAATATTTGTTATGGCAGTATAAGGACACAGCGCCGAATAAGGTGGCACGGTGGTTAGCACTGCTGCCTCACAGCGCCAGAGACCTGGATTCAATGGCTGCCTCAGCCGACTGACTCTGTGGAATTTGCACATTCTTCCCGTGTCTACGTGGGTTTCCTCCCACAGTTCAAAGATGTGCAGGTTAGGTGAATTGGCCGTGTTAAATTGTCCGTAGTGTTAGGTGAAGGGGTAAATGTAGGGGAAAGTGTCTGGGTGGGTTGAGCGTCAGTGTCGACTTGTTGTGCCGAAGGGCCTGTTTCCGCACTGTAAGTAATCTAAAGGTGGGGATAACTAACGCTATTGTACATAAAGTAGATGTATGCAATACTTCGCCCACAAAACAACAACCGTATTGGCTTAACCCTTGGAAAACTAGACCAACACAACGTGTCAGTTGACAGAACAATGTCAAGAGGCATTCGACCACTTGCAATCAATATTAACCACTGAACCAATTGTAGTTGCGCCGAATATTTTAAAACATTTTAAAGTCCCAATCAATGCTCGTGACGTAGAAATTGGACCTGTATTCCAACGGGACGGTGAAGATAAGATTGAACTGTCAGTTGATTACTTTTCAAAGAAGATCAACATCGACCAGCGGTAATACTCCCTGACCGAAAAAGAACAATTGGATATGTACCAGCCTTACAAAATTTAATGTGAATGACATAAACGATGTGTCAGAGATGGTCGTGTACGCGGATCACAATCCGCTTAGCTTCTAAAAGCACTCTAAATATAGTAAAAGGAGCCTATTTCGTTGGAGTCTTGAGTTGCAGGCTTTTAATTTTAAAAGCACTCTACATTTTATTGTTCATAAGAATGTAGAGAATACATTGTCGTGGATTTAACATAAATTTGAGATGAGACTTGTATATTTTTCATGTCATATATAATTTCCGGGAAGGTGACAAGGTGAAATTACATTAAAGTTATTTGTCTGTTCGGGTAATGCGTTAAAGAATAGAAAAAAAATCTTTTCATTCTGATGCTAATTTGTTTTTATTAAGTTTATGGAGGTGCAGACGTGTACTGCGCCTTTAAGAAAGTTAAAAGCTATCAGAACTATCTGATCGCACTAGGTTTTCTGATCAAAATACAATGTATTTTTTGGTCTAACAGTTACTGCAGCTGGTTGTCTGGAGATAAAGGAAAACACATCTATTGCAGCCAATCAGTTTAAACTATGCCTCAAAATGCCAAATTCCAATCAGGTTTGAATTTAGTGGAAAGGCCAATGAAACAATCCGCTGTTTTGGGGTATAAAACCGGGTAGACGTGAACAGTTGAGGAATGTCTACCAAGCTCCTAACACGTGCAGAGTTTCCAGAACATTAGCTCTTTTAAAAGTGCAGTTATCTGTGAACAATCAGTGAACGAGAAATCTAAACAAGAAGAACATTTACAGAGGAAGATAGAAAGGGAAGATTCGACAGCCTGGTTAAGAAATTTGACTTTTGTACACGTTAATAGACGGTTGGATCGTTTTACTATTAGAAAAGGCGAATATATGTTAGACGATGGCGTTCCGAAAAATTATTAGCTAATTATTCACTGTTATGCTTTCAGAAGTAAAGTTGTTTTTGTTTTTAAATTTATATCGTTCTTTGCCTCTCGAATTTTCACAGAATGCGGGACGGAATAACTCTCTTCTGTGTGGCTGGTTTAAGTGAATCAGGGGGCTTTACCCGTGTCGTCACAAAGGACAACTGTTTTTCAGTCCCTCATGCGAAGATTGAAAACATTACCATCCTGATAGATTCTGTCCCACTTCCTCCAAGAGGACGGAGGTTGGAAATGTCTGTCTCTTAATGAAAGTTGTGTTTGATGGTTTCCAGTGAAGAAATTTTAAAGCAAGTAAAATATATTCTCCTCTTCAACTGCCTGAAGAGACTGCTAAACAGTATCTTCTCCATGGATCCAGCTCGTTTGCCCCGCGCTCTTATTTTTATGCTCAATTAACTGACATCCAGTCGTTCAAAAATTATGTCAGTAATAAATGTTTCAGACAATGCAGAAAATGGAAATTTTGGGTAATGTTACAGACAATTCGCAGCTTCAAATAAAGACCAGTTTCCCCCACGATGTGACACACGAACATTGATAGAATCGTACTTTTTTAAAGACATGCAATTAAACTTATCACGAATCCATTCAGCCCATCTCGCATGCTGCACCATTCAACAGAATTGGGACTTAACTGTTTTGTCCTGAGCTTAATGTTACAGGCACTTACAGTCATTTAATACCTCGAATCCTGTCGCTGAGCATGTGACTCTCAGACACTTTCGTTGTGGTAATTTTCATCAAGCATCGTATCAGGAGCCATGTCCCATGCGGACGAACACTCCAAACACATTTATATATAACATCTGTTTCAAGAAAAGTTTATACAATAATCGACTCCATATACTCGTTTTGAAGGCAAGGCAAGTTATAATCAGTAGATATGCTTATTTAATTAGAAATTCCTTACTTTATTTCGCAAATGACAGCATCTGTCTGCAAGTCTCATTTCAAAGTAACACAAATCTTCCCGTGAATATATTATCTCGAAATAGAACTAAATTAAAGAACAGCACCTCAAGTGTTATTATCTCTGAAGGATTACCCATCAGTTTAAACTATGCCTCAAAATGCCAAATTCCAATCAGGTTTGAATTTAGTGGAAAGGCCAATGAAACAATCCGCTGTTTTGGGGTATAAAACCGGGTAGACGTGAACAGTTGAGGAATGTCTACCAAGCTCCTAACACGTGCAGAGTTCCCAGAAAATTAGCTCTTTTAAAAGTGCAGTTATCTATGAACAATCAGTGAACGAGAAATCAAAACAAGAAGAACATTTACAGAGGAAGATAGAAAGGGAAGATTCGACAGCCTGGTTAAGAAATTTGACTTTTGTACACCTTAATAGACGGTTGGATCGTTTTACTATTAGAAAAGGCGAATATATGTTAGACGATGGCGTTCCGATAAAACTATTAGCTAATTATTTACTGTTATGCTTTCAAAAGTAAAGTTGTTTTTGTTTTTAAATTTATATCGTTCTTTGCCTCTCGAATTTTCACAGAATGCGGGATGGAATAACTCTCTTCCGTGTGGCTGGTTTAAGTGAATCAGGGGGCTTTACCCGTGTCGTCATACAGGACAACTATTTTTCAGTCCCTCATGCGAAGATTGAAAACATTACCATCCTGATAGATTCTGTCCCACTTCCTCGAAGAGGACGGAGGTTGGAAATGTCTGTCTCTTAATGAAAGTTGTGTTTGATGGTTTGCAGTGAAGAAATTTTAAAACAAGTAAAATATATTCTCCTCTTCAACTGCCTGAAGAGACTGCTAAACAACATCTTCTCCATGGATCCAACTTGTTTGCCCCGCGCTCTTATTTTTATGCTCAATTAACTGACATCCAGTCGTTCAAAAATTATGTCAGTAATAAATGTTTCAGACAATGCAGAAAATGGAAATTTTGGGTAATGTTACAGACAATTCGCAGCTTCAAATAAAGACCAGTTTCCCCCACGATGTGACACACGAACATTGATAGAATCGTACTTTTTTAAACACATGCAATTAAACGTATCACGAATCCATTCAGCCCATCGCGCATGCTGCACCATTCAACAGAATTGGGACTTAGCTGTTTTGTCCTGAGCTTAATGTTACAGGCACTTACAGTCATTTAATACCTCGAATCCTGTCGCTGAGCATGTGACTCTCAGACACTTTCTTTGTGGTAATTTTCATCAAGCATCGTATCAGGAGCCATGTCCCATGCGGACGAACACTCCAAACACATTTATATATAACATCTGTTTCAAGAAACTTTTATACAATAATCGACTCCATATACTCGTTTTGAAGGCATGGCATTTAAGTTATAATCAGTAGATATGCTTATTTAATTAGAAATTCCTTACTTTATTTCGCAAATGACAGCATCCGTCTGCAAGTCTCATTTCAAAGTAACACAAATCTTCCCGTGAATATATTATCTCGAAATAGAACTAAATTAAAGAACAGCACCTCAAGTGTTATTATCTCTCAAGGATTACCCGGCTCACGTGAAACTTGGCTAAGAAGGAAGAAAATTTAAGATGGACACATGTCACCAAATGTATGATGTGTGAAAGGGTGGCTCCATTCCGTTAGGCACTGGCATCAGTGTAGGGGCAGTAGGAACTGGATCATTGGTATGGGCTCCACCTGAACTGACCTGTCACCAGGATTCGAGCAGAAATATAGAACATTGTGATCACAAAGACTGAAACGTAGTTATGGGGGACGGGCTTATGAGAGATTTCTGAAGTTTACAGAATGAATAATAGTAGAGACAGTATAGAGTAGGTCAGTAATCAATCTTCATGCAGAATAGATAAGTATTGGAAGAGTTATATTTAGCGCAGTGCTGAGGATCCTTCAATTAAATGCACACAACTAAGTTGCTGCCGAACCGGTCGTCCAAAATTATTGATTCACAATGAAGTTCGATGAAGTGGTCAGTAACTAGCATATGCAGGGAAAGAGAAAACAGCTTGTTAACATGATGTCAATAAGCATCAGGCATAAGTCATCCAGGCTGCAGCTGCCCACAGACGCGTTGCAAAAAAACACGATTGCTATAGATCCTGTAATATGCACTTGAAGCTAGACATGACTGGTAAATGCTCTCTGTCCAATCGGAAGCATCAAGTCATCCACCAGACACAGAGATTCTTCACACCGTTATTTTGAGCACCCAGCACATACCGTAATAAACATCTAACAGCCGTCCTGCCATCAATGTGCCTATATCTGGTTGAATCTGATTGACCAGTGTAATTGAACTTGACCAATCCATTGGCAGATCTTCAAAACCCTCCAAAAAGGGCGCAAAGTAGTTTAAGGATGACAATCGCCACAAAACTCCAGAACAGCAACAGAAAAAGAAGATTTCCCTTGGATTCTCGGAAGAAGACCAGTTGACGTCACCACATGGAGCCGGCACAACACGACTGTGGTGGTAGACAATCATACGAAGTAAAGTTAAAGCAAATGTTTGTTCTGCTAATGTCATTAATATATAGCATTCAGTTATGTTCTAGCATTAATTATTGCCAATAACTGAGCATTGTTCCGTGTCATTGCTAAGAGTTGAGTGACAGCCCTTTTTCTCAATATAAGAATTTAAACACATTGTGTGGCAAGCGCAACAACAGAGAATCCGGTAAATTAGCTGGTAGCACCATGGTCGTGGTGCAATGTTGTGGGTATCAGAGAGATGTGGCTACAAGAGAGTCACTGATGGGAAATATTTATTTCAGAATATATTAAACGGGCAGGTAGGTGGGCCGAGAGGACAATGAAACATTGCGGGTAAAGAATAAAGTTCAATTAATAGCGAGGAGCAAAATTTCGTCAGAAGGCATGGAATCACATTGGGGAAAACAGAAGATTGACCTCCGTGCAGATCTCGTCGCAGCGTCAATATGTGAAGTAAGACTTAAATCAGGAGATAGATGTATCGCGCAAAAAAATGCACTATTACTGGTATTAAAGGGAAATTGTATACGCAGATTGACTGGGAAAATCAATTCGTTGTCGATATCAAGCAAATGAATTTTTGAAATGAATACAAGACTTTCTTGGACCAACTAGAGTCTGGACAATGTGGATTTGGTGATGTGGAATGAATTATCTTTGATTAGAAAGCTGAAATTAAAGAAGTGCTGCGGCGACAGTGACAGCAATATAATTAATTTAATTTTCCAGTTTGCGAAGGCCAGGCTGCGGTCAGACTTAATATAACATTTCAAACAAAAGTGATAAAGATGTGGCGAAGGAGTTGACCAGAGGTGATTGGAAGGGTAAATGACCAGGGAAAGCGGTTGACTGAAAATGGCTTCAGCTTGTGGGTGTATTTCGGTTGGCACAGCAGAAATTTATTCCAATGAATGAAACACATTCGCGGGGAGAGTGAGGACAGATAAGGAAAGAAAGTGAAGTAACACGCATGTTGAAGGCGATGGAAGAGAGAAGACGAGAGATTTTGGGCTGATGAGGCTGATCCAGGATGATGATTAGATTATTTGTTCATTATTAAGGATGAGCTTCCAAAGTTATTGGAAGTGCATGGAAAATAGTTTTAAGTCAGCACGGTTTCACTAAGCAGCGGTCATGTCTGATAATTCGATTGAAATTCGTTGAGGCAGTAATAAACAAGCGAGCAGAATGGAAGCCATGGTGGGTCAGTGGTTACCAGTGTTTCCTCACAGCATCACAGACCCAGTTTCGATTCCAGTCACGGGCAACCGTCTGTCTGGAGTTCGCAGTGTCTGTGTATGCTAATGGCGGGTACCCCGCTCTCCTCCACAATTAAATGGTTTGTAGAATTTCTACAGTGTGGAAACGTCCCCTTCGGTAAAACAAGTCCACACTAAACCTCTGAAGAGTAACCCACCAAGAGTTATTCCTGCACCCTGTATTTAGCCCTGACTAATTCACCTAACCTACACTTTCCTGAATATTATAGACAATTTTGCATGGCTAATTCACCTCATCAGCCTTTCTTTCGATTAGGTGAGCAGGTTATGTGAATTGCCCACAGAGATCAGGAATGTTTAGGTTAGGTGCACTCGTCAGTGGTAAATAATGGATAAGAGGAGAGTGGATTGGCATTGATTAGGTTACCATTCGGTGTATCATTGTGGATCTGTTGGGATAAAGACCCTGTATCCACACTCGCGATTCTTCGAGTCAGTAAATGTGATCTTTGGATTTCCAGAAAACCTTTGTGATAAAGCGCCGAACAGGAGGTTGCTGAACAAGATCAGAGACAATGATTTTAGTGACAAGATTTTGTCATGCATGTCAGCTTGGCTCTTTTGCAGGAGACCGAGGTAATGGATAAAGGTGTCTTTTTTCAGCTTGGCACTGGCTATGAGCAGAGTTCCACAGAAATCAGCGTTGGGACCACAACAGTCCACGCTCGAGCTTAACAATCTGAACGAAGATGACACAAAAATAGATTGAGGGGCAGGTAATTTTGTGGTGCGAGAGAGTCAGCAGGATGACAAGTCCCTCAACGTGGACGCAGAGTTGAACAAGTAAATTGAGTACTCATACCTAACACTTTGTGACGCAAACCATTTATAATAAGAGATGTGTTGGGTGGGTGTTCAGCTGTTCAGACCTTTGGCTAGTCAGCAGATGGACAAAGGTGTGCATTTCTGATAAACGCATTATTGAAATGGCGTGATTGGACTGGAACGGTGCAGAAGAGAATCAGAGTCAAAAAGTGTTGCGCTGGAAAAGCACAACAGTTCAGGCAGCATCCGAGGAGCAGGAGAATTGACGTTTTTCGCATAAGCTTTTCATCACGAATTTCTGCTGAAAGGCTTAAGGCTGAAACATTGATTCTACTTCTCCTCCGATGCTGCTGTAAATGCTGTGCTTTTCCAGGGCCACACTTTACAACTTTGATCTCCAGCATCTGCGCTACTCATTGCTTCCTAGTGGCAGGAGAGATTTACTAGGATGTCAAAGGACTACATGTCGGAATTTCAGCCGACTGAATCATCTCCACCATTCATTATAGACCTGATAGCACTCATGTTACCTTCCTCCATTTTCCACATGATTTTCTTCCTCAATAAAACATCTGTCCAACTCATATTGAATATATTTCACGTAACAGCTCAACAACTCTCTGTGTTGTAAAATTCCACAGAATCACTGAAGGAAATTGTAGAGATGGATTGAGGTCAGAGATAAGGAACTCAGAATGTGACCTCCTGATTGGCTATGTTCATCTGAGCGAATCAGGGAAATCTGGCTGAGAAATAAAATCAGGAGATTTAAAATCTCCACAGTTTCTGTCACTGACTCTGTACTGGCTGGGCCACAGTCAGTGTCTTCCTGTTGCTGCTGGTTTCTGTTTTTTTTTTGGGTGGGTGAACCTGATTCCGGAACTGGCTGAATTATATAGCCAATTTGTGAACTGGTATTCACTTTTTAGTGAGAACTGCCTGAACAGGCAATGTCGTTCAGGTATAATTCAGTTTTCATCAGTAAGCTGTTATTTCACTGGTTCGGTTATAGTCTGTGTGCTACTGTTTCCTCTCTTAGTTTGAGGAAAGGACAATGTTGATGTTGTGGCAGGGCTCAGCTCCTGCACTCTAGTTTTCTTGTTTATGTTTTGTTGTTTGTGTCTCACTCATTTTCGGTGTTTGTACTGAGCTCTTGTCAGAAAATGCGTTTTACCAGATGAGCTGCTCCTGTGGTAATGCCAGGCCCTGGCATTGGGCCTCTGTAAAGACTGAACACCAGGTACTGGGAGCTGAGAGCTTGCTGCATTCTGGAGGTCGGGAGTAGACTCTGCATTTGGGCGTGGTCCAAACCCCTGTGAGTTAACTGCACGTTTACAGTGTTATGTGTTCCTGTGAGTAATCCTGTTTCTCTATGGATGAGCCAGGATTCTATGGAGACTGAACAGCTGTTGGGTGTGCATTTGATGTCTTCGAGCGTGTACTCTGCCCTCGGTTGTGGCCCTCGGTTGTGGATTCTGTTTTTCGTAATGTACTCTGCAGTTTGGAGGGAACACTATTTCTGGCAATGCATTTCTAACACTGGAGTAAACACTGTTCCTGGGAGTGAACTCTACATTTTGAAGAGATCTTTTTTATCAGAAGCAATTCTGTAGTAGAAAGGACTCTGTTTGTTGATAATTGGTTTTGTCTTGTTGCGTGCAGGGTTTCTCACCTGCATTGCCTTGTGTGTCCCTGGGTCTGGCAGGCCCTACTGTGAGCATAAAGGCACATAGTTCGTCCAGAAAGCTGTCACCCCGAGAGCCGGGGCTTGCGTAGGCCATCCTGATGCCAGTCACCCAGAGCACTGGAAGGTGGGTAGGCCGTTCTGAGCGCTGTAGCCCCGAGAAGAGGTAGGCGGGACGGGTTATAGTCGAGCTGATCAGAAGATGTTTCATAGCGGCCGAGAGCCAAAAGGTGCATAGCGGCTGACCGAAATCCGGAAGGCATCTGGGCTGTACTGCACGCTATCGTCCCAGGGAAGTGGGCGGGCTGTCCGAGAGGTGGCTGGAATGTGTGTCAGGACAGTTTACAGGCCGGATGTTGCGTCGGAGTGGGCGAGACCCAGATGGTACATAGGCACAGATCGAGAGTTGGAAGGCGGGTAGGCCCGATTCAAAGCTGCCAACACGGCAGAAACCGGGGTGGGCTCTCTTAGTGATGGCTGGAAAGTGCAAAAGGCTTGTTAGGTGGGTCGGAAGGTGGATAGGCTGTCCTGTCCAGTGTTAACCCGGAGGGTTGGGAAAACAGAATGGTTTGTCCGACAACTGGCCATAAGCTTTTTCAGGGTGGACCAAGAACCAGAAGGGGCATGAGGAAAACCAAGAGCCGGAACGGGCATAGACTCGGGCTGCCTTATGATGGCTAGAAGATGGGAGGTACAAGCGGCTTCCTGGGTTGCTGTTCGTCTGCATTTTATGCACATTTCAATGTAATTGGACTGTCATATATGTATTTATCATTATTACTGTTTTGTGGTGATTGAAACTGTGATTTGAGGTTTGTGCACATTTCACTGAAAACTAGTCAAACGGAAGGCTTTGAAGCCTGCTATGCTGCTCTTCTCCCTTGTAAAATTGTTGATTCTTTCTATGCATCTGTAAATGTTAACTATTTTGTAAACTGAATTGTTTAATAAAGATTTAAAAAGCAGGAGAATTATAATGATCTCGGTTTCGGGCACTGACTCTGTGCTGGCTGGGCCACAGTCAGTATGATCCTGTTATTTTTGGTTTCTGTTTCTTTTCGTGGAGGTGGGGGTGGGTGACATGATTCCTGAACTGGCTGAATTATATAGCCAGTTTGTTGACTGGTATTCCTTTTTTAGTGATAACTGATTTCTAAACTGCCTAACCACGATGTCAATATATTTGAGGTGTAATTCTGTGTTCATTTGGAAACTGGTGGTTCACTGGCTGGTAACAGCCTGTGTGCTCCTCTTTGCTCTTTTATTTTCAGAAAAAAGACAATGTTGATTTTGTGGCAGGGCGTATCCCTTCCATGCTGGTTTTCTTTTTTTTTTTGCGACGTGTCTTCACTTTTTTTGTTGTTTCGACTGAGCCCTTGTGAGAAAATACATTTTATCAAATCAGCCTGGGATTGGGCCTCTGGAAAGACTGAATGTGTGCTGATGTGAACACCTGCTACACATTGGAATTCGGGAGTAGTCCCAGATTTTGGGAGTGGAGTAAACCCCTGCGAGTTAACTGCATCTTCACAATGACCTGTGTTCCATGGAGTGAGCCTGGTTTTCTATGGAAGAGCCACGAAATTATGGAGACTGAAAAATTGTGGGCTGTGGCGTGTGCAGAGTCGACTCTGTCCTTCGTTATGGACTGTGTTTTTTATCAATGAACTCTACTTTCGAAGTAGTCTCCATTTCTGACAAGGCATTTTGTATACTAGAACAGACTCTTTTCCTTGGAATAGACTCGACATTTTGAAGAAAATTGTTATTGGCCATGGGCTTTGTGTACTACAAACGTCTCTGCTTCTCGATAATTGATTGCCTTGTTGCTTGTTAGGTTCATCACCTGCATTGCCTTGTGTTCTTGCGTCAATCAGGCCTCGCTGTGAGCTGGAAGGTTCATAAGTCGTCCTGGAAACTGTCACCCCGAGAGTGGCAGGGTGTGAACCTGGCTGTGGGTAAGACATCCCGAAAGCCGAAGGATGGGTAAGACATCTCGATGCCAGTCGCCCAGAGAGACGGAATATGGTTAGGCTGTTCGGAGCACTGTCGTATAGAGCAAGGGGTAATCGGCACGTGCTGCCCTAGAGGTGGCCAGTAGGTGTGTCAGATCGGCTGAGAGTCAGAAGGTCCGTACGGCCAGGCCGAGATCCAGAAGGCATGTCTGCTGTCATCACAGTGAGGGGCACGGGCTGTCCAAGAGGTGCCAGAAGGTGTATCAGGGACGTCCAAAGGCCGGATGTCACAATGAGGTGGGCGTCAGCCCAAAGGTAAGTAGGGGCAGACTGAGAGCTAGAAGGAGGGTAGGCTATCCTCACCGCTGTCAACCCGGAAGGTACCGGGGCAGGCTGTCATAGAGGTGACTGGAAGGTGCAAAGGTCAGTTAGGGAAACTGGAAGGTGGGTAGGCTGCCCTCCCGGAGGTTGGGGGCAGCAGGATTGGCTGTTTTGGAGGTGGCCAGAAGCTGTGTCAGGGTGGACCGCGAAGCCACAAGAAGCATGGGAGAAACTGAGTGCCAGAAGTGGCGTAGGGCAGGCTGCCTCAGAGTGGCTGGAAGTCGGAAGGTCGAGTGGCTTGCTGGGTTGCATGGGGATTTGCATTTGTTTCACTTTTTAAAAGTAATTAGACCGTCTTATCTGTACTTTTTACAGTTTTGTGATGGTGGAAAGTGGGATTTGAGGTTTCTCCTAAGTTCCTGAAATCTAGTTAAATGGTAGTGTTTGTTTCTTGGCTTTGCTGCTCCTCTCCTCTATAAAATTGCCCTTTCTCTGCATGCAGCTGTTAATGTTAACTATTTTGTAAACTGTGTATTGTTTAATAAAGTTATATACAACGGACTTAGAATCTCCTCGTTTGAAGACACTGACTCTCTGCTCGCTCGCCCACAGTCAGTGTGTCCTGCTTGTACTCAGGTAAAGAGATTCCTTTTCTTTTCCCACTTGTTTAGGGAAGATATTTGTTTCTATGTCAGAATTCTGTTTTTTTTTGTGGTTGTTTTTTTTTTAGTTTGAGCAGAGCTCAGCTGCACAGACAGCTACCACCTCCGCCGCTGCTGCTGCAGCCTGGGCATTCTCACACCACTGCAGCCTGGGCCTTGCCTATACCTCATCACTGCCGCTGCTGCGTGGGCCTCTTGCGACTGCTGCCTGAGCCTGTTGCTGCTGGCTGCCTCCAATTCTGCCACTTGGGTGTGCCTCTACTGCTGCTGCCTGTGGTCTGCCTCCACTTCTGCTTCCTGGGGCCTGCCTTGGGAACCCACTGAAATTAAAATCTCGGCGGCTTTCCTCCAACACTGCTACCTGACGCTTGCCTTGCCCCCTCCCCCAGCCCCGAAGACCGCCACTGTTGCCTAGTAATTGACTCCAACGCTGCTGCCTGAGGTATGCCTCTATTCCTGCTGCCGGGGACTTTCTCGGTCCCCCCAAAACTTAGGGCTGCCGCTGCTGCTCGGTGTCTGCCACCACTGCTGCCTGAGAGTTGCCTTGGGACCCCTTCACAGGACATAAGATCGCCACCAGTTTCTGGGGCCTTCCTCCACCACAGCTTCCTGGAGCATGCCATGGTCCTCCACTGTTGCTTTTGCCTGGGGCCTGCTTCCTCTGCCACAGCTTGGTGCCCTACAATGCCGGAGACTTGTTGCTGCTGCCTGGGCCATCGTATATGCCACCCACATTTGGTATTTGCTTCACATTCCGTTGCCACGGGAAAAGATTGGTGGTGGGTTCACAGGCTGTTGCTGGGTTAAAGAGTGGGGATGGGCACACAGACTGTTATTAAGAGAACATAATGTGGATGGGTTCATGGGCTGTTGCTACAAAATCTGAGTAGAATGGGTTCACATGCCATTGCTGGGAGAATAGAGAGAGGCCATGTTCACAGACCGTTGCTCGTGGAGCAGAGTGGGAATGGGTTCACAGACCATTTCAAGAATGGCAGAGTGGGGATGGCTGTTCGGAACCAGTGTGGAGGTAAATACAGGCAGTTGCCAGGGGATCAGAGTGGGAGTACTTTCACAGGCCGTTGTAAGCGAAATGAATGTGAATGGTGTCACAGGCCGTTCCAATGAGAACACACTGTGGATGTAGACACAGGCAGTTGCTTGGGTAAAGGAGAGGGCATGGGGACTCAGACTGCTGCGAGGTGAACAGAGTTTGTTAAAAGCCTCAGGTTGCTGCTAGGGGATCTGAATGGGACGGGAATTCAGACAGTTGCATGGGGAAGACAGGGTGAGGTTCGGAAAAGGGCCGTGATGGGGTAATAACCAATTGTTAGGAGAAAGCAGTGGGAATGGTGTCACAAGCAGTTCTGAGTAGAACAGAATGAGAACGGGATGACAGACCGTTTCGAGGAGAACACAATGTGGATGAGTTCACAGGCCGTTGCTTTGGGAACTGTGTAGTATGGGCTTATAGGCTGTTTCTAGGTGTACGGAGTGTGGATGAGTTTACAGGCAGTTACTAGGAGAACACAGCCGGCGTACAGTCACAAGCAATGGCGAGGAGAACAGAGTGGGGATGGGACCACAGTCTGTTGCTAGGGGAATAGAGTGGGGATGGGTTCACAGGCCGATGCTCAGGGATCAGAGTGGGGAGAATTTCAGAGGCCGATGCTGGGGGAACAGATTGGGGATGTGGCCACAGTTTGTTAATAGGTAAACAGCGTGAGGAGGGGCCCACTGGCTGTTGCGAGCAAACAGAATGGGGACAGAATCTCTCGCCGTTGCTCAGCGATCAGAATGGGGATAGGTTAATACGCTGTTGCTCGGAGAACACAGTGTGGATGGTCCATGGATAGTTGCTAGAGGAACAGAGTGGAGATGCGGTTACAGGTAGTTGCTAGGGGTGCAGAGTGGGTATAGGTTCATAGGCCGTTGCACAGGGAACAGAATGGGAATGGATTTACAGGCTGTTGCTCGAAGAATACCGTGTGGATGTTTTCGCGGGCAGTTGCCAGAAGAACAGAGTGAAGATGCGGTAACAGGCAGTTACTAGGGGCGTAGAGTGGGTATGGGTTCACATGCCGTTGCTCGGAGGACAGACCGGAGAGGCGGTCACAGGCAGTTGCTAGGAGAAAGAAGTAGGGATAGGGTCACAGGCTGTTGCAAGGAGAAAAGAGTGTGGATGTGTTGACAAGCCGTTGCTTGTGGAAAAGACTGGGGACAGGTTCATAGACGGTTACTAGGCGAACAGGGTGAGGAATGGAACAGAATTGGCGTTGTTTCATCGGCTGACGTTCGCGAATCTGAGCGGGGTGGATTCACAGGCCGTTGCTGGGCAAACAGATTGGGTTAGCGTTCAAACTCCGTTGCTAGGGAAAAGAGAGGGAATTCGTTCACAGACCATTGCGAGTACAGCAGAGATCGAATGACAGGCCGTTGCAAGGCGACCAGAGTGGGGCTGGAAACATAGACTGTTGTTTGGGGACCAGAGTGGGGCGCGTTTGACAGGACGTTGCTGGGAGATCAGAGAGAGGATGGGTTCACAGATCCCTGAGGTAAGGCACAGAATCTCACTAGGACATGTGGGACACTTGTTTTCATAAATGTTGACATAACATACACAATCAGGCAAGTATTATTGAATTAGTAAAACAAATTGGTTTAATTTATGATGGGATACTGTGTGCATTTGTGGTCACGTCCTGACAGGAAGATAGGATAACACCGGAAGGTTTACAGAAGAGATTCCCCGAAATGTTGACAGTGATGGAGAAATTTAGCTATGAGGAGAGACTTCGTAGATCTAATTTGTTTTCTTTACAGCAGTGAAAGCTGAGGTGGCTACGTGACTGTGGTCTGTAAGATCATGAAGGGTACGGGCATGCTATGTAAACAGCATGGGTATTGGGTCCATAACGACAGGATATAGTTTATGGCTGAAATTCAAAGCGGATTTGAAAAAAAGGACATTTTTGCCCTCACTGCATGGCGGGAATCTGGAATACGGTGCCTCAGAAGGGAGTCTGGCTGGAATCGTTATAATCTTTCCCAGATATTTGGATGACAAATTGAAATAGTGTAACACTTAAGCATATTGACCAAGTGCAGGACATTTGGATTAACAGGCCTTTCTGTGAGCATATTCTCCATGGGGTCTCGTTTGGCCAAAGTGCCTTTACTGCACTGTGTAACTGCATGGTTCTGGCCCACGCTGACATGCTGCACGATTACAACATTTCCACAATCTGTTTTCCACATGTACGCAGCAAGTCACCAATGTCAACAGTGATACTGTGATCTACAGTTGCAGCAACAAAGCATTTTCAATCTCATGTTGCAAATCTACTTCCATATTTCAGACTGGTCACTAGGGAACGAGTTGGAATTTGCGAGAGTTGATTTTCAGATCATGGAATGATGTGTCGACTGTGAATTGTAAACTTTATTTTCGTTCATCTGTGACATCAAACATTTTCCCAAGGCACACATGACGTTTGCCCACTGGTTCTTGGTAAGGTTTCAAGGAAGAGCCATGAGGCGTACTTTATTTCCAATAGGAAGCTCCGAGAATTGGTTGGTGACTTCCTTCTTGAGATGAAACCCAATTCCGTACCTCCTTGGTTGATTTCCGGTTTTTAAGTTCAGAACAATGTTTAATTACTATTATCCTCCTTCAGCTGCCAATCACCTGCTTTTTGAGTTGTCTGTCGGGCAACATTATTCATGTTGAATAGCCTGCGTTCACGGGCGTCAAAGAACATTCTTCATTCTGGATAAATATTTAGCTCGTTATCTATGAGGATTCGTACACACCAAATTTAGACCAAGTTTGATTGTGGATTTCTTGAGATGAGCCTTTTGGTACATTTTTCCAGCCAGTTTGATGACGGATCAGTTCATTTTAGGGCATTTCCTCTGGCCTCCTAGTCGCTCAGCGTGTATCCTGCAGGTTGCTGCTCACTCATGAAGAAAACTGTCAAAACGTTCACTTCAATTTTTTCCCAGAGTGAACGCCTGAATGGAGCTCCATCTGCTCAGTGCCGTCCAAGGCATGACATTTTGAGGTCTCACAGACCTGTCCCTGTCACGTCTCACAAATCGCCACAAGGACTTAATATTATGTAAGTGTGAGGCCAGTGGAGTTGGCTGGTGAGTTGAATTGCTGTATGCTGATGAATTGCGCAAAACAACTTTTAACTTAGGAAAGATGTTGCGCATCAGAACGCACACTGTCCTTGACAGAAGCAGCATGTTGTGCCAGTGACATATAGACCTCAAAGACCTCTGCACAGTTACAGCCTTCGTCTGCAGTTACAACTTTGATATCACTTGCGTGCCTCGACATCGATTGTAATAACGTTAGCGGAGCAGCAGAATATTCGAGTCTCTGCACCACAGCAAGGTGGCAATTTAGGAAAAGGTTGTCATGGGTCATAAATGCAGAATAGCCGCATTGTGGCCGAGCGGTCTATAGATTGTAATCAGGCTTTAGGCTCTAATCACTTGACAGTCATGGTTTCATATTCAATGCCAGGTAAACCTTTTACGACTATTGACCTCTTAGATCCTTCCATAATGATGAAGAAAACGACGGTGCCATATTGGATACTGGCAGTCAGATGAATGAGGGATTGTACACATTGCAGGGTGACTGATGGAGTTTCGACGCGGACATAGCAGTGGTTTGTCTTTTGTATCTGCTGTCAACAGTTTTTAATATCTAACAATGACATTGGTTTACATCCTTTTCTTTGGCTTTGGAAGAATCAGCATCTGCAGACTCACTTTCTCCTCCTTTGGAAGAATCAAACCGATCTAGGAAATTAATCCATCCAAGCGAAACAACAAACGTTAACTCGCTGAAATATAGAACGCTGGAAATGTTAAATAAGAAACACAAATGGACAGTCGAAATTCAGCAGGCATGTCAGCTTCCCTGGAGAGAAAGAAGAGTTAATATTCCCAGCCCAGTGACTCTGATTCAGAAAAGAACACGTTGACACATTGTTTCTGGCAATCACACTCGTGTCCAAATTAGTCAGAATGTAGATTGGCATCTCTGTTCTCTATGGTGTAGTTTGTAGTTGTCAGTGAGGATTTTTGCTGTAAGAAGGTTTCCCACAATAATTCCATGTCCACCGTTAATCTCTACATCTGTGAGGAAATTGGATTTGAACAAACACAGATAGAATGCTCACATCTTTGCTTCCACAATGGGACAGGGTCAAGCTGTAAGGTTTTATCCGAACCTAGCCAGTCCTCCGCTACCAGCAGAATGCGACCACTGAGGTTGCAATTAGCGGCTTCCTGCCACTGTCCGAGACGCAAAATGCTGTCATCCAGGCATAACTGCCGAAAACAACATGGGCAGGCACAGGAAAACACAGGGAGATTATGTCACACTGAATACACCTTTAAACAGCATTGATACAAACCACAAGTTGGAAAGTCCCAAATAAAACAAAAAGAAAACAAACCAACTTCTTAAATAGGAAAATTGCAAACTCCTTATGTGTGTTAAAATGCTGATAGTCGTGAATCTGAAAATACCGTCAATGGGACTCAAATGAAACAGCGACTTGAATTCCATTATTTGCCAATCAGGTTTTTAAATCAGTTCATTCTTCGCATTGCAGGTAGAATAAGACATTTATTGGAAAGGCATGAATGTGTGGGATTGCCAGGAAAAAGATGCGATTGGCATTTCGTAAGATGCTCAGTCAGAGAGCCGCAACAAAACACAGAAGCTGTATTTCGGTCTTATACAATGATATTTGTGTGACTCTAAACCCTGCATAGTGAAACTGCCGCATACACCGTGATTTCACCAACACCTCGATCCACTGTACTGTACAATCTGTCAGAACACGTGTCACTTCTTTTTCACTTATTCCGTTATTTGGGACTGGTCTGTAGGTCTTAATTGAAATTAATTCTCTTACTGAAAATGCATTTTCAATTGAAAAGCATGGGCAGTCGAAGCAGGTTCAGTTCGACCAACAGAATATGGACACAGAACAATACAGTGCAGTACAGTCCTCGATGTTCCGCCGACCTGTGAAACTAATTCAAAACTCATCTAACCTACACTATTTCATCTTCGTCCATTCGTCTTTCCAGTTACCATTTAAAAGTCCTTAAAGTTGGTGAGTCTACTCTTGTTGCAGGCAGTGCGTTATAAGTCCCTACTCTTCCCTGATTAAAACAAAACTACCTCTGACATCTGTCCTATATCTATCACCTCTCAATTTAAAGCGACGTCACCTCATGCTTGCTATCATAATCCGATGAAAAAGCTCACAACGTCTAGCCTATCTCACCCTACGATTACCTTATGTGTCGAAATAATGTCACCTTTCAAACTTCTTCTGTCTGAAGAAAATAGCCTCAAGTCCATCAGACATTCCTCGTCAGACCTTTCTTACATACTCGGCTTCATTCTAGCAAAACCTTCCTTCCATACCAGGCAACAACCAGCGATCCCAAAACCACGCTTTTACCATAGACAAAGAACAAGTGCTAAAACACCTACTGCTTCACCTAGGAATGGCCTACAACTCCAATGATGAACAACGCCCTTGAAATTACTTTCCATAGTTCACCTAGAAAACGCCAATCATGCTACACATTCTCTGTTCTCGGAGCAACAGTCTATGGCGAAACTGTCATTCCGTTTTCCACTTTCTTGAACCCATCTGCCACACTGCACCCGTAGCAACAATCAATCACCCTTTGTTCAATCTGTTCCGTTTCCAACTGTTTGCGACCCATTCCCATACTGCTCCGGAGAAACCATCTTTAACTTAACTGATCACTTTTCCACTAGCGTCATCCTTCTTCCAATCGGTCATCCATTTATCGAGCAACAGGCAGGTTCCGCACGCCTGCACTGGACCCTGGAAATGGTCTCAGGGCCCTTAACGATTCGTTACCTCTCCAAACGCCTGGCGGCCCCAAACACATTTGTTTCCAAGACCAACGCCCAGTGGTCTTACTTTCAAACTTTTACCCGAGCAACATTCTCTGGATCTATCATTTCAGTTCTCCTGGTTGAACACAATGGATCGCACCGACACTTTCCACGAAGCAACAGACAGTAGACACACATCCACACTTTTCACTCGTGCTCGAACGCTTTCCTGTCCACTGGCCACGCAAAGCGTGAGAAAGTGAGAGAAAGACAAATGCGGACAAAGTGATGAAACTGGGAGAGAGGAAGAGGAGAGAGGAATGTAGTGAGAACGTGAGATGAACAGAGGGGAAGAAAATTCGGCGAAGGGGCAGCGAAACGTGAGAAATTGGACGTTTAATGGCTGGAGGAGAACGAAAGATACTGTGTGAGTCGGGGCTGATTCGCAAAGCAATGGAACAAAGGTGAGAGATTAATTCTGCCGAGCCCACCTCGGTATGTGTGATATCTGAGGTTAAAGCAAGGTTACAGTGACGTACATTCAACTGCTGATTCAGCCTTTGGACCCTCTTCGACCCAAAGGATCAGGGACTGCGGGTCAAGTCTGACGCTTGAATAGAGCGGTGCTGGAAAAACACAGCAGTTTAGGCAGCATCCGAGGAGCAGGAAAATCGATGTTTTCGGGCAAATGCCCTCAATTCCTGATGAAGGGCTTTTGCCCGAAAACGTCGATTTTCCTGCTCCTCGGATGCTGCCTGAACTGCTGTGCATTTCCTGCACCACTCTAATCTAGAATCTGGTGTCCGGCATCTGCAGTCGTTGTTTTTATCACTGCTCAGCTTCATCAACAAACTAAAGTCAATTTTTCTGTTTGGCACGTGTTAACGAATATTTTGATGTTTTAAAATTAAAGGGAAAGACAAAGTAAGTGAAATGCTGGGTTCTTTTTTCCGGCTGGCTCCTGAGTTAGACAAATCCACCATTGTGATCCCCTTGCAGCACCCAATGCTCCCACAGCAACTCCATTGCCCGGGCAAAAGATTGTGAATTTCCCCCGCACCTGTTTGCTGATAACACACTTCGCCAATCGTACTGGACTGTGAACAAAACGACACAGCCTCTGCCTACCCCTTGCTACATTCTACGGCCCTACACAGGACTTCTTTCCCCTCATAACTACTTGGTTGTCCCACAATAACCGTTCCATTAGCCTGTGTGCATACCTTAACTGTGTTGCCCGAACAACATACTGTTTCTTCCCTGCGAATGGCTTGTAGCCCCATCCACTCTCTATTCCTGTTGCCATGCTGTGTGGTTCCTCCCACCCTCTGGTTCCCGAGAAATGACATGTGATGCCATCCATTATCTATTGCCCAACAACAGCAGCTTCCAAATCCGGCCGTGCTCCCATTGGAACACAATGCAGCTGCACATCCAGTCAGTCCTCGGAGTATTTGCTTATGGCCCTATCCAAATCTGTTCCATTTTTACTGGAAATGTCCCACGCTGATTCTAATGTATCAGCAATTGCCTTGAAACAATCCCCGCTCTATTCCTCTGTCAACAGCTAATGATCATATATTCACTCGGTTTCTCAAGGAAAGGCTCTGAATCCACTCATACTTTGTTTCACGAACAATGACGTGCATCCTCAACTTCACTCTTCATTCCTATCAACAGCTTGCTCCTCCAGGTGCTACACTCGTCTCCCCTTGCAACATCCAGGGAACCTGGACTAAATCATCTCCACACAGAGTGCGTGTGGTCCAAATCCTCGCAGTGACTGTGCCCAATGGAATCTCTGTTCCATTCGCAACAGCAGGTGGTCCCATCAACTCTCCTCACCAACCACATCCGCATTCAGTTCTCATCGCATTGGCTTGGGGCAACTAACCCACACTGCTCACCGGCAACTGCTCACAAGTCTATCCCCACACCCACACTGTTTCCCTTCGATAGTCTATGAATACATTCCCAAACTGATTTCCCAGCAACAGTCAGAGATCTTGGTAACTAATGTGTTCTCTTTGCCATGGCCTGCGGACCCGCTGTCACTGTGTTCCTGTAGTAATGGCCAGTGTTCTCACATCCATTTCGGTTGCCTACCAATGGTAAATTTCCCCTGTCCACATTCTTCTCCTCACAACAGACATTTTCACAACCACCAATTCCTTCACCAAGCAACACCTAGGGTCTCCAGCTCCCACTGTTCCACTCTACAGTGTCCTGTCGTCCCACTATCACACTTTACACCGAGCATCGTCAAATCCTTCCAATAGCAACGGACAGTGGTCCCACACACAGTGGTTTCCAAGAGCGTCACAATTCTTACCAACAAAGTGATGCTCCGTCTAATTTGATCTCCCAGCGATCGCCTGCTGCAAAGTGTTATTCTGTTTCGTAAACAACAGGTTTGGTCCTCACCCATTGTATGTTTCTCAGCAACAGTCTGGCCACAAGGCCTACTGTGATCGCCAAGCAAAATCCCATTTTTCCACCTATGACCGTTTTCCTCCAGCAACGGCTTGTTTACACATTCTCACTTTGTTCGCCCAGCAAAAGGCAGTGACCACACACACAATCTCTACTGTTGAAGAACTGTGCTCCCAATCCTGCCCTAGTAATGAAGTATGGTGCCACGCCAAACACTGTTCCTTTGCCAACAGCCTGCTTTGCCACTTCTCCATATGCCCCCCACAACAACCAGTCGCCTCAGACCAACTTTGGAGCCTCGCAATGACATTTCGTTAGAGGCTCACGCTGTTTTCCTCACAACAAACTGAAGCTCCACACTTCCTCTGTTCTTGCGTAGTCCCACCTTCTCTCTGTTCACCTCGTAAGGACTTGTGATGCCACACCTACTCTGTCCTTCTGGCAAACGAAGTTGAGAGAACATTAGAGGAAGATATTCATGAGTATGAGATTGAGAGTTAGGGATTCAGCACTACGGAAAGGAAATAAGCAGAATGGGGAAGGAGGATCTAAAAGAGACAGAAAATTCGTGTAGAATTGAAAGAGAGGGGCATTGTGAGACTGCGAGTGAGCTATGGGGGAAAGGGAACAAATGAGAGAGATGAATTCTGCTGAGGTTACATCAGAATGATTGATGCTGGAGGTGGAAGCAAGACCAGAATAACTTAAACAAAACTCTTGAGCTCGACACCAGTCCACTCCTCTTCATTTTGGACGAATACTTGTGGTCGATGTTCTCTCCCACATTTGATTCTTCAACAAAAGGACGAGCAAAGTCTTGATCTTTATACACTGATGATAGTTTAATGTATGTGTTTACTCTTTACAAATTAAAGTGATGAATACAGTAGATTAATGTTGCACTTTTCAACTGACGAGTTGAGAGAAGCATTTAAATGAATCCCTGTGGCCTGAGTGATCAGATTGAATTAATTAAGTTGTGCATTTCATTAACTGATTAAGATTACATTACATTAGACTACCTTACAGAGTGGAAACAGGCCCTTCGGCCCAACAAGTCCACACCGACCCGCCGAAGCGCAACCCACCCATACCCCTACCCCTACATTTACATTTACCCTTACCTAACACTACAGGCAATTTAGTATGGCCAATTCACCTAACCTACACATCTTTGGACTGTGGGAGGAAACCGGAGCACTCGGAGGAAACCCACGCAGACATGGGGAGATTGTGCAAACTCCACACAGTCAGTCGTCTGAGGCAGCAGTGCTAACCACTGTGCCACCGTGCCACCCACAAATTAATTTGAGTAAGCAAATATTTCAGTACATTCTTCTGCTGCTTTCTGAACTTAGTCTGGGTCATGGTATAAATCGCTGTGTTTGTGCAGCAATTGAGGAGCTGCAGCATGAAGTCGAATTCCAGCACAAAACTGTCCAGACCGACAGCGATGAATCCCAAATCATTCATTCGGCTCCATATAGAATACACCATTAACGTTGACCAAAAAAAGATGAAATTGGCAGAAATCACAAGCAGTAAAATGATGGATTTTTTTCGATTTCTCATTTCTGTGTCACACTGGAAGTCCTCACGAAGAGGTGCGCGTATCCTCCTGCGGGCTTTGCTGGTCAATAAAATGTGTCGAACGGTGAAACCATTGACCAGCAGAATCAGCAAAAATGGAACAGCTGGGTTTAGAATGTTGTGGAGGAATTCGATTGTAACCCAGACCGGAGAGTAAAGAACATCGACTGTTACCAAACAAAACCACGGGAAGTTGCACAGCCAATAACGACTTGTGAGCATAAAATACCAAAAAGTATTCTTTAAGCAGCTCAGCACAGTCACTGTTCCCAGGATCACAGCCGCCGTTTTCTCATTGCAAAATTTGCATTTCAGCTTCTGTCAACAAATGGCCACAAACCGATCAAAGGTGAAAGTGACGATGAACCAGACAGAACAGTCAGTGGCTGCATAAAGCAGGACTGCGTGGATATTACACACGTGGATTGACTTCACGAAATAAAGTTGAGAGGAAATCGGAATGTGTCTCAATATCAGGTCGAGGAAAATAACGAGAAGGTCCGCCACTGCCATGGCCACTAGGTAACGACTGACACATGGAGACAATCCACAATCTTTATAAAGCAGGGCGTAGATCGTCACGACGTTAACTGCAAGGAATAAAAAAAAAAACAAATTACTCATCAGTCTAGAGGGAAAGACACCAGTTTGATGGATGACCTCATAATACTTTCAAACGTGTCATTGCATTCTGAAATTTTTTTGAATACGAGAAGTTGTGGCAACAAATAAGAATCTCCCAATTACTTAGAAATACGTGAAGGAATTCACAACAAACGCTCCTTCCTAAGCAAAACAAATTAAACAATAGGATGTGTTTTACATGGAATCCCATCGACTTGATTACTCGTCCTTAAGGATTCTCTCCAATGCTACTTGAAGACGAATGGAGATTGGAAATTTTAGCCTTTTCGTCTAAATTATTGTTGATCTTTTGTTGTGATGAAATATAAACGGAGTTAAAGCATATTAAACCTCTTTAACTGCCTGAGACGATTTCGAACCAGTGCCGACTTCTCCCCAGAACAGGATCTCTTTTCTGAGAACTTCGTATTTAGTCCAATTGACTGACGTTCAGCCACTCACAAAAGAGTCAGCTATAGAATATTTTGGAGGACGATGGTTATATAATGATCCAGAGGTTATTGGTTATAGAATCTTCTGGATCATGTGAAAAATAGAATGCGGCAGGGCCACAAAAGGTGACAAGACGAAGACCAAACTTTCCATAAAGTATCCACCAATCCAAAACAATTTCCAAACCACGTTTCAAACAAAAACAAAGAGCCTGCCAAACGAGAACGACGACAGACGGCTTGTTCCAAACCCAGAAACATACGAACTAAGGTCAATTATTTGGCGAGTCAGCGATTCAAACTCACTCGACCATTCACTATAATTATGGCGGATCTGAATGTATCTTAAGCAACACATTCCCGTCCACTCCTGATAACCATTGAGTCCTTGGTTATTCATGAATCGATCTATTTTTATGACAAAAATATTCATGACCCTTACTCCAGTGCTCTCCAGCAAGTGTGTTCTGAAGACTTTCGACAGTCTGAGTAAACAAAAATAATAATCCTCATTGCAACATTAAATCGTAGATAGTTGCTCAAAAAACAAATCTGTACATCCTACCTGTCTTCTCAGCATATCGTTTCCTTCAGTTTGTGACTGGATACACTTCTTGACCATCTTTGTCAAACGTTGGTGGTTCGTCTTCTGAATGAGGCCTTATTTTTCGTACAGAATAAAGTTCACTGAGTGGAATGCACCGTTTACTTAAAATGCATGCCATTATCCGAAGAACATGCAACCTATGTGCACAATTCGACCACTAAATTCGATTAGACTCTCCTCCCAGTTGATTGTGGCTGCTATGCTTTTAATCAGTATTCTCCCGCCTTCTCCTTGTTTATCCACTGAACGTCTGCTGAGTGTATTTTCCCATGCAACTTTCAGATAAGATGTAATTATTCAGTACAATTTAGAGCCTGGTACTTTCCAATCTTTCCGCCTTGGCATCCCTGTGCAGCTGAACACAATGTCAGCAAAGCGTGAGTATTCTCGACCAGTTCCTTCGTCTCTGTCACATCTGATTAGATGATGTCGAATCCCAGCAGGATATCTCCATATTGAACTTCATTTCCGTTCTTAGCGTACTCCATACCTCAAACTCTTGTGGACAGGGACTTCGGTTGTGATTGACCCATCAATTGTACTACTGCCTTTCCCACTTCTGCTGCTTCCAGGTCAATAGTCCCATTAATGTTGCAGCACGCAAAATACTTCCCCATCTTAAATAAAATAAAGAACTGTAGATGCTTGAGATCTGATACTAAAATTGTTCTGATGAAGAGACTCTCGATCTGACATGTTAGGTTTGCTGTCTCTTTTTGAATACTTCCACAACCATTACATTCCATCAGCAATATTTGTTCGTACATGTGTAGCTTCCTGTTATTTTTCACACGTACGAAATTTGTCCTGCAGTTTTGTCTTCATTACACAACCTTGCCATAATATTAAGTTCACCTTGATGTTTCTGAGCTCGAAGCCAACCGATTCCATGTAATCTGAGAGACATGGGCTGTGCCAAGCTTCATGGCATGTTTGGTGACATTAAGATTGGAGTGGTGCTGGAAAACCACAGCATGTCAGGCAGCATCC